>NW_019170021.1:0-396395 GCF_001792695.1 Aspergillus bombycis | reverse complement strand
AAATAAATTCAGTAGAATAATTATAGATACTTTATAGATCTACAGTACAATAGATATTAATATAGATATTAAAATTATCTTTAATTATAATTATAGTAATCTTAACCAAATTATTAATAATTATATTAAAACAGTATTGATTTTTTCTATAGATAGTTCAGAAATTCTAGAAAAAATAAAATATTTACTGGACAGATAGACTACAGGATTTTAAATAAAATTTTAAAATAGAATATTTAAATAATATATCCTAGATAATCCAGCAGATTTTAAGTAAAAAGAACAAGTTATTATAACTAGTTAGTCCTCTTTAAATATATAATAAAATAATAGAGATTACTAATACAACTCTACTAAAGTCTAAAAATAATATTATTATATTCACAGAAGATATATCTAGTAAGACTATAACTTTTAAACTTAAAAAATAAGAGATTGTATATAGGGAATAGCTGCTGAAATATCAGCTATACAGTCTAGTATACAGTACTATCTAAAGTAGTGATTTAAGGGATTAGAGGAATATTTGTAACAGAAATTGAATATTGTTTAATCTGTCTTGGTATAGGTTTTTCTCTTTGTTATTAGATTTTCCCTATACTGTTATACAAATGCAAAGACTATATGTGAATTTAATAATTATGGTCTGACTTAAGGCCTTTGCAGAAACATTCAGAGGGCCGATCAAAGAATCAAGAAGTTATTACTACCCCAGCGCCTGAAGTTGTTGATGAGGCCCCTCCCATCATAAATCGTCGAGGAAGGCAGCTCTTTCGGAACTAAAAAAAACTGTTATATAGGCGTATCAGGAGTTCATTATATTACTTCAGAAGATCTCTGTATAGTTCTACTTGTATATGGCTCTAAAGCCTCATTTTCAACGTGGTGTTGGTGCTGGGAAATCATGCGGCAGGTGGGAAAAGTACGTTAATGCCAAGCCCTCTCCGAAACCAGTCAAATCGTTCTCGCGCAAGAGGCTTCGTAAACCCATCGGCAATTTGCTCTGTAGTTGGGATGTATTTCAGCTCCACTGTTCCAGGGTCCTGGACCTCTCCTTGCCACTTGCATTGGATTTCCATATGCTTCGTGCGGGAATGGTATTGCAGGTTCGAGGACAGAGCGATGGCTCCTTGGTTGTCACCACAAATGATAATTGCGGCTTTTCCTTGGCTCATCTTTAACTCATTGAGAAGTCTCCTCAATCAGATTGCGTCTTTGGTTGCTTTGTGTCTGGCCTAGAAATTCAGCTTCACAGGTCAAGAGGACAATGACGCTTTGGCGCTTTGACTGCCAACTGATTGCTCCACTCTCGATATTGAAAAGATATCCAGCGGTTGAACGTCTGGTGTCGCGAAATCCACCCCAGTCTGCGTCCGTAAAGCCTTTTAGCATACAGGGATGACCCTTGTACGTGAGTCTGAGGCCTTTTGTGCCGTGGAGATATCGCAAGATGCGTCGAGCCAGTTTCATGTGTTGCGGTCCAGGATTTGCCAGATACCTGCTCGCCATAAAGACGGCATACGCGACGTCCCCCTGGTTCCAAGCATAATATACATCAGAGATCCGACAATGCGTTGGTATATGATCCTTTGATCTGAAGGACGACTGTATCCTGGACTATTTTCTGGAAGTGGTGAGGTTTCAGCGTGCTGACGGGAGAGCCGTAGCCCCCCCGGCTGTAGTTGTAGAGGATGATTTTCGCCATGTTGCCGTTTTTAAGTGACTATGCCCGGCTCTTGACCCGATATGAGCTATCTGAAGATCCCTCGATGGAGGAGCTTAATGAGCTCGGTGAGGAGCGTCTCACCGAGTTTGCCCTCGCCCTTCTCGCCCTTCAACGCCGTGTCTCTCTTCCGCGTGCGGATCTCCCTGCGGGTTTCATGCAGTATTTATGCGTAGTGTTAATGTGGTGCGATAATCTTCTCGATGAGCCGTCATCAGGTGATCTATAGAAAAGTCTGTCTTTCTATGTCTCATTGTGTAATGCCGTCTATCCACTATTGTATATCTGTTGTATGCCGACAAGCGCCCGGCCAGGTAGGAAGAAGCCAATAGAAAAGGCTTTCAAGCAGATTCGGGCTACGAACGCTAGATCACGCAGAAATGAACACATCTTTACGATCCTCCGCTCCTTTTTCCTATCGTCGCCATGCGAGGACCGTTTGCAGTTTTTTCGTGGCTACTTGAGGGTTCTCTAACTCGATTGGAGGATCCTGAACGATATTAAAACGGTTCCTGTCGTGGGTGTAATGGAGATGTACAGTATATCTCCGTGATATAGCATCCTCTAGAGAGCTAACCCGGAAACTAGTGCCTCTTATTCTCATGCCTCAGCCTGTGTGGCTTGCATTGGATACTATTGATGAAAAAGCGATGTATAATCCGCAAGCAACTTGGAATAATAGGCTCAGTATATGACGATTGTTTGAGCTCCTTTTACTGCCCTTGTTGTGTTTTGGTTCAACAGGAGAGAGAGATCCAAAAACATCAAGATGAGATGCGCTACGAAGGTTATCAGTTAAATGAACACATGTACTACCGGTAGTTATGGGTTGATTGGTAGCATGGGGCTTTTCTGCTTGAGGCCTACTTTGCTGACTATATTGTGTAAATCACGGGTACCACTAGCTGTCTGCAAATTGCTGCCTCCATATTCAAAATTAAATTTAGAACAAATGAACTAGGTATATATACTATAAGCCCCCATGAATCTCTAGTCGTGGCGTGTTATGTTGACTTGATACAGTTGCCCTTGTTACTGTCCCCTAGTCGCACCTATATCATTCTAGCAAAATCCGTTGTATCAAGCACAGTACATGTAGAACATATATATACCTAAATAATCTATTATAATACGTTTCACATCCCTTAACTTTGTACTATTTCTTCCCCCCATGGACATGATTCAAGTGGAAAAAGTTTATTCGATACCTGAAAGAACTATCCAGCCCTCCCGGTACTAGGTATAGTTAGTTCAACTACGTAAGTAGCCAAACCCTGGAGTCTTAAGGTAAATTCAAAAAAGAAATGAAGAGAAAAGACTGAGGAAGGGTAATGAAAAGAAATTACTAGAGTCCAATATGCTCCATGTACTGCGAAGAGAACTGAAAACAAAAGAATAGAACCAATTTTCTGTTTTCCTAATATCTTGAGCTTGTGTTCTTGAGAAGTCTAGATCAATTCATAATTGGTAGATTAGTTAGATGGTTATGATCGCCATGTGGGGATACCGTATCGAAATGGGGTTGCAACTAAGTTTAGTGGGGACAGTCGTGCGACCCCGAATCGGCTCGCAGATCAGCGTCTACGCGGTGACAGACTGCCTTTTTTGCACACACTTTCAAGATGGTCTCAGCACTGACACGTAATATGGCTAAATTTAGTGATTTTCCAGTACATAGGCTGGAGGGATTCCAGAGAACATATCTCAACCCATAAGTAGCTACTGAGTACATCCTCTCCGACATCTTTTCTTTAAAGGGCTGCTTTGTTCTATTACGCCTTAGCTACCAAGACTCACAGCATGTCTCGACACTTTACAGCTCAGGTGACATATCAGACAGTACGCAGATACCAAGCTTTATCTTCCCAGAATAGCCTTGTATATAAAGGAGTGCAAAGTATATCAAAGAGAGTACTTGTATGTTTGCTACCAAAACTACAACCGTGTTCAATACTGATTTAGCGATATCTCAATAGAAATTACCGACAGAGTCTTCACAAGAACTACTACATTCTCTGCTTTAAGGTTATTATCCTATCTTCAGGCGCCATCCTCTGGGGATAGAAGCAGAGACTAATATAAAATTGGCCCCGCGGCAGCAGATATATTACTATAATGGGAAGATATTTGGTAGATATCTTACCCTGCTCCTAGACCGTATTTTTGCAGATTGCTGCCGGCCGGCGGTCACAGTATACCTCAATATATTCTTTGCGTTCTCTGTTCCACCGGATATTCCGATCTGTCTGTGTGTGTGGTTAGAGAAAGTTGAAGGGCGCAAATTCTATCTTACAGTATCTATCCAAATCCCTGGAAGTAAAGAGGGTGAATTCACTGATACCGTTCGGGTAAGTGTGTTGTTTGTGCGACCTCGAGTTAAGTGCAAGCAACCTATGGTTTCAGGAATCGTTACTTCGATCTAATGTATGCTTGGAAGATGGACTTCTCATTAATTCTGGTGGTGCGATACTTTAGAATTATTCGGTTTGCTTATATATAGACAAGGATCATTGTTCCTAAGGGAATCAAATCGCTCCTCAATATGTTATCCAGTGCAATACGCGAAACTTATCTACCTGCTACCTCAAAAAAACCTTAAAACGAAGAACAGTGTCCGTTCTTCCTTTTATGTACAGTACAAAAATAAGAAACACTGTTTCAGACATTTTATTGATACCTCTCTTTTATAGCTATCATGATAAGCTGAGCGGTGTCTTCGAGTCTTCTGAAGTGACGAGAAATTTTCAGTCAGTACACCAATGATGTCTTTCTGTGTAATGTTGCCGAAGATTACGCCTGTTGCTAAAAGATTTTCGACAGTCTCTGCAATAAGTATTCTGGCTGGGGCGTCTGCGACGACTGGATCGGTGCCCTGTGACTGCCGTACCTGAGTACAGTAGTCTTGAATATCACTACTTTATTGTGCAAGGTCAATGTGTATCTTTCATTGCCTATATACTTGTCATGACACGATCTCTGAATTATAACACCCCTATTCTGCAAGATCGCTCTTCGTGGGGGCTGTTAACAATTAATTTTAGCAGTGGGCAATATAGTGCAAGGTTCTTACAGATTATCTGAGAAAATAGTCTTTGTCTTATTCTGGTCCAGTAATATTTTTTTTATCTTTTATTCCTCGTCAATTCCAGAGTTATATATCTATTTCCTTTTCCGGAAAATACAGTTGCGACGTGGCTCTTCAATTGAGTAGATATTATAAAAATATCATCGAAGATCTAAAGTCGAGAGATATATCTTACCCTTACAATATAGATAAGGACATAGAATTAGCTTTTTCTTGTTTATTTTTACTAAATATTCAATATCGATATAATTGATTAGTATAGCTTTTTTATACTATTATCTGAATTGATACTCGGGCAGTATACTCTAATTATCCAGACAAAAAGGATAAAATCCAGATAATATCAATATATAACAAAATCTTAATAGATTATAACACAGCTGAGAATTCTTCAAATAGAAGCAACAATACTCCTACCAGTCAGTCTTACTGTAGAACTACTTGATATATAAAAAATACTATTCCAAAAACACCTGATCAGTACAACAATAGGCTCTCTTTCTATTTTTATATAGTTGTTGATATAATACAGTATTAAGAGATTTTCTTTTATATTAGAGAATATACTTGGAGCAACTTTATATCTCAATACTAAAAAAATTAGTATCTCAATATTAATAGAAGAGTCAATAATAAATCTTAATATATTTTTCAAGTATATAGAGTATCTTCCGTTGACCGATAATTTATCAGAATAGTATATCACTCTCTTCTCTAATATATAAATAGCTATTATATCTAGCATACACTATCTTCCAGTTTCGCTATTAATTATTACTTCAGTAAATAAGTAATCTCGTAGCCGATCTCGCTCTAGTATATATTTACAGTAGATTAAAAATAGACATATTAAATCATACTCTATAAAATCCTTTCCTGCAATATATTTATTATACAAATTTTTCCACCAATACTAAATAAACTCTTTAGTCTTACTACAGTACTTCTTGACTACTCTATTATATAGTTTCTTATATTTATATATAAAATTCTGATATTTATTTAGCTTCCTATTAATCTTCTTTATCAAGATCTCAATCTCTGTATATAAACCTCTTATCTCTTTATTATTTTCAAACTCAGCAACAGCAGCAGCGTCAAGCTTCTAGGAAACATTAGAATCGCAGTAGTAGACCATACTTTCTTCTATATCAAGATATTCATAGTCAGGCTCTATATTCCAAAAGTAGACTTGGATATCGGTACATTTGAACTTCGATTAGTATTTAAGGTAAATATCCAGGTTTACATAATCTAATACCTGGCTGCGGATAGCCTAAGATTTATTTACTGTAATATAATTAGTATAATACAATATTGTACACAGGGAGAGAACCCACCATCAATTGTAGTTACTACCCGGCCTCTTATCCCATAAATTCTCAACAGATCTCGAAAATATTCTCGCTGGACAAGAGAACTTAAATTATTCCGGATTAAGGAAAATATCAGGGCACGAGTAGAATATAACCCATTTAAAATAACCATACAAAGAACCGGTAGCTCTTATACATAATCCTCCCATTCTAGCATCCAAGATTCCCTTCCCTTAGATAGGATCTTTGACAGCAAGTCATCAATACTACAGATATCTTTAAAAGCTTGATCGGCTATACCTACAACCATAACATAGAAAACAAAGTTCCTGCCAAACACCTTTTATTCTATAATCCAGTTTTTCAAACTAAATTTATCAGCTTATATAGCAATAATATCTTAAAATAGAAACTTACATAACTGCTTCATCGCTATATCAATAACCTTTAACAAATTCTAGATCTATAGTAACCCATCGCTTGATTTTGTTGTCCTTATATTAAATATTAAAGATAATATACTTTTTATAAAAGCAGTTAATTTCTCGCACAGAATTCATATAGTCAGCAGACATACCTTATAGTAAAGACATTTATTAGTATTCCTATATAAACTTGACTCAACAATAGCCCCGACTCTTGCTCCAGAAGCCGAAAACAGTAAAAAAACAAAAACATCTTGAAAGCGAGCCCTTTCATAAATATAGTCATAATCATCATCCTGAAATAAGTATTTAAAAAGAAGATCAAGATCTGTTACTATAACATAGAATTTTTCTCTGTACTTTATTTCGAGTCTATACTTCGGTATCAATATATTATAAATATACTTGAAAAATAGATAAGTAAATATTTAAATATCAGAGAGGGAGTAAAATATTCCTAACATATATTATAGATATCGCTCTTGATAGCCTTAGAAATAACTCTAGAGATTTTCCTCTCCCATTCAGCAATAAAACAGAATAAATTATAGTCCACACTATATTAAGATAGCACATCCTCTTCACGTAGACAGATAAAACTCTCAGAAAAGAGTTTCAAGATCTGACTAGAGAGATTAGACTCCAGCTTTAAGAAATACCTATCTTCAGATTCATTTTGAATTATCATCTATCTAGACTTGAATCAGGAATATCTCTTAGATAAATAGTAGAATATTTTGACCACTTACATTTTCTAATTTTTAACAGCTCTGCTATATCTTTTATCGGTAGCTGGAGCTCTCTTTTTATAGCATATCTCATTCTCTTTCTTTTTTATATCTTGCTGATACTCTCTGATAAAACCACATAATTTACCAAGCTTACAGAGCTCATCAACCTTTCTGCACCTTTCCTCTTCGGATAGTGAGGATTTATCACGTGACATAGTTGATTTCTGTATAGGATCACACATTGAACCGTTTCTTGAGAACGAGTATCTTGAAGGGGGAAAAAACTGAAGGACAACCAGGTCGAGCGCCCCTATTTAACTTCACAAAAAACCCCACCGGGTTGTCTAGCTCACCCACTGGCTCACCAAGCTCACCCAGCTCACCCGCGCTCTCGACAACATCACCCAAATCACCCACACTCACCCTGCGACCTAGCGGCGCTCACCCATAAAGCAGCAACCTCCAAAGGACACATATTCCAGTCGGCCGCGTTCAACATGTGGCTTAAGTACGGCTGAGCGGACGGGAAGCCCTGTTCTCCACACCCTGTGGTCGTATGTACCGGAGAATTAATTCAGAAGAAATATATAGCAGTGCGAACTGGACAGCTGGAGGCTCGAGCAACCCGGACGACAGCGCTGAGAGGCAGCTACTACTTTCCCCTTGTCAATGGGTGAATTATTGCGCCGGGGCAAACGAGAAACAACAATTTCGCAGACCTCGTCGTTCCTTAGCTGCACCGATGGTAGCCAGGCGACCGACGTGTCCTTGATCATGCTGCGACTGAGGCAAAGATGACAGGAGATGATTTAGGCGCCGCTATGAGCTAGGCTGAAAATGCCCCTGAGTAGTCAAACACGGAGTTTGGGCGATGCTGGGCAATCAACCTTCACGGTCGTAATGTCCTGTTCTATGAGTACCGCCAGTATCTTCCCGAGAATCACTGGCTGATTCCCACGGGTCCACCTCTCAGACTCGAAGAAACAAGTTCCATGTGCGAACTCACAGTCTTGCAATTGTTGATATGCTGATGCATATGCTTCAAACCGAGACCCCGAGGAATCACTGAACACAACGTGCGCCAAGTTAAATCGTTCATTAAAGGCAAGCGTTGGAGTATGGTTTTCGAAGTAGTGTTTGAGTTTGTTTGCATTATCTCAGAAACCGTGCTACTCATCAAATCCGTACACGAGACCAGAAAATGTCTCACTGAAGAATATCGTATAATCGACGCTCTGTGGAGGAGGTGGGCCGTGGGTTCGGATGAGCCATAATTCGGGCCGGCGAGAGGATGGCTTGGATACTCGCAACCGAAGATTCGTAGTTTTGCCGCCATGAATCACATTGCAAGCTTTCCGCCCTCGCTTTGCACGATAGAATTGGTGAATACCGCCTGTGTCAAGAGAAGTACAAGGTCTGCTCTCTTGACAATCAGAACATTTAAGCTTATCGGTGGCAAAAGGCACACTAGACAGATCGGTACATTCCAGATGTGACCAAGCATAGCAGACTGAACAGTAAACCCCAGTGGCATCTGATGTATTTCGCTTGCCACAACACGGTATGGAGAGGGCGAAACTTTGTAGCTTGAGATCGTGAATTTGGGGAATGGAAGAGTAATACCATTTTTCAACCAAATCAGATGCCTGAGCCATGGAGACCAAATCTCTTGGCATGGTTGTTGCAAGGATATTCTCGAAAAGCTCCGTTGGTATTGTGACACCCCAATACTCTCTGGGGTTCACTGCAACCCCCTTCCAGCGATTCGAAGTGAAGATATATGCCATTATCCTGAACCCTGGGGAGCAACACAGTGCTGAAGTATTGGTAACAAGTGGAATAGGGGTTGAATAGAGTACGTTGCCATTGAAAATCTCAAAAAGCACGACATGCCGTATGGAAATGGCTATTCCATGAACAGGCCCTTTGTGGTTAGTACTGCGGGCAAAAACTTGTGCTTTTGTGGCCACAAAAGTGCCAATTTGATCGGTGTGGCAGCACACGATAAGATATTTATGGAACCAGAATATCTCGTTGATGGGCGCCTTCCATCGCGGAAGGGATGAAAATGTGATCGGTAGTTCCTCAGTATCCATATTCCTGACCTCAAGGTCCCATGCTGCGATACGTAAGATCCCGATAGCAAGGGCAGAGAAAAGAGAGGACGAGTGCTCCCAGGTAGAAGTGTCATCGAAATAAAACCGCCATGTGAAAACAAAGTCCGTAAACAGTTGGAATTGTAGCTCATTTAACCGTGTGGGAATGCTGGGTTTGATTCCGAATGACTTCAATAGATGTTGAACATTGGTTTTATCACGTATGTCACTTAGCGAGGGATCATTGTGCTTAGAGAGCCCCCCTACATCATTGAGGAGTGTGTCTACTGTACTGTGCGATGTCTCTCGGATACTGGCCAATGTCGCCTTTCGGGTGATCCGGTGTAGAACTTGGTTCACCGTTTTCCACTGAGTGACCGTGAAATGACCAGCATCTTCATCAATGGTATAAACATAGTCGAGTTGAAAATGAAGTGGTGTCGGAAATGGGACACTTTCCCATTTGAATTTGTCGGTTTTTGAAAGAATTTGGTTAAGAGTTTTCAGAGTTGTTGGTGAGTCTGGGGATGAGGATTGTCCACGGGGAGGGTGGAACCAACGATACCATTTCCCTACAACGGTGTTAGCAGTGTTAGTCAGTGACGGGAAATCCATACCATCGACATGTAAGTTCCAAAGTCCCCTGGTTACCATCGCGTTCAGTGCTGACAGCGAGTCAAACTATGGGACTGGGGAGCAGGAAGGCGAGAAAGAAAGCACCCGGTCAGTTGGCGCCCACCGACATGTAGTCACTGCCTAACCATGTGACCACGAGGCCTAAGGCCTCAACAAACATTATCATTATTACCATGGCTTCGGTCGAGTGAAAATAGGAGCATCACTCTGGAGGTTATGCATTGTGAAGTCAAAGCAAGGGCCACTCCGGTTGAAGAATAATCCAAAGGCTGTTTGTAAAATATGTTAGACCAGCACTTGACAGTCAACAGTGCTTGCTGTATATATAATAGTCATCAAGCGAACGAAGAAACATGTTGCAATGTAAATCAGTTTTCATGGGGGGTATACATGAATACATACTTTCTCTATGAACTTCCTTAATTCTCGTTCAAATCAATCATGATTTTAGAAAGGCCATCGCCCCGCATAGAAGGTGGAGATTGTACGTGAGGTTCTTGGCGTTGTTGACCCTGGCTGCTGGCTATTTAACCAAATCAAGAATGTCTCTCAACCCCGAAGTTTAGCCGTCAGCCAATGAACGTACAACCAACATCATCATAAACACTCCTCCGCAGTACGTCGTTGCATCGACAATCCATTACTCAATCCTTCTGCATATAGTTACTATGCACGGAAGATCGGACCGATATTCCTGCGCAGGTAACTCTGAACTCAAAACGACGTTGCCCGCCTAGCTATAGCTGAACCCGCAGCGAAAATCAACCCTACCACCTCACTAGCCCCTTCCCTGCACATACCAACCTGCGCGCGCCCACGACCGAAATGGCATCCATACCAAATGGCTTCGAATGGAGTGAGAGCAAGCCTGGTCGATGGGAGCGTGACGTTGACGAGGCGGAGCAATTCTACACATCACTGGCAAAGGCGTATGAAGGTACCGGCAGAACGTTCTTTGCCATGACAGGCTTCATCTCTGTTTGTGTTCCTGCAGATGGTCTTTCATCAAGCCACCCCACCGAAAATAGAGCAGAGGAAGCTCTACGAAAGGCCTGGCTTCGACTACGGTACGATCATCCCACAATCGCATCGCGAGTGGAACATGACGTGCACGGAAAAAAGTGTAGAAAGATATATGAGACGTTCACCGAAGCGTCCCCTCAGGAGGATTGGTTGAAAGAGACATTTCAAGTCCTGTCAACCGGCGCATCAGGCCTTGACTGGTGTAATTCGGATCCGCCCGTCCCGGAATTGCCGACATTATTTCTGATCAAACAGCCATCCTCAGCTGATGGGGCCTTTCGAGCGGATGTTGTTCTTCGAGCTCATCATGACATTATTGATGGAATGGGTACATTGATGCTCTTCAACAATTTATTCGCACATGCTGCTGAAATCTATAAGTTGGGAGAGAGCTATACCTCTCCCTCCTTTGGTGGGGAATGGGCGAATTTGAGCCCGCCACTCCGTGTGGCTGCCGGGATACCCAAGGATTTAAGGCCAGATCAACAAGACCGACTACGAGATATCATTCAGTCCAAGGAGTCCATCAAGAAGGACGTTGAAATTGCTAGCTTGCCATTCCGCAGAGATCGGATGCAGCCAGGCAAACATCAGCGTGTCGCCGTCAGGCTATCTGTGGAGCAGACGAGGGAGTTGCTAGATAAATGTCGGGAGGCTGGTCTCAGTATTACTCATGCGTACCATACTGCAATCGCGGTTACTGTCCGGGGCATGCAGGAGAGACACGCGGATGAGCGCAAGGTTCGTTATATCAACTACAGCCTCATCAACGAGCGTGGCCGCTGCAAGAACCCATATAGGACATGGGCCCACCCGGTGACGGCATACCACTCTGTATCAGGAAACTCCCTGGCAATCGATTTGAACATTACATCGTCGTTGGACACGACTGATGTGGCGTCTACTACAGCGAACGACAAAGCAGAATTCATGGGTATTGCTCAGGTAGTAAAGGACTTTTACCTCGGCATACGGGATGACAAGGAGCACATATTTCTTGTTCCCTCTTATTGGAAGATGTCTACCATTCCATATCCCGATGATGGAGCAACTCCGCCTGTCCCGGCACGCAATGAAACCCCATCTGCTTCCATATCTAGCATGGGTGTCATTGATAAAGTGATAAGTCCTACCCATGGGCCATTCCAGCTCGATAACCCATGGGTTACCGGAGAAGAGCTAGGGACGGGACTTGGTCTATTCTTGGGCACATGGAAGGGCAGGTTGAGTTTGAGTGTAGCATATAACGATGCATGGCATGACAAGGACGAGGCAATGGCCTTCTTGGAGAGATGCAACCAGACGACACTTCGAGCACTGGGTGCACAAGGGTGAGCAGCATATGTGGCTAAATGGTGTTTAGTAGAAAGGAAATCTATAGAGAAGGATGAATATCGTCAATTGAGCATATGTACCATTTAGCATGCGGCCAACTTTAGCAATAGACCAAAATGTGTCCCTTACCCCGAGAAAAAAAGACTCCCTTTTAGAATTCACATAGTCATGTATATCAAGCTCGCGAGGCCTTGCACCGAGACATGCTGCTCACCTCTCATCGTCAGTGTCTTGGCAATGCAGATCTCCCCCGGGCTCCTTGCAGTCTGCAATACCACCCTTACATATAGAAAATGCTACTTGCGGTAAAATACCCAGCAAGCCCCGCTCCTGTATAGTTACCCCAACTTTCGCGCTAGGACACGACACTCCCCTTTGCATGCTGGATGACGTTTTAGAATCTGCCCAAGCTGCAGGTATGAGTAAAGAATATAAATCCGTCTCTATGCTCCCTTCCCCTCCCCAATCCGATGCTCGAAACATATATCTGGAACCAGAAGCACTGAACTTCCAGTGGTGAAGATCTGTGAATATGCTCCCCTTTTGGATTCTGCTCCTGGTAGTTGGAGTCATAGCCTCTGATTATGACTATATCATTGTCGGCGGAGGCACAAGCGGATTAGCTGTTGCCAACCGACTGGCCCAAGATCCAAAGACTTTAGTTTTAGTTATCGAGGCCGGACCGTCCGTTTATGATAATGTCAACGTGACCGACATCAGCAATCTTGCGTACACATATGACAGTCCCCTCGACTGGGCATACGAGACGACGGAACAGAGCTTTGGCAAACGTCGCCAAGTGATGCGCGCGGGGAAAGCGCTCGGAGGAACAAGTGTTATGAATGGTACGTAAGGAGACTCCAAGTGTGCTTTAGACAAAGCAATTAAGCGGCTTCTAGGGGCTGCCTACGTCCGAGCAGAAAAAGCGCAGATTGATGCCTTGCGTGAGATTGGAATCGAAGGTTGGGACTGGGATAGCCTGTTTCCATACTTTACGAAAAGTGAAAATATGACGGCGCCCAACCAGACTCAAATCGAGGCCGGGGCGTCCATCTCTCCTGATCTCCACAGTACTGGTGGGCCGGTGAATGTTGGATTCATGGATATACGGAAGGATGAAGATGACTTGACAGCGAGTATGAATGGCACGTTGGAATTACTGGGCATTCCATGGAATCAGGACTTGAATTCCGGACATATGCGAGGCTTCGCCCTTCATCCTTATACGGTTGACGTGACGAATATCCGCAGTGATGCGGCCAGAGCATACTATTGGCCCTATGCTGAGAGACAGAATCTGCAGGTCGAACTGAATACGTTCGTCACCCGGATCGTATGGCAGAATGGGGGAAAGGGCAGCGATATTCGTGCCCGAGGAGTCGAGATCATCACCCAGGATGGAAATGGACAACAAAAGAGTGTTATTAATGCCCGAAAGGAAGTCATCCTCGCAGCGGGTGCGATGCGATCACCTGCAATTCTAGAGCTTTCTGGTGTCGGAAATCCTAGGTAACATTTCTCTTCCCAGTGTTATTTCGCGGACTTCTGACACCCCCAACAGAATATTAGAAAAATATGGGATTCCAGTGGAGGTCAATCTACCAAGCGTTGGCGAAAACCTGCAAGATCAACTGAATACCTCCATCGTTGTGTCTACCGAAACGCCAGTAACGGGAACAAGAACGGTGGCTTTCGCCTCGGTGTCCGACATCTTCGGGTCATCAGCGCAGTCAGTGGCTGACTCAGTTCGTTCACAACTCGAGGAATATGCCGATGTTACCGCTAGGGGCAGCAATGGTGCTATGAGAAAAGAGGACCTGCTCAAGATGTTCGAGGTGCAGCACGACCTTGTGTTCGCCAAGGATGTTCCATCTGCTGAATTTGTCTTTATATTGGAGGACGCCAATACTATCCATACTGGCTACTGGGGCCTTCTCCCGTTTGCGCGAGGAAGCGTTCATATCAGCTCCGCCGACCCCATGGAGCCACCGGTAGTGAACCCAAACTTCGGCCTTCTCGAGTGGGACGTCCAGATACAAATCGCTATGTCCAAATTCCTGCGCCGAATGTTCAAGAGTGGCGACTTCGATGGTCTAATCAGCAATGAGACTCTGCCTGGGTTTACGGACGTTCCGCAGGATGCCTCGGACGAGACCTGGAAGAAATGGATAGGAGAACAATGTAAGTAAACCCGTCCCTCTCCCTCATTTGAGGTTCTAACCTCTGAACTTGTCGTTAGATACGCCAAACTATCATGTCATCGGAACCACGTCTATGTTGCCCCGCTCTATGGGTGGAGTTGTCGACAGCCGATTGAAGGTCTACGGTACTAGTAATGTGCGCGTGGTTGACTCCTCCATTCAACCTCTGCAGATCGGTGGCCATCCTACAGCTAATCTCTACGGTATTGCGGAACGTATCTCTGACATCATCAAGGAGGATGCTGCTGCTGCAGATACCGATTTCTGAGTCAGTCGAGCATACTCGTAAGATATATGGTGGTGGATCAGAATTGTGTCCGTCCATATTAAGAGCAGTCGAAGGCAATGGTGTCCTTTTCTCTAGACAAGACGTAATTACATTCATACATCTACTGATATTCGACTATGACTACACCTTCTACGTAATATGTAGTGGTTTACATTGGCACGAGATAGCCCGGCCCAACTGTTGACAATGGGCTGGAGCCCTCAGTACTTGCTGGAGAAAGACAGACACCATAACTTTGAGTAGGTCGCAAATACACCCTGGCGTCATCGGTTCATGATAATTCTGAAGGTCCACGAGTCCCATTCTACTGAATCCTTGAGTAGACTCAGGTTGTAATGGCCCCTGTTCGGAGTGCCCCAGCAGCCGGTCCGGAGTATGCGCATATAAAGTACATAACGGCCCTTGCTGCATCTCGGGTCAAGGTTTCCCGAGCAAAACGAAAAGCGAATATGTGTCGGACGTTTCCGACAGCACACAAAATAGAGGTTGATAACCACCCATCCCGGCAAAGGCCAAAGCGATTTATCACCTTACCAAAGTAGGTAAAACTGCCAGCTGCCTAAAGTTCATCAAGCTCATGCCGTTCCCCAGCTTCATCCCCGCAATCTTCCCCATATCACTTAGTTATGTTACTTGGACAAATAAAGAGATGATCGACCGGCCCATCGTACGCACGGGTGTTTACCCGAAGTTTAGCCGGAGCACCTTCTACATTCATACCTTGTTTTCTATTGCATTGTGGATCTGGGGAATCTATGAAAACACCCAATGTACCATAAAAGGATGGTATAGGCGAGCTAGACTCATCCTAGATTTCAAGGGAAGCATGACGTATCGGGATCACAGTTTATTCTGCTGCGAGGGGAAAAGCATGGTTATAAAAGGGCACGTTCGACAGGGGCAATTTCCTGTTTGCAGCAAGTAACCACTGAAGTTCTCTTGAGCAAGCATCACCATCATGCGCAGCGAGCTCGTGTACACGGCAGCGTTTGCCTCTTGTATAGGTGCTTCTGGCGCTGTCCGGAATCACAACGACTACCTCTATAGCCCTACCCCGGACGAGATTCCCAACCGTGAGTGAGCACCGACGCATATATTCTCAGCGATATTCCCCCTGACATAAAACAGCGGATGCAACGGGCCTCGAGTGGGAAGATGCCTTTGCACGGGCCTCAGATTTTGTCTCCCAGCTAACCACCGAAGAGAAAGTGAGTTTGGTCTCGGGGACGGAAGGGCCTTGTGTAGGGAACATTGCGCCCATCTACTGTCTCAACTTCACAGGACTGTGTATCCAGAATGGCCCCTTGGCATTGGAGCAAGGCACTTACTCTTCCGTCTTCCCTGCCGGCATTACTATCGCCGCAACCTGGGATAAGAACATTGCCTACGAAAGAGGGAGTCAGATGGCTGCCGAGTTCCGGGGCAAGGGGTCGCAGGTTCTTCTTGGGCCTGTTGCTGGTCCTCTTGGTCGGTCGGGTCTGGGTGGAAGAAACTGGGAGGGCTTCTCACCAGATCCCTATTTGACTGGAGAATTGTTCACGGAGACCATCCTTGGTATCCAGGACACCGGTGTACAGGCGTGCGCCAAGCACTTCATCGGTAATGAGCAAGAAACGCAACGGCAGCCTTCCCAGAATGAGGACGGTACCACAATTGAGAGTGTCTCGTCCAATATTGACGATCGCACTATGCACGAACTCTATCTTTGGCCATTTCAACAAGCAGTCAGGGCCGGAGTTGCTACGGTAAGTTATGCATAGATGAGCGTGCGAGCTATATCTGACGACGCGGTACCAGGTGATGTGCAGTTACAACCGCTTGAACCAAACCTACGGATGCCAGAACAGTAAGGTGCTGAATGGTATCCTCAAAGAGGAGCTTGGTTTCCAAGGGTACGTGATGTCAGACTGGGGTGCTACACACAGTGGTGCCTTCGCCATTAACGCTGGCGAGGACATGGATATGCCGGGCACTGCGAGCTTTGGGACTGTGTTCTTCCACGAAAACCTGATTGAATCTGTGAAAAATGGCTCTGTTTCAATGGACCGCCTAGACGACATGTGCCGCAGAGTCATGACGCCGTACTTTCACCTTAATCAGGATAAGGATTTCCCAGGTCTGGACCCGGCCAACAAGGAGCTCAATGCAGTGCTCTTCTCTAGCCGTAAGTGATGACTCTCATGCTAATGTGTGTGTATGAAGCTTGATACTGAATCACAAGTAGCCCAAGAGTACAAATACAATTACACCTATGGACCAGTCGCCAATGTTGACGTCCGCGGCAACCATGGAGAAGAGATCCGCAAGCAAGCTGCAGACGGTACTGTACTCTTGAAAAACACAAACAACACTCTTCCCCTGAAGTCTCCGAAGCAGATCGCGGTTTTCGGCAATGACGCTGGAGATTTCACCAACGGCATGTCCGTTTTCTACTTCAACGGCGTTGGTGACTACGAATACGGCGTACTTGCAGCAGGTGGGGGTTCTGGATCAGGCCTCTTCTCGTACTTAGTCAGTCCTCTTGAGGCCATCAAGCAGCGCGCTGGCTTCCGAGATCAGACGCTCGTGCAATATGTACTGAACAACAGTGCGATTATTGAAGAGGATAGCCCATAGTGAGTGAAATTACCCCAGCCCACCCCCGCCAGCTGACACTAAACGAAATGAAACCCAGCCTCAAAGCGCTACTTCCATCATCCCCGGACGTCTGCCTTGTCTTCCTAAAAAGCTGGGCAACCGAAGGCGAAGACCGCGCGTCACTCCGTGTGGATTGGAACGGCGACGAGGTTGTCGAGAAGATCGCGTCTACGTGCTCGAATACGGTGGTCGTCACCCACTCCAACGGCATCAACGTCCTGCCCTGGGCGGACCATCCCAATGTAACCGCCATTCTGGCTGCCCACCTTCCCGGCCAAGAAGCCGGCAACAGCATCGTCGACGTGCTCTGGGGAGATGTCAACCCGTCCGGCCATCTGCCCTACACAATCGCCAAAACACAATCTGACTATTCCTTTGCTCCGATTCAAAATGCTACGGCTCTCCAAGACACTAACGATCCAGCAGCTTGGCAATCTGATTTTAAGGAAGGGGTGCTGATTGACTACCGTGCGTATTCCTCCGACCTGCCCATATTTCTGGCAGCCAACAGCCATGAGATCTCAAAGCCTCACTAACAGGATCGAATAGGACATTTCGACTACTATAACAAAACGGTACAGTACGAATTTGGATACGGTCTTTCGTACACCACCTTTTCGATCGGAAAGAACATCTCCATTACTCCTCTCTTCAACGGAGATTTATCGGCTCTACCGGCGGATGCAAAGGTCGTCCCTGGAGGAAACCCCAACCTCTGGGAAGCGCTTTACAGGATCTCCATTACCGTGAAAAACACCGGGGAGGTTGCTGGGGCCGCCGTGCCACAGCTTTACTTGGGTCTTCCGAAAGAAACGACTCGGGCGGCTTCGCCAGTTAATGTTCTTCGGGGATTTGAGAAGGTGTACCTCCAGCCTGGAGAGTCCAGAAAGGTCACGTTTGAGTTGACGAGAAGGGACATTAGTCACTGGGATGTTACAGGGCAGCAGTGGGCAATAGCAAGTGGGGTGATGCAAGCACACGTTGGTTTCTCCAGCAGGGACTTCCAGGTGGCGAGCTCGTTCACTCCGATCCGGTGATGTGAGGGTTAAGTCGGTGGAATGGTCTGATGCCCGTTAGGCTACCTGTTAGTAAATACAGAACGGAGGCTCAGTGTAAGTAAGCTAGATACATAGAACTTGATTGGGTATTACATGCCCTAATTGTGACTCTCGGGTAGACATATTATGTCCATGCTGTATAGAAGCGATGGACGAACACTGATAGCATGTTGGGAGAAGATATCTCAAACGCCGCCTGGCCCCACTTCGGGGGAAATATGAATGAATTGAGTTGTTAGCTTAGAGTTGAAATATTCCGTAGAACCAGTTTTCATATCTTTGGACGCTTAGAAACACTCCATCGATGAACTAACGCATTAACCGTGACCACTGATGTGCAAAGTATTCTTAAGCATGTGAGGTGTTATCATACCTGAGGCTTGATATATATCCCGGATCTGCTGCTTTTGATACTGCTAGACATCTATCTTTCCTTTCTACATGCTGTTGCTCGCCGCTCGAACTTAACATGTTGCGTCTCACATGAACCAGAAGTTCCAGACCTTCAGTTTGTGCTCTCGAAGTGCTCATCGACACTATGCAGCTTATACACCTGTAATGCCTACAGCCAGGATCATAAACGAGCCCCACAGAGAAAATGTGGGACATGAGCTGATTAACAGTGGGACAACCCCAGAAACCAGCCAGGCCCCTCCAAGCCGACTTTATGCGGGGAAATTCTTGGGGTAATCCATATAAGCAGAAACGAAGGCAGCACGTCCAAGACCCAACATAACGAAGCCACAGAAGAAAGTAGTATACAGCATGACCGTGGTAAGAGCCCCAGCCCCCCAAGATCTCCCCTGACAGTCTTGCTAATCACGCACGACACGAACAGCGCGAACGACCCGCTCCGGCCCATGGGGCCTCAGTTGCCGATATTACCGCCATAGGCCCGGAGCAAGAGTCGGTCGCATCGTGGAGGACGCGATGCAATATCGACACCGAGAAGCAGATCCGACTGGTGAAACTGTCGCACATGCGCTACCAGCATCCGGACTTGAATGAAATTACGGTGTTTTTGCAAGACTTTGGGATGGAGGTGGTTAAGATGACGGCCGATAGGGTCTGGTATCGAGGCTACGGCATTGATCAATATGTGTATTACGCACAGAAGGGAGAGAAGAAGTTCTTAGGCGGCACATTTGAAGTGGAGTCATTCCAGGACCTGGAGAAGTGAGTTGTCTGTCCCTGTTTCCCACACTAGTGGAAAGGATTGCTAATCGCGTAGAGCTGCGCAGATGCCTGGGGCAGGGGAAATCCAAGAGTTGTCAGAAGCACCGGGGGGAGGGCACCTGCTTACTCTACCTGATCCGGAGGGATTTCCTATCAATCTGATCTATGGACAAGAGCCACGCCAGCCTGGAGAATACCCGACGAGCATTATCGTGAATACGGAGTCTGAGAAACCACGGATTCGGAAGTTTCAGCGCTTTAATCCGGGTCCAGCTGCGGTTCACAAGGTACGTTTTCTTCTATACCAATTTGAATAAAATAAGGACTAACAGATCAACCAGCTTGGACACTTCGGTCTCTGCGTTCAGAAGTTCGACGAATTGGTAAACTTCTATACTACAAACTTCAATCTCGTGCCGAGTGATTTCCTGCACGTGGAGAAGGAGGGTCAAAAGAAGAATGTCGCTCTCTTCGCACACATCGACCGTGGAACAGCCTATGTCGATCATCACAGCTTTTTCTTGAGCACAAACCTGACCTCGCATGTTCATCATTGCTCTTTCGAGGTCCATGATATTGATACGCAGCATCTCGGTCATCAGTGGCTGAGTGGGAAGGGATACGAATCGGTTTGGGGCGTGGGGAGACATATCCTAGGCTCCCAAATCTTCGACTACTGGTGGGATACCACCGGTAATATGGTGGAACACTATGCAGATGGCGATCTGATCAATGAAGAGACACCAATTGGCTATGGGCCTGCGGGGGATGAGTCGTTGGCAGTTTGGGGTCCTGAGGTCCCGTCTTGGTTCTTGAACTAGTTTACTGTTTGAGGTAGGGCCTGTGGCTGTACCAATTATATCCAATTTATTACTTATACTTTTGATTGTTGCGGCTCGGTGGAGACTTGGTATTATAGTCGTGTCATTACAAGGAAGCAAGAGGTCCAAGAAATGCGCGGGTGCCCAAACCTACTACTATCCCTAGGCACTGGATGACAGCTGTATCTAGCAGATTCGGTCTAAGTCATCTCGCGATTCGTAATGGGCACAATGATGAAGCGGATCCCATCTTACCGTTTAATGATTAACATAACGAATAGCCTCTTCTATATAAAATCAACGCTATCTATTCATACCGCACCTTGTTGACCAACGTGCCGATGTTTTCAATTTCGACATTGATCTCATCACCATCCTTCAGGACAATTCTGGGCTCCCGAGTAAACCCAATTCCAGCCGGAGTTCCCGTCAGGAAAATTGTGCCAGCTTCCAGTGTTGTGCCCTGGGACAGATAGGAGATCTGCTTCTTAATCGAAAACAGCATTTCCTTGGTATGGCCATTCTGCAGGACGGTCCCATTATGGATTGCCTTAATGAACAAAGTCTGCGGGTCCTTGATGACAGAGGACGAAACGAGGACGGGCCCTATACTGGTGAGCAACCGGGACCTCCAGACAAAACCCAAGAGGATGAAGAAACAAAAGAACGTACCGATAGGGCAACTCCCGTCCAACCCCTTCGAAAACGACCACTGGGAAGTCGCAAATTGCAGTGCCCTTGCTGACACATCATTAGATGCCGTATAACCCAGAACATAATCCAGCGCTTCCTCTTCAGGGATATCGCGCCCTGTCTTCCCAATGACGACACAGAGTTCTGCCTCGTAATCGCTCGTTTCGTCCTGCGCGCACTTGGGGATATTAATCGTAGCTGGATACGGATTGGCCAAGGCAGTGCGAGGCTTGGTGAACATAACGGGGACGGTGGGGAGGGCCATGTTGGCCTCCTTGGCATGGTCAAGGTAGTTCAGGCCCAGACAACGGATGTAACTGCATTGTTCTTTGGTGACTGGGGAGAGAAGCTACTTTGTGGTTAGCGTGACCCCTCGACTATAACCGGCTATCAGGTGAGGTCTTTACCTGCTTGACGTGCATCACGGTCGTCGATACGCGTCCGTCGAAGATCGTCCCATCAATCCGATACGCCGCAATTTCCACGCCATTGACGCTATCTTTGCCAATGTCGCGAGTGGTATCGACTAATTGGCCCAGATGCTCTTGGCTATCTTCGACGGCAATAAAACGGATGAGGTGTGTCCAGGACATCTTGACGGCGTGAAATGATATCTGGGGAAATTGGGAGTCAAGAACAATTCGGGTGCTGCATTCGCTATTTATTGGGCCATCGGGATGGGGTTCCGTGTCCCACCTCGGATATTGCGGGTGAGCCTTATCGATGCGGGGACGGTGGGACGCTCCAACTTCCATATTTCCGTACTTCCGATACACGAAGCATATAAGTAACCAAAGGCGGCGAAAGAATGCACTCCTATTGCGTTGAGGGTTCCAACGATGCCACTCTTGTACCAAGGAATACCAGGCCCTGACAGGCATTTCCAATAGCAGTCCACTATGAAGCGATCAGATGGCCAACTGAGTCCTGGCCACGCCCTTCCTAACAGATCTTCAGGCGGCGGAAAACATAGATGACAATACTCTTCATGCTCATGAAGACCAACCTCACTTGGATGCATTTTGTAGCAGGAACTACAGTGTTGGTGTGCGCTGTGTGATCTGGAGTGAAGTATAGATGATGCTGACATCTATTATAGCGTGAAGTTGTCACTCTGTATCTACATGGCGTCAAAGAATATCAGACAAAGAAGCTTGAAGACTTCGGAGACAGAAATATTCCTGCTGAATATTCTGTTAAGCACTGGATATACCACGGCAGAGGATGCTTTCACAGTTACCTGGCTTGTTGACGATGTGGTAACCCTCGATAGCGCGGTGGCTCTCAACGGGGCACAGCGACTGTATCATTTGCTTCGTTGATATGGCGGGGTTTGATATGATTGCCTCACTAACTAAAGCTTCCATGTTTGGAGTATTCCGTCGCTTGAGCGTTCCAATACTAAAACGCCTTTATTGAAGCCAGACATCCACTTACTACTATTAGGTAAGACGTCTCCGACAACACGGTACTTCATGCTGCGCTGGACAACAAGGATGCTTGAGCTGTGCTTGAGCTCATTTTACTTCAAACTCCGACGGAACTTTACAAGACCAGCGTGAATAATACATCAGTCCTCAGCTGGGCGATTATGCTCCATTCCATCGATGCCGTTCTCCCCCTTCTGAAGCAGAGTGTTATATCCCTATCCTCGAATTCTCCTCACCTGCCGCCACTGTACATCGCAGCTTCTAGACAGGATCTCGAGATGGCGCTGCTGCGCATTGAACGCAGTACCCATCCAAACGCCGGCTGAGGAGCACTAGAAGGGACCGCGTTGCACGTTGCAGTGGAGTGTCTTAGATCCGATCTATTCGACCATAAAGCCATTCAGGCCCTCTGTTCAATCTGGGAACATGGTGGGGATGTGGAGGCGCCGAATCTATACGGAGTGACACCTCCGAGCATGATGAATCACTTGGTCACTAGGGATTGGCGATGCGCGAGTTATTGTGTCTGAGATCAGAAAACATGAATATTGACTATACTACCCCTTTGTATCTTTGCTTTTGCTATTTGACATTCAGTGTTTAATATTATAAGGCCAACCCTAACCGGTGGTTTTCATGGCTCTCTTACTCCACAGATATACTGATATGTTAGCGCAATATAATCTAGAATTCCATATGAACGACGATAGCGTTCACTGAATTACAATAGCACCATCCATACAATAGCAGATAAATTCAGATAGCCATCAAACCATGACTCTCGGTGCCAAGACGAACAATCTCCAACAATAGGACCAAAGCAGCCCGTCGGACTTGGCAATGCTCCAAAGACTCTAGATTTGAGGACCTTCGGGGCGTCGTGGATTCGAGATTTTTGGCCATGCATCTCCCACTCTTTTATTTTCATTTTTATTTTTATTTTTTCGTATGATAGAGAACCTGCATCTCTAGGATACAATGCGTCATATTGTATTATTTTTGTATTTTCTCTGCCTTGCATGGGCAAAGGATATAAGTCCCCAGTACGATGCCGAATTAGACGTAATATCCTCCCACCCATTGGCGCAATCCCATTTAACTAATTGATCGCAGAAAATAACACACGTCTTCGTGACAAACATCACCCTGATAGACTCGATTGAGTCACGTCAGCAAGAAGAATATGCGCGACTACAGAGCCGCCTTCAACGCCCCGTCGCATCAGGGGATACATCACATCCTCGACAGAGATTGCTCACAGCTCTCCATGCCTTCCAGCGCTACAAGGAGCGCAATCTAGTCGAGACGAAGCGATGGCGGGATTGGTATAAGAAAATCCCTAAGAAACAGCGCTCGGTATGCGCTCCCGTGAAACACATTGTTTTTCATACTAACGACGTTGTAGATCGTTGAGTCCACGGTGAAATATACCCGTAAATTAAACACAGTGGACCACCTTTTTGAAACAAACGAGAAATTAGCACATGAGATCGTCAAGCATGGGATGCAATTCTATAACATTTCCCAAGCCGAATTGGACAAGTTCATCAAGGAGAACGAAAAGCAGGGTGTCAATACCGACAAAACGAGTGTCTCGCAGGCGATGAAGCACTTCGTGCGCGATTGGGCTGATGAAGGGTACGACGAGAGACAGGACGCATTCCCGTGCGTTCTGGGTACTCTTGCGAACATGTCAAGAACTCCCGCGCAACCGTTGCGGGTGTTACTGCCCGGAGCAGGACTGGGACGATTGGCAAATGAGGTCAATGCATTAGGTGGTTAGTTTTGCTTCAGCTACGACTAAAGCTCATCGAGAGGGACTAATCAAGGCAGGCTTCGAGGTGACCATGAACGAATGGTCCATGTACATGAACCTCGCGTATCGATATCTATCCAGCCTGTCGAGCGCCAACAGCAAGGCTTTCCATCCGTACGTCGACTGGTGGTCGCACCAGGCAACAACCAGTGATCTGCAGCGTTCCGTCTCGTTTCCGGATTCATTGGCTAGTCCCTCAGTCCTCCTGGTCGAAGGCGACTTTACTACAGTATTTGCAGAAGAGACGGGGAAGTATGACGTGATAGTCACGCTGTTCTTCATCGATACTGCGCGGAACTTGGTTTCTTATTTTGAGAATATCCATCGCTTACTCCGCCCTGGGGGTCAGTGGATCAACCTGGGTCCATTGTTATACGGAAGTGCGCCCTTTTTGCAGCTGTCGCTGGATGAGATCGTGGCTTTATCCGAACACATTGGGTTTAAGTTCCCGGAGACGGACGCATCTTGCGGGGATATAACAATCCCTGGGATGACAGTTCGTGGCAAGGAAGTAGCCTACGCCCAGAATGGGAAGGGCCTGAGCAGGAATGCATACCAGGCACAGTTTTGGGTCGCCCAGAAAAATTAAATGTAGGGTCTTTAGCCCAACCGAAGGAAAATACATGACTTGAGCACGCCTCGAGAGTGGAAGTTTTGTTGCTGGGAAGATCCATCTCATGTCAACAAACTTCCAGGAAAGTACCGAACAATTCATGGAAGGATCCAACTACCGGACAGGAAATACAGAACCATTATAAGAATGAGACCAAAGCTCCTCATCAGGATGCTGTTCCAAGATGATGGGCCAGATTTCGCATCCGATGCGATGACTGGGAGGACAAGCAGCCCATGCACCCAATGGTCGACACCTGGAAGAAGCCTCAAAGATGTGGAAATCCCCTCGATGTCTTGTGCTTTCTTTGTCAGGCAGTCATCAGCGGGACTGGGCTGTTTCAGATATTTTGGTAGGCTATCCGAGTGTATTCTAGACAAAGGTACTAAAATAATCAATGAAACGGAGACCTATCGACCCACCTAGGAGGTCTCCAATCATGCGATTCTCAGCGAGTTGCCCTAGCGTGGTATATTCCTGGTGATACTTGATGAATGTAATTCTGTATTGACTTCGTCGCTCAGTGGTTTGAACTGGCTAAGGCGCGTATAGAATGATCCCACCATGGGTTGCATAGAAAAAGACTACAAAATTGTTAATTACACACTAAGACCGACTACAGGTAGCGCTGGGCCTGCACGCGTTGCAGAACAAGGCATCTCAAGCCAGAAGACTGGGTGGCGTGGCTACGTTCATGGAATTGCCACAGGATAGGATATTTCCATGCCTCCCTGCATGCCAGGGCTCATTCAAGGTGAGGCCGTGACGGGGTTGTAATGCATGAATCATGGCTCATACCGGTCTAACCTACCCTTGATACGATATCATGCTATTAGCGCTAGGCTATTCTTACTCACCTGTGGACATCTAGTTAGATCGGCCCATCTGCAAGTGCAAGTTCCACTTCAGTGAGGTATTTCGCGTGACATAATGGCAAGTGCAACGCTGATGAGACCAAAATGGCGGAATGATATTTTTCGAATCCATATTCTACTTCTGTCCCCCCGTATAGTACATTAGGCACATCGTAGTGTGCCGCCAACTTCAATGCGCATACAGGCAACTGGTAATTTTCATGCAGGCAAAAGCCGGCCAATACGCAAGACAGTCGCCAGGCGCTGCGCTCTACTCCGCGGTCGAATTGAATCGGCGACGCCAAAGTTGGTTATAAGACCCCTTCCTCATTCCATATACCCGCCCAGCCAGCACTTCTTCCATTACTCTAGAATTGAGAACCTTCATATTCCAATATATATTCCACCGGAGTCATTCCTTGCTTCACAATGCCAAGATCCGAAACTATTGAAAAATTCACCGATACTCTTGAGGTACTGAGACATGCTGTTAAGGCGGCCAACCATCTTTTCGAGGCTGGTGAATGTGCCCATAAAGGCTACCGCAGCTGTCAGAATACCAAACGAAAATCTAGCCAACATGAGAAGCATAACGACGAGACACATGGGCGCGAATATAGATCATATAACCCTCGTCTCAAAAGATCCTACCTGCTCGTTCCATATAAAATGCATCAAGCAAGGCGCTATGATCGAAGAGAAGCAATGGATATCGTGCTTGGTGCACTTAAGGGACACACTGCACGCATGATAGATGGCAAGGAGGCCTTTAGTGTGAACCCTACTTCTTTGGATAGCGGCTACATTCTGATCGAAGCCGAAAGGGATGATACTGATGCTAGAAGTTCAAGATCGGTATGGGAGGATTTGAGCAAGGAAAGTCGTGGACATCTCAAATTTGAATTTCGCGAATTACGACGTGATCGAAGGGGATATTATTATTTTTACAAGCGGGCTAAGGATTTGCGAGCCCAGAAGGGGAGGAAGCACAATATCACTGAGGAACGTTGATGACTGGGCCAGATTCTTCCAATCCGCAGCCAGCTATGCATATTGCTTTGTTACTGTTTGAATGTATTGGTATGCACCAGGTTTGCCAACGTGCGAACCATGTGTCTACTTTGTTTACTTTGTGCGTGTGCTTAACACTCTTATCAAGGACTTGAGAAAGATGAGAGATCAAGAGGGCCACTAAGGTGAGGCAGACCAAAGCGCACAGCTATACTGCTGCTAGACTCTTACTTTGTGTCCTATGAACAGATTCTATGCAGGCATGCTTTCTTTGACAAATTGAAATCAATATAGCGTTAATGGTTTATCATTGAGTAGCGTTAAAGTAACTAAGGACAACCAAATAGAAAATACCCTATTAACCCACATGCACCCTATACAACCGTGCGAGCCGTGTATCTGCAGCCAGTAACTCCGCTGGAGGCCCAATCTCTACCAGCGCTCCGCCATCCAAAACCGCCACTCGATCGTAGGCCCTGATATGCGTCAACGTATGCATCACTGCCAGAACGGTGCATCCCCGGAACTCCGAGTCAATAATACTCTGTATGAGAGCCTCTGTCTCACTATCCAGACTACGCAACATATCAGCCAAGGTTCGCTTAAAACAGAACAACCCTCATCCCACTCACCTACTCGTCGCCTCATCCAGAACAAGAATACTGCAGTGCCGGCGCCGGACAATTGCCCGCGCAAAGCAGAACAATTGTTGCTGCCCTGCCGATAATGGCAAGGTATCCACAATCGTGTCCAGACCCCCTTGCGCATGCACCAGTTCCCACAGCCCTACTCGGTGCAACGCATCCACGAGTTCTGCCTCGGACTGTGCCTCGGAGTACAGATCGAGATTGAACCGCACACTTGTGCCTTTCAGGAGAAACGGGTCCTGCGGGACCACGTTGAGGCATCGGCGGAAAGCATCCGCCTCCTGCGCGGCGAATGCGCCAGCAGCAACAGCCACCTGGCCCTCTACTAGGATCTGGCCCTCAAGCACCTCAACCATGCGTAGTAAGGCCAGCAGCAGCGATGTCTTGCCGCTCCCTGATCGGCCACAGATAGCAACGTGCTCGCCTGGCTGAACTGAGAGGGTGATGGCTTTGAGGACTGCACCGGCAGTGGAAAGACTGACACATCCGTGCCAGCTACATTAGCGGGTTCATTGTTGATCACAACGGAATGAAAGGAACACATACCTGGAGGAACCCGGGGCTGTAAACCCCGCCACCACGCCCTCAAATTCCACAGCACCAGGCCGTGACCACGGAGCTATTGTTCCATCCGCAGTCTTCGGTTCCTGCTCTGCATCCTCGGTCTCCGTCTCCGTCACGAAGCGTCGCACGCGCGTCACGGCACCGACACTCGACTCTAGTCGGGTCCATGTGCGGATCAACCGGGTCAGCGTCTCGCCCAGGCCGGTGAGAATGACTAGCGCGACACCCACGCCGCCGACGCGGATGTCCAGCTGGCGGCGCCAGGCTATCACGGTCCCAACAAGAATTACCACTAGGGCGGCCATCAGGACGTTGAGCGCGAAGGTTAGCCAGTGTTGGATGCAGCTCTGTAGGTAGGCTGGTCGCTGCGAACAGTCCGCTAGGCGGGCGACACGGCGCTGGTAGTCATGGGTCCAGCCAAAGGCACGGATAGTGGTTCCCCCGGACCGGGATGTTGACTCGGTGGCGGTGAAATGGGTGTATAGTGGAGCTTTGGCTTCGATCATTAGGAGACGCATCTGTCGGGAAGTTTGGAGGTAGAAGCGCTGTAGCACGTAGAGCAGGGCAAAGACGATCGGGATGGCAATGGCAAGGGAGCGGGAGAAGATCGCTAAGATTATCACTTGGGCAAGGCAAGATATAGTCGCTTTGATGATCGTCAGTAGTCTAGAAAGGGACACATTGTTGGGAGAGGGTAGAATACTTGACGTGTAGTTCAGGGCGGTCGATGGGAGATCCATGTCTATGAGCTCCATGTCCTCGCTAAACCTAACTGCAGGTATGAACACTTCTCATGTTCACTGTATCGGGAGATGGTGAGCAGGGGAAATTACCTGTTGAGAAGTTCACCGTTATCGGTGCTTGTGAAGAAGCGAAACGGTGCCCTACATGTCGCGCTCAGCCATCAACATCTTCTTCATACTTGGAATGTAGGAATCACATACTTAAGGGTAGCGGCCAGCAGATCCAAATGAATGCTGGTTGCCGAGTTGCTCACGATAGAAACGAAAGCAACCCTGCCCGAGAATCAGCAACCACGACTCCCCGTAGGAAGCTGAAAGTACTCACCACGCAGCGAGACAAGCAGCAAGTGTCCCTAGAACCCCCATCGTGGCATAGACGCCCATGTACATACCTACCTTCTCATTTGGATGTGTTTCATTGGCCTCTGACCACCAACTAACCCATATCACTTTCAGGCGGATTAGTTCGTATGCCAAGTTGAGCGTATTCATTTGACAAGCACCGCGTCGCGCACTCACCTGAGAACTCGATAAAGAAGATCCATAGGACCATGAACAGAGTATAAAGCCCGACAGCCGCATAGCCCGAGCTGGTGAGATAATACCCATAAACTGACAGATCTCCATTCTTTCGCCTGAGGTCGGTTGGTGCGTTGCTCGTCGGATCTTCAATTAGGGCGGCATTCATATCGCCCTCCCTGGATATTGCGGAAGTCAGGCCAGCTGTGGGCGAAACCTCTTTCGCAGTCAACGCATTGTCTGTTTCAATTGGCATTTTGTCCCACGAGCCGGTCATGCAAAGACCAAGCTCTTTGACATAGCCCTTGTCTTTTTGAGCCAAAGAGGAAGGCTTCCCAGCGTCTACAACTCTACCTTCTTTAAGGACGATGATCTTGTCTGCCAGCATCATGATTCTAGCTACATTACCCCATTCCATATCAGTACAGGGGTATTCGAAAGCAAAATAATAGAAAGAAGAGGAATCACGCACAATTATTAGTAGTCAACACAACGGTAGTGTTACCATTGCGCAAAATCCCAGTGTCTCGTCCGAGCAGCCTGCGCGACACGCTTTGGGCCGTGTGCATGTCTATACCGCTAAACACATCATCCAGCAGCAAGATGCTTCGCTTGGAATAGACAGCCCGAGCCAAAGCCTTTGTGATCATAACCTGGTTAGCAAAGCGACTAATAAGCACCAAGAAGACTCCATTTCCAGCCACTCACGATCCGCTGTTTCTGTCCCCCGCTCAATTTCACGCCATCGCTTCCCACGCGAGTGAAATCCCCTTTCTCCAGCTGCGCTAGGTCGGTCTCCAGAGCACAAGCCGACAATACACAATGATACCACTTCAAATCCCACGGCGACGACCCTCGGATATTCTCGCGGATGGTGTGGTTCTCTAGCCACGGGTGTTGGGCACAGTAGGCCATGGCCTCGCGTGCTCGGGGATCTACCTTGTCCTGCCTCGGTGATCCATGCTCTAACGGAATATCAACCAGCTCCCCTAGTAGGGCGTGTAAGAGACTGGACTTCCCGCTTCCGACTGGTCCAACAATTGCGGTTATACTGCCCCGCTTGATGGTGATTTGGAGGTCATGGAGGACCGGGTCAGCGCTGGAGCGGTTCCAAGCAAACCCATGGCCATCCAGGCGAAGATCTGGGTGGACGACGGAATGAGAATGCAATCCGCCCTTTGGGAGAGTTCCCAGCGCCAGAGACTCAAGGGTTGTCTCTTGCTCTGAATTTGAACAAGGCGTCGGGGGCCCTTCGCCATCATTGGGGATATTTGTCGTCTGGGCAGAGTAATTGCAATATTCTTGAATGCGATCAAAATTACCAACACACTGGAATACCACCGGCATCGTTTGGATGAAAACGATCACTGGGGTCGTCAGCAAAGAGATCAATGACAGGGAGGTAAAGGCCTGCGCCAAAAGAAGGGTTTGGCTTTTCCAGAACACCGCGATGATGGTGTAAATGCCAAACGTCAATACAGGTGCCAGGTTGATCGGTGTCAAGGCTGCAGTAGGGGAGTTAGCCCTGGAAAATACGGTAAGGGTTGGTTCATAGCCCGGGGACTTACACAGTAACAGCATGGCGACGAGAAGCTTTCGGTATGAGCGCGAGGTCTCGATCTCCCGACTCCGAAAGCCTTGGATCACTGGCAGCAGGACTCCAGAAAGCCCCAACATCTTCACAGCTTTCATGTCGCCGAGCATAGCGGAGGTAACGCGAAGCCGTTCCTGGACCTTCTCAATCCATCTTCGTTGGGCGGTATTCATTGAAAACGACAACTTCGAACTGCCCGCCACAAATACTAATACACCTCTGTATCAGAACAAGAAGTAGTGTGTCTGTGAAAGACAATTGAAGAGACTCACGAAGTACCAGGATTACGGGGGCAATGCAGGCTACGGAGAGCTGCCGACCGAGTAGCCAGCACGCAATCCCAATTTCGACTAATGCGCCCCATGTTTCATGGAAGAGCTCCAGGCCATTCACTATGCGCTCCACATCCGTGCCCATCAGAGAAACGGCGGTGATGTCGCCTGAATCAGCCACTCGTGTTTGGAGAGTGTGATGATAAATGGTTGTGATCAGGGCACCTCGCACTCGCGTGGCGAATCTGAAATTCTGATACTGGTAGATTGAATTAGAGGCCTGTTGTGGTTAGCTATTTCTTTGGATATGGCTGTTAGCGCGGCATGCAACTGCCTTCAGGCTGGACAATCCCCCTTACTGCTATCCCGAGATACACGAGTGCCCAGGCACCAATGAGTCCTCTGTTCTCATCCGTACCGGGCTGTGACAGATCAATAGCTTGTAGCGTGGTGTTGATTAGGAAGGGCTGTGTGAAGGTGAACGCGATCACGCAAAGACGGGGTATAATGGGAGATAGAAATGATGCTAGGCTAGCATAAAAGCATGCACGAAGCAGGCTATGTGGCTCTTGGTGATTGTCTGGATCGCCCAAAGATATTAGCCTATACAGGTATGGAGTGTGCTGTATGGGCTTACATCTATTCCATGCTTTTATGAGCCTCTCATACATAGCCTGGCTTTCCAGCGTCGTGTCAAGCGGTGGCAGATCATCCAGCGTGAGGACCTGCGCATAGCCGGTTCGGAATGTGGAAGCCAGCCATGTAAAGCAAGTCCGGGGCCAGATTCCACTATGCTGCTCCGGGGAACCGGCTTTCAGTCTCTTTGCTTTTGTCTCCACCGACTCGAATGCCAGTGATACCAGAAACAAAGAAAGAACGATGCTCATAGCGCTGGCTGCTCTCACGTTGCCGACATTACGTGGTAGCAGCCAGAGTGTGCGCGTTCGAGCGGCATTGAGTAGAATTGAGACAGATAAAAATAAATTTAGGATTGTGGAGGGCCGTTGAGAGCGCTGGTGGCTGAGGAAGGATAGCACAACCGCTGCCAATGTCGCCATAGCGCCGAGCACATCGGCTGCAATAGATCCTTCTGTTTTGACGGCCTGGCTTCGAACCCGAAAGGCAAGAAATACCAATTGTGCTATGAATATCCCTGCCAGGGTCAACTGCACGGACAGTTCCATGTAAGTTTCAACATAGTGGTCCTACAGAGGTGTGGAGGGACACGGACCAGCTTGCTGCGCAGGAGCGTAGCATTCAGGCGGTATAGGACGGGTTTCCGTAGTAGTAGAGCGATATGCATACATGAAAGGAGGACAAAAAGACCGGCTGGCAAGCATGCGAGAAACAGATCTTCAAATGCAATGGTGAAATCAAAGGATCGACAATCTGCGTTGACCCGAGGCCCAAAGGACCGGTCACTCCCTGTTGAACAGACCATTCCGTGGTGTGTGAGTGCTTGGGACCTTTTATGCTTTCAGTCGGTGACAGAGCAGAATAAATATGTCGTGCGTGCGACACGTACTGATTGATGCCTAGAGATAATATAGATCATGGCGAATGGTTCGAGCCTATGGCGACAGTTTTTAGCGTCCTTTACGCATGCATGCTTGATGTTAGCCGGGCCTTAGCGATAAATAATGTAAATAACCCTGGTATAGTAGCAGCTTCTCATTTGTTAGACAGATTAAACCCTGCCTACTTGCACAATGAATCCCCTTTAGATATACAAGGGAAAGAAATAATAACAGTGAGTATCTAACACGGTAGCACCTGAATGGCGTCCACTGTTCAGTAGGCGACTTACCTAGACTAGAGTACATATAATTTTATCTCGGCTCCTTCCCCTGTGATCACAATCGATAGCACAGATATGGCTTGCAGTAAGCTAGTATCCGATCGCACACAGATACTTCTCGTTGTGGCTGATAATGCAATAGGACATCATTAGGGTATGGTCCTCTTAGGCCATTTATGCATTATTTACTTACCAGGATTAAGGATGTCCGACGGAGGAGCGAGGACGTGCACAGCCTACCACTCCGGTAGACTATAATGCTTAGTATTATACTACTTTTCCAAGGATTAGACTAGCCAAGGATTAACGTTCTAATTCATATCCCACCCACCGCAGTAAGCTACTAGGTAATATATAAGTTTTGCGGTTCCTAAGAAAACCTTCGAACTTCCAAGCATCTTATCCTCCGGTTACCATTACCGATCATAAAAGGGTTTAATGCAATAATCTAGATATATCTAGACCCCCAAAAGGAACATCTATTCTAGAAAAAAAAAAAAGGATTCCCGCAATATTTGTCTCTCTGATGAGGGAGGGATGTATAGATAGGATCATTAGATGGTATAGAAGAAGCTAAATACAATAGCTCTTTATTTGGAATTATCTAAAATAAATAGGAGAATACTTTTATAATACGAGAGCACTCCTATCTAACTACTCAGTACATCATAGCCGAAGTACATGAAAATCTTGAGCTGTGGTTATAGGTTGATCATATCTTATCCGCATGCTCATATACAAGGTGATTACCTCCCCATATCGCACCTTGCGTGAGTCTATTTGACTCTTGACTATGCTGGTGCCCCACTCAGATATTAAACAAACAATCTATATGCTCTCCTGTTTTCGTTGCTCATCATAGTGATCATACTTGAGGGGTACGGTGCGGTCATTCGGACGCTCTCAGCGCTGTGTTGGATATCAATAAATACAGCGATACTTTTATGTATACCAGAGATCGCAGAATTCCTAGATACGTCCACTAGAATGTAAACGATCTATTATACAAGAAAAACTAAGGAGCGACTAAAGTGAGTGTAAAATCGAATCCACATATCTATCCAACCAATCTACAGCATAATCATAAAGAATGCAGCGCACAGAGCAGTCACAATGTACGCGCCCAGCTGAACAGATCCAACAACCACCATAGTGCTACCGGTGGTAGGGGCCAAACCAGACGAGGTGGAAGAAGAGGCAGACGAGCCCGAGGTACCAGTGGGCTGGGAAGTGACAGTACCAGTACCGGCAGTACCAGCCTGGCTCATCAAGCTGGAGCAAGTGCCGGTGGCCTTAGTGGTCGAAGTCACGGTAGCCGAGCCACCGAAGCTACAAGCCGATGCGGCAGAGTTCTGCTCGGTGTAGTACTTGTTGAGGAGGAAGTTGAGCTGCTGCTTGGGGCTGCACATGCCGTAGGCGCCGTAGACTCCGGTGGTGCCATTGCGGGACACTCCCGTGCATGTAGTGTACCCGCAGACCAGAGAGAACAGGTCGGCATAGTCATCACTAGAAACGGAGTCCTTCACGACACAAGCGGCGGCGTCAGACATGCAGTCACACAGGTTCTCGTTCGGGGTAGGAGGCAAGGGGGTCTGGGTGGCTCTCCAGGCACTGTTGACCGTGGGGCAGCTCTGCAGGGCAGTGTTGGTAGGGGTATAGGAGGCCTTGTTCACACCAGAGGGGGTGGCGCTGGCGATGTGCTTCGAGTAGGAGGTGAAGTCGGCAAGCTTGCTGACGCTGGTGCTGTCGACGATGGAAACGAGACCTATTCAGACGGAGTTAGCGACCCTGAGCTTGGTTCTGGTTGGAAAAGCTTACCGTAATTGTTGGTTTCTTGGAAGTACATGTAAACAATACCACCGGACCACACGCCATTCATCTTGTCACCAAACAGGGCATCGACTTCGGTGAACTGACGGGGCTGGACCTCGTTACATCCATACTCAGCGAAGAAGACGGGGACAGAGTAGTTGGCGAACTCTTCTGTGCGGTCCTTGTAGCCAGAGGCCGAGTACGATGAGTCACCGCACCAGGAGTAGATGTTATAACCCCAGAAGTCGATGCTGTCCTCTTCGCTTTCACAGTTGAAATAGTTGGCCATGTGCACACGGATAGTAGAGTCATCATTGGTCGCGTATCCAACACCCATGGTGCGGTAGCCCTTCTCCTTGATATAGGATTTCATGTCACGAACAGCCGCCTTGACAAACGCGCTAGCATCCGTCGTGGCGACGGTGTTGGAGACTTCGTTACCCGCAAAGAAACCCAGGGTGTTGTTATACTGAGCCATCTCGTCGATGACCGCTGTGTAGCGAGAGTAAAGAGTAGTTTCCCAGGTGGGATCGCTCCGGTCGATGGACTGGGTGGGATCGGACAGGTCTGAGACCACGTAGATGCCTGCATCGGCCAGCAACTGCATGCATACGGTGTGGTTGGCAGTCGGGTCGATGGCATAGACCCGAATGGTGTTGGTGTTCAGTTCCTGCATAATGGGCACGTCACGCTTGCAAGCAGTAGCATCGGCCAAGGGATCCTTGTAGCTGCTGGAGCCATTGGTGGTGCCGTTGCTGGAGTAGTCCTCTGCGAGGGTTAGTCGCCGGTAGTGCAAAGAAAGCTTCCGAGAGACCTACGTTGATAGGCAACACCACGCATGTAGCTGACATGGTTAGCTGAGAATATAAGATGGACCCAGGGTGAAGGCCGGAGACTTACAACTGGGTATTGTTACTGGAGTAGAAGAATTTAGAACCCTTAATGATGATGGGGTCGACATCGGCCACAGCGGTGCCCAACAGGGCCGCTCCCACTGCCCAGGAAAGCTTCATCGTAGTGTAGAACCGGACAAGAGTTTATATTAGGCCAAGTAATGAGACAAGGATGGTATATAGCGAACGTCAGGAAGGTATAGATACGAAAAGAGAGACTGGCAACAACAACGCTTCAAACAGTCAGGAAAGAAAAGGACAGCTGCCCCTGTTAAATTCTCGCCGCAGACTCTGCAATCTGGTATTAATAGCAACGTCTCATTATGCTTTATCCGCCGTCGACAAACCAGGAGGACCTGCCCCGCTATACAGCATCGAACGCGTCAGCCACGGCGTCGCTTTGAATTGTATAGTTCGGTCTATACCTCAAAAGCTTAGCTCGCCATTAACGTCGTGGACATGGAGCACCGGATCTTCACCGTCGCTCGTAGATTGGACAGAGCGACGGAGTGGGACGACGATGCTAACTGCCGGCGCATCACTAGATAGTGCGGATGTGGATGCCGAGTGGGTTGGCCTTATCTCCGAGCAGAGAATTTAAATTCTTACCCGTCGGATTTCATGCCCTGTGGAGATCGTCTGAATCCCCAAAACATGCTTTCGAGTGAGCTTCAATGGCTGCCTAGAATCATTTAATTAGTCTTTAATACTTTAAGTCGATGAAGCACAAGACCCATTGGTCCGATGTTTCAGATCCTCAGTCACTAGAAAGAATATAATATTCACACGGCCCCAGTCATAATATACATACTCAGACAATCGCTCAATTAACCATTCCCATCAGATCATAAAAAAGAATAAAAATAAAAATAAAAAAAACCCAAGCTATTCCCAAAAGAACACCATATCCCAGTCCCAGTTTCACTTATCACATGGCATTCTCTCGTCGACGAGCTTCAATGGCCGCCTCAAAGCCACGGATGGTATCGAGTGGTCGTTCCAGTCGGGGGCGAGTCGGGTTGGAGCGATCCGGGTCGGCTAGAGAGCGAGGTTAGCCATGGAACAAGGATTAGGGCTGCCGCGCATACGTACCGATAATATCGCCTTTCGCATCGCGATGCTGCATGGATCGCAAAGAGAATAAGGATGTACCACCGATGGCATTGGCAACTAACTGAGGTTAGCCGCGAGTTCGCCACAACACATTGGGGCAAATCATGTACATACTCGGCTGGTCTTCTCTGAGGGCGGCATTGGGGTCGGCTTTACTAGAGAGGGATTTCTTGTAACTGTGGGAGGAGACCGATTCGGTCCGTTCACTTGCAGCGCTGGATGCCATGGTGTGTGACTTGACAAGTACTCGATGGAAATTTTTAACTCTTGGAGTAGAGTGAGTGAAAGGTATGCAGGTATGTTCAGACTTATATAGATAAATCGATCGGCCGTGTGGGGATTCAGGAAGTTATCGGATGTACTCTAAGAGTCGCAGCCAAGTGTCTTCACTGACAGTTCCAAATCTAATGATGGATTGAGTTCCGTCTAGACCCCTGACAGTCCTTTGGGTCGCTTAAATCGGCCGTGCCCTTTTTTCGCTTTCTTTTTTATTTCTTTATTTGGCGTATTTGGATTATTTTAGAACCAAAATCACGCAACGGCCACCAATGGCGATCGTTGCTAAAGTGCGCTGGTTTTTGTGACACTGTGACGCGGCCGTATCGGGTCATTCATGACGTTTTGTCCCCCATTTGTTCCGTCCACCTCGGTGTTCATTGGCTTGCAGCAAGCCAAGCTTTGACTAATGCAGCAAACCCAAGGCTTGGCTCTGACTAATAGCCAATCACAGTGGAATTTCCCTCGTTCAGAAAAATGGGCCACGCAAGCACGGGGTCATGGCTGTGGCGATGCCCTCACATTTCCTAGGCATCCACATTCACTATTGGTCGTTGCTGTTCCGTACCTGGCAAACAGACCATTCTGGACTACAGGGATTTTCCCAGGATTCTCCCGTCTTCCAGCGATAGTCCCTCGGTTTTCCCTTACTAATGCAGTGATTCCAGTGCAGGCTTACCACATCCGGGACATCGCTTCGTCAACCATTACATCAATGATCAACGGGTACCTGACATGGAACCTTCAACGTACTTCCTGTACATAGTACTGGTAATGATACTATGTACACTAAGGACCTGTCAGGGGAGCCGAGTCGAATCCATTCCTGAGAGGCTGGTTGAGAGAACGCCCTGTGTAACATGTGATCTTCCTTGCACCTGACTGGCCGGCACGCGTCCGCTTCCGGCATCCTCGGCCTCCGTTCACCAAGAGTCCAAGACATTCCACGGTCTGGTCTTTTTGTCTTAGTCAACGGCATCCTGAGGACCTCCGAAACTCTCGACATGCATATTCATTGCACTAGTTCGCTACTACCATGCACATGATGGCACCACCGCTAGTACAAATTATCATCGGCCTCGGTGAATCATACCGCAGTATCGAAGTCGCCCGCCCGAACGCAGGAAGAAACCATCAAACACGATCGCCACTTTTGCCAGGCTGAGTGAGACCCACCATTTTCCAAGGTGACCAACCCGTTCAATGTCAGAGTAAGACCTAACAGTTGAACAGCCTGCTCTAATGAGACTTGGCCCACGTGAGATCGTGCCGTCCCTGACAGAAAATGTATCGATAAACTAACTCATGTACAAGTGGATCCACCGCAGCCACAGCAATGGTGATATATTATCCCCCGGCTGGCCCGAGCCATCCTTCTATCCCCGAGCTCGTCTGCTATTTTTGACATCTGGGAAGATTCCTCATCCACGTTGCCGGATCGATGAAGCAGGCCGCACTCGAGGCAGGATCGACATCAATCACTATTGGGCGACTGAATCTACAAGGTACTCCTCGTGTACACCCAACACAACATGGGAGAAATCGGAAACACTCAATAAGCTGAACTTCACGAGAGAACTTGGAGTCACTATCAAAATCTGCCGTTTTCTTGTCCATGACTCTACCCTGGCCTTGAAAGGAACGCCTTGGCACCCCCTGAGGGGTGAAACCGATTACGCGTTGCTCTGATATTATAAAGGGACTATGGGACGTCAGTCAACACCAAGGTTGTAACACAAATTCCTGTCGGGCACCTTCAGCGGGAAAATGAGGAGCCGTCGACCGTCGATGCCCGTTGACACCTCCGGACGAGTTGCTCCGTAGATCGGCTTGTCTATTCGAGATACTGAAGACATGGCTGTCGGCTTTAGCACTTTGAATGGTGAAGGAATCCTGCACCCGAGGCTCGCCATTGCGACTTCAACAAGTGCGAGAACGTCCGCCCTCATACTCACCACACTGGAATGTCCGACTTTGTAAATGACTTGCGCAATACTCCGTATACCAATCTCCGATGCGTTAGATGATGGCTCTGTAGGACTAGCAACCTTGAATCCTGATTTTCTGCGTTACGAAGGCCCCAGACCACACGAGAAATAGATTATTAACCTCCAGGTGCCAAGACTAAGTTGCCAGGTCAACATACATCTCATTCGAGCCGCAACAGACGTCGTATCTCCATTTATTATCAGTTATTCCCGTCAGTGCCGAAGGACTACCGCCCAGGCGAACGCACCTCAAGCGCTGTATCTTCCTGAACCTTTGAAAAACCACTGCTTCGGTCAAGCATAGGCATAGTTGCACGGTTTCTCCCGATGGATCCCCGAATTTTAGCCGATTTTGACGTCATGATCGAAAGGTCGAGTTGTTCATCTTGGCACTTGGCCGGTGCGGGGAGAGACGATCTAGTCCTTACCACGATAGAGATGCATATCGCTCTTCATCGGAACCAATTGACAACTGATCACCTTGTCTCACGGTTGGATTCATAGTCCAACAAGATGGCAACAATGGATAACCTCTTTTCTAACAATCGCGAAGAACAAACGTCGTTTCAGATGTCAACGCAGGAGCCACCCCAGGTATTTCATCAAGCGGAACGATGGAACCATCCTCGGTCCAACATACTTAAAACATTGGCCACTTACTGGAGCTTCCTGGTTATGGGCATGAACGACGCTGCATATGGCGTGAGCGATTTCATAACTTTCAATATAATTGATCTCTGCTAACATTAATAGCCGTTGATACCTTACGTCAGTCTCCCCACATACGAGGTGGACGTCTTTGAGCAATGCTAAAAACATACAGCTTGAATCTCACTACAATTTATCCTACACGGTGGTGTCACTTGTATTCTTCTCACCACTTGGTGGATATACTCTGGCTGCTTGCCTAAACAATAGAATTCACGCCAAGCTTGGCCGTCGTGGCGTTGCATGGTTGGCTCCTGGGTGCCATATCATTGCGTATATAATCAACTGTTTGCATCCTCCATATCCGGTCTTGGTTGTGTCATTCATCTTTGCAGGCTTCGGCAATGGGCTGGGCGATGCCGCGTGGAATGCGTGGCTTGGGAATATGGTCAATGCAAACCAGCTCCTTGGACTACTACATGGTTTCTATGGTGCTGGCGGAGTATTAAGTCCTTTGATAGCCACTTCCTTGATTACTAAAGCCCATCGGGAATGGTATTACTTCTATTATATCATGGTATGCTGAGACCTAACTAACGGCCAGTCGAGCGCTAATAATCATAGATTGGCTGCGCGGCGCTCGAACTTGCTTTCCTTCTCACCGTTTTCTGGGATTCCCCCGGTACCCCTATCGGGGACGCTCGCGCCGGTGAAAGCAACGGTGGCCTCCGTCAAGTTCTCTTTAAGAAAACGTATGCCCGGGTAACTTGGCTGTGTGCCTTTTTCCTTCTCGGTTATGTAGGAATTGAAGTTGCACTCGGTGGATGGATCGTAACATTTATGATGCAAATCCGCAACGGAGAAGCATTTGCCAGCGGTATGACGGCTACTGGATTTTGGCTAGGGCTGACCGTAGGCCGGGTGGTACTGGGCTTCGTGACGCCGCGAATAGGGGAGAAGGTCTCTATCGTAGTACGTCACATGTCTCACCTACCGTCACATCGCAGCTAACTAAATTGACAGGTATACTCTTTACTGGCTATTGGGTTGGGCCTCATTCTCTGGCTTGTGCCTAATTTTTATGCTTCGGCGGTGGCAGTCTCCCTCCAAGGCTTTTTTCTTGGCCCCTTTTTCCCTGCTGTCGTGGTCGTAGCTACCAAGCTTCTCCCTAAGTCGCAGCATGTCAGCGCCATTGGGTTTGCGGCTGCTTTTGGAGGAGGAGGTGCAGCTGTCCTACCTTTCGTAGTCGGTGCCATTGCACAGGCACGAGGAGTCGAGGTTCTCCAACCTTTCATCATTGGCTTGTCCGGTGGGATCCTCTTGCTGTGGTTGGGACTGCCGCGGATGCCAAAGAAGGGAGAAGAAAGCCGCCCCAGTGTTTGACGATTGCCTGTCTGGAACACTGCCATCTGGCTATGGGAATTCCCGCTGCAGCTGGGGTTAGTGTACATATGCAGACCAACTGGGTAAATGGCCCAGTCAGTTAACTATCGTTTCCATGTCTCACATAGTGAGAAAGTCTCCACAATCTCTCGATCTCCCATATCGATTCAGTTTCATTGGCACATCTGGGCATTCGCCCTGTAGTCCTGATGGTCCTGTACCTCCGACCGCCATTACACGCATCTCTCTATCCACTGCAAGTGACCCGATTTTAGGTCCCAGATGGCTGCTTGGTAGGTTGACAGTGGTTGACACGGCCCACCTCTCAACGAAGCCAATCCTTGCCGCGGAGGTGATGAAAGCCTGCAGGGAAGTCTTGTCTTGCTCTCGCAAAACACCATTGGCCATCGAAATGCCCCTTTCCTCGGCAACAAAAGTACGTGTAGCGCCACCCTCCCAGATCAAACGCTGCCACCTGCACTCCGAGCTACGTTCAGCAATCTTTCTGCTGCCACCCGCTTCAGTGACGTCTCTATAAACTCTCTGGCATCGGCCCTGGGTTCCATTCCCATTGGTCGGGTTAATGTCAATACGAGGCAGTCCCTATCGGCTATGGTAAATATACTAATTTTGGGCCGGTTTCCTACCAGACTGAGTTTGCCTCCCTATTATTTCGATGTGTTGTGTTTTGGTAGGGATCCTTCCCCATACGTAGGGGGCTAGATGGCGCTGCCAAGAATATATAACTTTCAGTCGCTTGCCGAGGATCAACCTACAAAAACGAGCTACAACTTCTTACCTCGCCTATTTTCTTATTTTTCTATTGTTTTTCTATTAATTTAGATTGAAAGGTACACATCATATCACATAAAACAGAACTGCCAGGTATTCGTGTATTTTCTCCGGGCTGAAATTGCCAAGGAAATGTTGTGGATGTGCCTCCAAACCATTCAGCGCCACGTATGCAAGGATGTCCGATTGTGCAATGAGCTATGGCATATATGACCAGATGCATATGTAACTGATTTCCATCGCGACCAACTTTACATACGGTGCCTAATTTAGTGTTCACGCTCGGTTATGATGAACGCGATTCGGTTGAGGACATTTATGCCTTGGCTAACGCGACCGAGACACGGAATACCAACCCCGGGCATCGGTTCGATATCCTCGACCTGTCCCGCATTCCAGGTTGTGGGGACAACGTGGCATCGTGTGCATTCATGTTTAGTTGAACGAAAACAAAGGAGAGCCAGGCTGACAGACCCGATTCACTTGGTGAGAAAACAACATGTTCGATCCAGGTCGATATGGCCATGCACACAGCCGGCGACCTGGTTCAAATGACGAGAGAAGAGTTCGTCATGTCTTGAGCGCAAGAGTCCCCATGGACAATGCAAGCTGATCAAGCCAATCGAGGGATTTCGCCTCGTTCGAGCTGGTGCTCTCATCGCTCACGGACAATGTCTCTTCTGGGGCTGGTCGATACGTGACTGTGTTCCAAGGACCCTGAGGGGGGTTCTTCTCGGAACCCAGCATCCGGATTTCGCTAGCAGCAAGAAGCACGAGAAGCTGGTCAAGGAGTGCCAACGCCGACTCTATACCCCGCAACGTACTATGCGCAATGGTGTGCACAAACTGCTTTGGGATAGGCCCGTCGAGAGGATATCTCTTCTGCACCGTCTGACTGTTCATCTGAAGTTCCAGCAGCGCAGCCAACCGCCGTTGCAAACCCCGCAAGAGGTCTCGGCTGCAACGAATCTCCGTGGCGAGGGACTCACTCGACGACTTAGACGCTTTCCCAGCAATCATCTCCCGTGTGCGCACCAGGTATCCCGGACAGAGTAAAACCTCCCCGAACGCCTTCTCCGTCATTTCACCCAGTTGACTGCCCTTCCCGTCGCGTTCCTCCGCTAGTAACGCCTCCCGATTCATCGTCCGCCACTCCTCGCCCTCCAGAAAGCATGGCTCCTGGCAAGTGAAGGCCTCGGCTACTAAAAACGCGCGGTACGTGGTGTACATGGTACGCCCGAAGCCTGAGCGATGGGCATCCGGACCACGCAACCGGAACAATGCCCCGATTCCGCGCGAATGCACCAGCCATGAATTCGCTCCTACACCGTCCAGAACCTCGTATACGCCGAGTGCTATCGCGGCCGCTAGGGTGCTATCCGATTTGACGCGAGCGGGATCTCGAATGGATTGGGCTAGACACCGCAACGCCCTGTTATACATGTGTCGACTCGCCTGGAGCTGGTCATGGTCGTGATGTCGTCGCGCCAAGAACCAGGTGTTCAGACAGCGGATGCCCCAATTGACGGAGCTCGGCTGCGTGGCAGAATGATGTCGGACAAAGTCGACCCAAGTGAGATCGACGCGGGCAGAAAAGGCGGCGTACAAGTTCGGGAAGGTAGCGTAGACGACATCCGAGAAGACCTCTTTCAGCTGTGTATCCAGCGCGGTCGCCGTTAAGGTCGGGGCGAAGCATTGGTCGATTGGAGGCCGGGCGACCACGAGGGCCTGTTGCTGGTGGTGGTATTGGTATTCCTTTGGCGTCGGTTTAGATGGACGTGCGTCGTCGGAGTCGGAAGTGCGGGTGGGTTTAACGATGGCCGGGGCGGTTTTATGGTAGAATTGGAATCTCTTTTGGTAGCCAGGGCAGGGGATTTTGCGCTTTTGACAGCGTAGACATTCTGGACGGGTTTGATCGCACTATTTTTTCCATTAGGATGGGCATTTTCCGCTTCGATATGTTATTCTTGTTCTTTTGGGTGTGAACTTTTGTCAAAGTCTTAAATTTTTTTTTATCCTTTAATATTTTTCTTTTTTTTGTTCTTGAGTGGAAACATGGCCGAGGCAGATTTTAACATTGGAGCACCCACTTTGACCCGCCGCTGGAGACAGGCGCGACAGCCAGTGCTGCGCGGTACGCCAACCATTCTTCGCTACTGATTGTGAGGAGGGAGGCATGAGATGAATACGAAGATCGTGAGGAACCGAGACGGAGTGATAGGCTTGTTGAGGTGCACAAGCCCTTGCACCGTGAGAGAAACGGGGAACATCCGACGAGCGGCCCCCCTTCATCCGATAACCCTCGTATATCGGAAGGTATTAAAGCACGCCAAGAGACGGCGCCCCTCCCCGCCACGGGATCAGGAGATGGATATGCACTTTATGCACGAATCCTAGAAGGAACACACTAAGATTTGTGAGAGAAGGCGTTAGCCCGCCACTACGGAGTACGGAGTACGTACGACGTGACCGCCGGATGTTAGCCCTAATCAGGATCTAGTCGATGGTGTACCACCAGTCGAGTCAGTAAGTAGGACAAGACCGTTATCTAGCCGCAGGATGAGATGGAATCGGTTCTGTCCCCAGCGTCTTATCAAACTTTAAAACATCAGAGCGACGGTCGTGAACATCAGGACGAGAGAGTTAACTTCGTAAGTCGACTGGACGAACTTCCGATCTCCCGTGCGGTTTAAACTTGGGTCCCAGACTCGACGAACCACGGAACGCCGAGCAGTAATCAAAATTTCGCAAAGATACCAGGTCGCACTAGCGAAAGACAAGGGCCTGATTGGCTGTCCGGGTGTCGTGTACTTTGGCATCGTGCGGCAGCTGCGAAGGGCCTTCCTTCGCGCTCATAGCTTGTTCTAGACTGCTGAAGCTGCTTACTCCGGAAACGCAGCGTGCTCGGTTCGTGCTGTGTACAAACAGGGTTTAGAGTCGCATTGCCATCACACCAACGGCTCTTGCCTGTTTAAGGCCGTGATGCATCGATCCGTTAGAGGGGGGGATTGTGGAGCCAACAAGGGTCGATAAATAACTTCGCCGTGTCCTCCGTCCAAGATTCGTGCATCGAGAATGTAGCCCCCCACCGCCACATGGAATCAGTAGAAACGGCTCACTCCGATCCCTACAGATGCTCGGGACTCTTTTCCATGGCTTTTTCGGGGACCACATGAGCCTGAAGAATTGAGACCACAGTGACGTGGCGTGATTGGAATTGCTGACAGCGGATAGTGGAGGTGCTGCCGACGCCGGGAGGCAATTTTTCTCTGGGAGGGAGGAGAGTACTCGAAGTACCTAATGTCTACAATGCGATAATCATCCCTAGCGAATCTTGGTCAATCGACGTGCGACCTCTCGTTTTCTTGCTACCCAACTCGACGTGGCGAAACGGGTGCCTTTGTCTCGATACAAAGAATTGGGGGGTTGCGGCTATGCCCTAGTCGAGGGGGCCGAAGAAAAAAAAAATAAAAGTAAAAAACAAAAGGACAAAATGCCTGAACACAGAAAAATGGCAAAAAAAAAAAAAGACCCAGCCAGTGGATCCACTGGACCTCCAACCATTGAACCAACCAGTTAACCGATCACTGAGACGGTCACTAATGCCAACTAATAAGCGGCTAACGCTGCTGGCCTCCCAAAGGAGCCACCAGACCTCCTCCTCGATCGACGGTCGCGGCACATTGGTGGTGCATCCGTGCAAATGCGAACTAACGAGTGACGGGCGTAAGAAGATGATGATGGCATGGATTGAAGAATAGCCAGGAGCCGAACGGGACTTGTGTCCTTTGCCAGTCGCAAAACTTGGCCAGCTCTTTGAGACACCGCAAATCTCTCAACGGCGGTCCCGCTATGCAGCCTGTTGACGAGTCCGATTGAAGACTCGCTATCGTTGGGGACCACAATTCCTCATTCTTCAGGACCTTTTTCCTCTCCTTTCCTGCCGGCTTTTCCTTTTTTTTAAAAAAATTATTTTTCCTGTTTTCTTTTATTTAATCCTTTCTTTTTACCGCTATTAATTCTATTACTATTGCTCGTATAATTACCTCGTAGTGGTATTGATTTTTTTTGGGGTTTCTCCTGGTTCCATTCCCCGGATTAATCTGGATGCTATTTCTCCCATTTCACAATCACCCACTCTTTCCTTCTCTCTAAAGTTATCCTCGTATTACTGCTGTCCCCAATTCTTGGGAAAGAATGGAATCCCGTAGCGAACCACCGCAAAAACGCCCCCGGGAGGAAACTCCACCGGAGAGCCCACCACAAGCAGTTGAACCTGAACCTCAACCTCAACCTCAAGCGGAACCAGAGCAAGCACCGCAAGAAGAACCGCAACCAGAAATACCACAGGGGCATGTTCAGGGCATCATCGAACCTGATGTTAGTTCATTCCGATCTTGGTAGCCGGGGGGGAGATTCAGCTAACCAGACTTCCTAGAACTTCTCAGATGCCGACGGTGATTCCTTATATGCGGGATCGTAAGTGGCGAAGTCCCGTTTCGCCTAAATTGACTGGCTGACAATTGTAGACTGGGAGATGCCAGTTATACCACCAGTATTACTTCAAGTGCTATGAACTATCAGTATGTAACAGGTCATATTTCTGTGGGGACGTTGCTAACAGCACAGATATGAGGTATTTCTTGGCTCAACTACGGTATTGTGGCGCTTACTAAGTATCTATCGTAACGATAGAATGGTCGCAGATATCATTCGTATCATGAGGGTGAATACATTCTGGTGGGTATTCCGTTGCCTTCTCTCGGAGTTCTACTAACTTCGACAGCCCAATGATGAACAAGAACAAGATCGTCTGGACTTGGTTGGTTGAGCCTCGTGGCAGCATCAGTGAACGATCGAATGGCCAAACTAACCGCAACAGAGCCACCACATCTATCGGATGATCCTGAAAGGAGAGCTGCATGCGGCCCCTATCAAGAACCCCGCTCGGGTCCTGGATATTGGTACCGGAACTGGCATCTGGGCCATCGACTTTGCAGAGTAAGTCCGGCCGGCCAGGAGAGTCATTGGCCAGAGACTGACGAGACCAGCGAACATCCCGAATCAGAAGTGATCGTAGGTATTTCGTTCTGCCTACAAAAGAACACAGGATTGACTGGTCGGCTTAGGGAACGATCTCAGTCCTATTCAACCGTCATGGTATGGCCGATGCGTCCTGGTCGTTCGAACACATTACTAATTGATTAGGATTCCTCCCAACCTCCGCTTCGAGGTGGATGACTTCGAAGCGCCCTGGTCGTACAGCCAGCCCTTCGACTACATCCACGGCCGTGAGTTGGAAGGCTTCATCCGCGATCACGACCACCTGTTCGAACAGGCCCTGGCCAATCTGAAGCCCGGCGGATGGATGGAAATTGCCTCGATCGAAGTCAACTGCTTCTCCGACGACGACACACATCTCAAAGCAACATCGATGATGGACGGGGTCAAGCACATGCACTTGAGTGCCAAGAAGTTCGGCAAGGATTTCGACACTGTGAAGAATTGGAAAACGCAGATGGAAAACGCCGGCTTCGTCAACGTTCGCGACGACGTTTACAAGGTACGCACTGATTCCCTCCCCCAGGCACAGGAAATACTAACGGCCACAGCTGCCCCAAAGCCCCTGGCCCAAAGACCCCAAGCTCAAAGAGCTCGGCCGCTACCACCAGGTCAACATGATCGAGGCCATGCCGCCCTACTGCTATGCGCTGTTTACACGGATGCTTGGTTGGCACCGGATCGAGATCGAGGCGCTGGTGGCAGGGATGCGGAGGGAATTGCGTGATACGTCGCTCCATTTGTACTCGCGACTGCACATCGTTTATGGGCAGAGGGCGCTCTGAACGCCTTGTGATGATCGGTCAATAATGAATTTGCATCTACGCATTGGGTTGTCAAGTATTCTGAGCGAATTATTGCATGTGTCCTGCTGTGGCGCATAGGACGTTGGTTTCTATACGAATTTCTTTCTTTCTTTCTTTCTTTCTTTTTTTTTGATATTTCATTATCTATTCTCCATCTAAGCTGACTGTTGTGTATCCACGATTGTGAAGTGTATCCCAGACGGTGTCCCTTGCACATTTTACTAGTATCAGTTTCATGACAAGCTACTGAGCCGTCTTGGCAATCTTCTACCATGTTATCAATCTGGATAAACTTCCATGGTCCGGAATCTAGTGTCGGGCTCTAGGAGATCCGTGTTTCCGACTTGAGCTATCAGGAAGCTTCCTTTGTGTGTTCAAAATCCCTGAAGTACTCCCGTACTCGATATAGGATCCAAGTTGGCAGGTTTGGCGGGTCGTACAGCGTCCACGCTATACCCTGTCTGTGTACCATTGCCGACAGTTTCATTGTCACCTCGAGTGTGTTACGTTTCCATTTCCTTTGCACGGGACGGCGGCTTGTATCAACAATGGAGGCCCCACTGAAGCCGATCAAACCCCCTGTCGGGTGGGATTTGACGTAGCACCATGCGTGTCCAAGATCCCCGATCCTACTATGTGCATTGTCTCTTCTCTCAGCGACGTAGGTCTCAAACAATCTGTGCGTTTCTTGGCTGGCTGGCATTGTAGAGCTACTGTCAGCGCCTGAAACAGACCCCACTCTTGATTCTCCTGGTGTTGTATCGGGCTTTGTAACTGGGGACGCCCTGCGACGGGTTGGCCAACACCTTTACGGCGGTAGGCTCTACAGGGACGCATCTCCTGTTAGACGTCACTGTGGATGGATATCGAGATAAGGGACATCCCAGATTAGCGTCCCGGTTAAGGCCTCGGGGCGGGAATTTTTACTCTACCTCCATGCTTATACTAGTTAATAGTTAAATCAGGACTGGTGCATATGGACCCGGAAGATATACTCCCGAACCCGTTTCTACGGACCGTTAGTTTGTTATATATATAGTTTGTACGACCCAACTTCTACAAATGAGAACAACGCGACCTGTTGCCAATCATGGTTAGGGCTGATGCCTCGCTCATCTTCTCTCCTGGAAGATGTATGTAACTGCAACCCTATACTAGACTCACTCTGTCGCCTCGTCTCCCATGGTGATGCCCCAAATAGGCAGTATGACGTAGCCTGCGATCACGTGAGATAAGACGTCGATCATCGTGCGCCTCGTACTCTCGCCAGGACCAGTATTCCTACCATAGACGCCTTATAGAGCCCTGATTTCTCGTTGTATCGGAAAATGCCGACCCCAGGGAAACGGAAGCGGGCAAGTAAACCGAAAGTGCGGACGGGCTGCATCACCTGCAAGTTAGTGTCACTGGTTATTGGAACCACATCCCGAGCGGAGGAAAGCTCAGACCAGGAGATAACCGGTGCTAAAACCGTCTGCGACGCAGGATCCGGAAAGTGAAGTGTGATGAAGGCAAGCCCGCCTGCAGTCGGTATGGCTCACACAGCAGAGGGCCGTGAGACTATGGATGGGGCCGTGGACTGACAAATCGGTCTCAGGTGCATCAGTACCGGACGAAAATGCGACGGCTATGCCTCGCAGACGACGCCATACCAGATCTCGCAGCCGCTGCTGACCGTCACGGCTGCCAAGTCGAGCACGGAGTCACGCGCGCTGGAATTTTTCTTTCACAAGTCGTCCTCCCAGCTGGCCGGGTTCTTTGAAGGCTCGTTCTGGAAGGTCTCTGTCCTCCAACTCAGTCTTGTGGAACCCGCCATTCGCCAAGCCATCGCTGCAATAGGCTCGTTGCATGAGCACAAAGGAGGCTCTAAACTGCTCCCCTCGTTTAATACCGCCGGTGGCGATCCGCATCCGGCCCTCCAGCTGTATACCCGGGCGATTCGCTCGACGATCGAGAAAAGCGCCGCCGATACAGGCGCGATCCCCGTGGTTGTGGTGGCGAGCATTCTGTTCACGGCCTTTGAGTTTCTGCGCGGGAACGCGTCCGCCGCAGCGTCGCATATCTCGAACGGTATTAACCTGCTGTGGGCATGGCGCGAGAAGACCGGTAGTCGGCCGAAGGTGCCGTGGGGCCAGGGATATGCCTCGTTCCAGTCGCACTTTGTGGAAACCGAATTGGCCCCGATCCTGAGTCTCTTTAATCTGAACAGTTCCGAGTTCCATCCTGGCACGCGCCGAAAGGTCCTGCTGAACCCGGTGGAGACCGGACTGCTCATTCTAACGGACAGATTCGAAAGCCTCCGCGAAGTCAGGGTGGCGATGGTGGACTTGGTCACCGCCACTGCGGCGGTATTCCAACTACTGGATCGGAACTTACAGTTAGGAAAGCTACCCGATGCTGGATTGCTAACGATCATCAGCGGACTTCGGCAAACGCGCGACCGCTGGAAAACGAACTTCGATGATCTTGTTCGGCGGCAGGGCTCAACGTGGAACAAGAACGAACAGGATGCGGCCGAAGTCCTCCGTCTGATGTGGTACTCGACCGTGATGGGAACGACGACGTACCGCGTGGGCTGCGAATGCGCCTGGGACGAGCACCGGGCGGACTTCGAGGAGATTGTCCGCATCGGCGAGAAGATCGTGTCGGACCCCGATCGCTACCCCGATGAGCTGTCAAAAACACTCTGTCTCGATTTCGGTTTGTTATACCCCCTCCACGCTGTGGCTTGGAAGTGCCGCTGGCCGCGCCTCCGTCGCAAGGGATTAGATCTGCTGCGGCGGATGCCGAGAAAAGAATGGTGGTATGAAGTTAGCCACTACCACGTGGTCTTTACACAAATCATGGAGTTCGAAGAAGCATGTCTGGATCCGCACGGGGTCGTTACCCCCGAGGATGCAGCCATCATCCCCGAGCGTGTCCGCGTGCATGATTTCTATACCGAACAGACACCCACGGAGGCCAACGGATATACTCTCTATAAATTGACCATGCTGACCAAGCCGGATGGTCTGGACGGAGGGTGGCATTCCACAACAGAAGACCTGTGGTTGCCAACGCCGCCCCAGGACAGCGACACGGTTTCACCCTTCAACCTGTTTTGCTGCAAGGACTGGGCGAAGGCCGAGATGTCCAACGCGCAGACGGTGAACATGGTGACAAATGCTGTGCTGGGACCTGAAGCGTCACCGCGAACACGACCTGACGATTCCTTCAACGGGAAACGCTCAATCCTTATGGCACCGATCTTAAAACCTACCTCCGCGACCGGGTGGCTTGCCCGCACCCGATAGGACGATGCACATGAGCAAGAGGGGACACAATCTTGCTCTTTGTCCGGAATAATTGTGCCTAGTGTTAGAGCCTGACTACCTATGATGTCAAAGCATGACTGCCTGATAATCCCGGGTCTGATTGCGAGTCATGAGTGTTTCCACGCACGAGAATGACTCGTCGCAGACCGCACCCGGGTTTGATTATCTCCCCTCAACTATATAATTTATAGAATAGATCAATACTAATTGAAACGCATGGTTCGATGAGAATGGGGAATACAATGAAGTTTGCGATCTCTAGTGACTGGATGCTCTTTACACCTACAGCTCGGTATAGGGTTGATCCCTTGTGAAGTAGCCTCAGGCGCTCAGGCTTCAGCGGAAGCCGCCGGAGTCTAGCCCTGAGGACTGGGGAAACACCATATTTTGTTGAATTTTTAACATCCTACTCATGATCTAGGAATAATGCTATAAATAACCATGAGATACGCTAGTTAGTTAAGTCATCTCCATTTATAAGCTCAGGAATGGATGCCTCGGCAAGGTCCACTATTCCACACCCACGCTAAAGTATAACTTTTGTTTTTAAGGATGACCAAGAATTATGGCATCCTCACTAGACTGCGTTTCAACGGATTGTCCACCAAGCGATGACACATCGTTACCTAAGGATGGTTAAGCATAGATGACTTTTATTAAGTTACATACACTCTATCGTCGAGGCCCCAGAGCCAATCGGTCTCGAACAAGACTAGTGAAATTCCGATCGCCTCGGATTTAAATTCAATTATTAACAACGTCATTATCCGCGATCTGTCCGATTGGGAAATCTATAAATACTCATCAATTTCCTCGCTAGCAAAGCTCCACCATTCCCTCTCTGCCCAATTCACTACCCACATCAATCCCCAACCAAGCGCAAGATATCCCACAAAATGTCCAAAGGCAGCGCCGCCCTCCTCGCCGCCCTGGCCAACCGGCGCTCCTACTACGCGTTGCGCCGCGAATCCCCCATCGCCGACAGCAAAATCCAGTCCATCCTCGGCTCGGTCATGCTCAAAACGCCGTCGGCATTCAACTCGCAGACCACGCGCACAATCCTTCTCCTCAACCAAGAACATGAGAAGCTCTGGAACATCACCAAGGACGTGCTGTTGGCGCGTATCGGACCCGAGCGATTCAAGCCAACCGGGGCGAAGCTGGACGGCTTCAAGGCGGCGTACGGCACCGTGCTGTTCTACGAAGATCAGCCTGTGGTGGAGGACCTGAAGGCGAAGTTCCCCCTCTATGCGGAGAACTTTGAGCCCTGGTCAGAGCATACGAGTGGTATGCACCAGTTAATGGCGTGGGTTGCGTTGGAGGAGGAGGGATTCGGTGCCAATTTGCAGCATTATAACCCTATCATTGATGAGAAGGTGGCGGCCAACTGGAATGTCCCGGCGAGTTGGAAGCTGAGGGCGCAGCTTGTGTTTGGTGTGCCGGAGGGAGAGAGGCCCGCGGAGAAGGAGAAGATGCCGCTGGGCGAGTTGATGAAGGTGTATGGGGCTAAGATTTGAGCAGTCTGTTTGAGTGGTGATTAAGACTAGATGTATCATGTCATAGAATTGTAGCACAGCGATAGAGATCGTGCATTCGATAGAGAGTCATATATGACGATTATCAAATCTTTCTATTATCATTCTTGACCCCAGACCCGTCTGCTATGTGAGACATGTTACTGTGACACCTGTTAGAGTTATAGTTTCTAAGACACGACCTTAGCGCCATATGATGTTTTGGTCAAGTGAGATCGTCACTAGTTAAGACCTCCAGTTGAGCTGTGTGAGTGCTAACGCACCGGTCAAGCACCACCTCCACCAAGAGCGCCGAGAGCCCCTAATGCTCCCGACTTTTTCACGGCGCCGAAATCCGTTCCTGCATACGCCGAGGGCGGCAACCAGGCTGCTAGTTCTGCCCAAAGGTTAAACACAAAACCGAGCACGAGGGCATTATACCAGCATGGAGCCAACATTCACTCACCATCCGCTTTAGCCTGACTACTCTCCAAAGTATCATACCACGCCCTCAAAACCCACAATGCAATCAGGGCATCCCTCACATTCTGCTCCATAGATGCCGTAACAACCAACTTCACCCCCTCGCCCTTCCCCCCCTCAAACGCCACCTCCCTACCCCGAGCATCGGTCCACCGATACCCACCCCCAGTCCACTTCATCTTAACCGTGAACAGAGGTATCTCAGCATCCTCACAAAACAGCGGCTTATCGTCCATACTCTTCCCCGCGCTCAGAAGCGCCCGAAACTCCGCCTTCTGAAACCGCGACTTGCTCACCTCAAAGCGGATATTACCCAAACACCCAAGGGAGACGGAGGTGATATAATAGGCGGGGACATCTTTCCGGTACCGCGCATGCGCCGGATGAGCGAGGTAGAACATGTGCTTCTTCTGCGGTTCGGGAGATTTGCTGTCTAGTTTTGAAGGCGCGTCCGTTTCTATTCGTTCGAATTTTACGGATGTGAACTTTTGGGGCAGAGATGCTATGTCTTGGGATATCTGGTAGAGTGGTGTTGAGGGGACGGTCTCGGCGTGGATGAGTTTGTCTGATAGGATGAGAGTGGTTGGAGGTAGGGTTTCTTCTTCGGGAGTGGCTGATGTTATGGAGGAGTATGGAGGGGGCGGATCTGAAGTTGAGTCCATTTTGTCTGGGCTTGATTTCAGAATGAGGAAGTAGTAGATATGAGGTCGATGTTGAATATGCCGAGAATTCACCGCATAGTTACATTAAAAAAAGTTCGGCAAGTGAAACCACGTAGCCCTAATATTTATACTATAGCCCACAGGGCATATTAAGCGTCATGAGGGCTCGGCGTTGGAGCATGACGTAGTCATATGGGGTGGCAGTGAGGTGATCTGCGAGAACCCTAGCCCGGGGAAAGTATGTCTGGACGAGAACTTGGTATCGATATCGGGCCATCGTTGGTTCCTTCGTGGCAATGCACGACTGCCAAGACGCCGTTGGTTGTTAGACTCTCGTGTTTGGGCTGGGGTCCGTATCGTTTGGTGTTGGCGCAGCGCTTTTGGAGGAGTCAATTTGAACGGCGCTTTGCTCGACTGTAGACTGTAGTGGTGATTAGTGAGGCCCACTATGTAGCTGCTGGCGATAGCTTCATGGTGTAAGTAGGAGTTGTTCAATAATATATAAATTCAGCATTGCCAGTCAATCTATCGCATATGTACAACAAACAAGGAAAAATATGTTCCAGAACACAAGTCGTAAAATCATACAGGCTCATCGCGTAGCTCAGTGGTCATCGTATAGGACCGGTCTAAAGACGCCTCCGTCTTCGCCAACGGACTCAAAACCTTCGAAGGATGGAACAAACTCATCCCCACCATAGTGATGAACATCAGCGCCGCATCGAACACATACATGAATACCTCATGGCTAATCAGGTACCCATCATTGCCCTGCGCATACTCGATCAAGCGGAAGATCGACCGAATGAGGATCAGAATGCTGGCGCTGTATAACCCCAACATAACAGTCTCCCAGGTAGCGTCGCGCCAATTGCGAGGGAAGATGGAAGTTCCAACAGATCTGGACGTCGGATTCCTGCGAATGCGGTAATGAAAGATGGTCGCCACAATGATGAAGACGCTGAAAAACACCAGTTGCACGCATAACCCTGCGATGGTGACGTTCTCACCCGTGTTCATCGCACTGACGGTGCCGCTTGCCATGATTCCGCCGCCTAAAATATCGTCAGCATTCCAGGAAAATGAATGATGGAAACGTTGGAACTGTTCTATACCTGTTCCTTGTGCGAGGAATGCGATCACATCACCCGTGACGAAGATTGTCGTGAGCCATTTGGTAGATACCGGACTTAAATTCTCTGCATCGAGATATCTGATGAGGCGGCCCAGTGTCATGTATATAGAGGCAGCGTAAAGAGGGGGCGCAAGAAGAATCAGAATAGTCCCCACAGCATAAATTGGTACGGACTCCTTGTTGGAATGCGCCAGTGCACGACAGATATATCCTATTATCTGGACTGGTCTTTGTTAGTAACTTGGTGAATTCCACAGAAAGATGGACTAACAAATTCCGCCAGTCACAAAGACTAGAAAGTACCAGCATTTCGGGCGAACAGTTTGCCAGAGATGATAGGCCGTTGTTAGGGTGAACAGAACAATGAAGATTACCGCTGCGACGAGAGATGGTGTATAGCGGTACAGTTTAAAGTCGATCCCGCCATCGTCGTTACCACTCATGTTGACTGATATCACAGGTAATTGTGAACTGCAAGGGGAAGGCTATAATGGACCCGTGTTAAGTTGAGGCTTCCATCTTTCCTTGTAGCGGCCGCCTTCATGTTTTAAAGGGGATCTCGAATTCGAATTCGAATTCGTTATCGTTTCCACCTCCGGATCTACTCCGTATAATTATAGTCTGCGGATGTCTCCACTCGCGCCAGGGGGTCAATGGTAAAGATTGAAGAGCCTAGAGTAGCCAAGCCTGGTCCTAGTAACGGCTATCTACCGAGACAAAGCAAATACTCCGAGTGCTTCGGTTTAGGCTTCCAGGAATAACTAACCTTTGTATGTGCAATAGTGGTAAGCCGTTCTGATTTGTATGACAATCTAACATGCCCCACTCGCCGAATGGTTTGATAACAGGAGCCCTACGGGCGTTCACACTACATTGTGATGATTTAGACCAATCTGGACAGCACCCGGCTATTGATCTATAGCTTTTATCCGATCTCTCTTAAATCTGACAGTGGACATGCTAAATGCAATCTATGTGACCTTGGGTTGCTCCACATTTCTGTTTCCAAGATGCATCGTACAGCAGCTGAGACCCACACTTGCCACCATTCAAGTTAAGTTTTCAATGTAATGTGGATCCTCTTATTCACAGCGGCCAATTAAATATCCATAGCCCCGTATTCGAATCAGTGTTCGTTTTCGCTATCGTATTACTTCAATACGCCGCATCTGGAGCAGATACTGCTCGCGATCCCCATATCTGGGCCGTACAGAGATCTGATTTCGTTTCTAACGAATAACGAAGACTTCGTTTGCTTTACTGCTACGTCAGACGGAACATGCCGCCCCGGAGATCACACAAGAAGTCTCGCAATGGCTGTGACCAATGCAAAAAAAGGAGAGTGAAGGCAAGTACCCCGATTTGACAGCGGCATTTCCTGTCCATTTTATACCTCCCTTATTAATCGTCTCCAGTGTGATGAAGCCGATCCATGTTTAAACTGTACCCGTCGTAGTCTCTCGTGCAGCTACCAGCCTCGAATTGTTACACCACGACCTGAACCCAAGAAGAAACATGCTGAACAACTAGTTGCATGCTCCCCAGCTCCCGGTACATCTCTTGCCGAGATATCTGCACGAACCGATGCCGCCTTAAGTGCCTTTCAGCGCAATTTAACAGATACGGCATACTTTGTGCGCGAGTGGAATGGTCAAGACCCCGAATTGATGCACCATTACTGTACCTCCACATGTACCACCTTATCAGATCGAGAAGATGTCCACCATGTGTGGAGAATCGAGATTCCGAAAATCGCTTATTCCTATGAGTTTCTCATGCATGGAATCTTATCGTTATCCGCACTCCATCTGTCATATGTCAAGCCCGAAAAACATAGTCATTACCTCACCAGCTCCACTTTCCATATGGCCCTAGGGCTCCAAACCTTCCGAACTATACTTCGGAGGCCAACCGAGGAGAATTGCTATGCGCTGTTCGCATTCTCGAGCCTCATCATGGTCTGGATCTGCGCAGTCCCGACAGACTCGAAGGATGCACAGCCTCTGAGCAGCGTGATTGAGATGTTCAACCTCTCCCGTGGTATAACGACCCTCTTGGAGTTTTTCCCATTAATTCACAAGTCTTGTCTTGGGCCACTGTTTTCTCAAGATTGGAGCGAGAAAGTGTATGTGACCTCTTTCATGTCATCGTGACTTGTCTCTTTCCAACTAATTTTATTAGTAGGGACACCCCACTTCATCTCTTCCGTGGTCTTAGTGACCAGATCGATCAACTCAGATATCGGCTCACGGTCGAAGTACTTGAAGAAGAGGAGAGATCAATCTTAGAGCATGCCATGATGGAGCTGAAGAAAGCCTGCCAACGTATTGAACGCGCCCGCACACCCTCTGCCTGCGGCATGGTTTTTGTTTGGCCGATTACAGTCCGCAACGGATTTCTTGGCTTGATTGAGAAAAGGCAGCCTCTTGCCCTTGTATTGCTTGCTTGCTACTGCGCACAGCTACATGTGTTCCGGCGTTTTTGGGTTATGGAAAGACGTGCAGAATCGCTGCTATCCGAGGTCTTGGCAGTTATGCCGCCTGGGTACGCGGATCTCTTGGACTGGCCGCGACAATTCTGTTTGCATGGTCCCGATATGGAGCGATGGTGTGTCCTTCATCCAAGCACGGAGGGAATATTTGAGTGAACGTGCTCTCATGTCTATGTTTGAATCCAATACATGTCGAAGAATTTCCATGTTTATGACTTTCTCCTGTCTAAACTTGAACGGGCAATTATTCCAGCAGTCAAATATGGGGCACAAAGGCTGTTCCCGTTCTAGCACTGGTAGTATCCACTGTATTGTTCCTGAATGCTGCATGAGGGCACAAAAATTGATGCCTAACATAATGATCACGTGTCCACCATCCAGATGCTCATAAGCATGCACTAAGCCAGGAATGGTAATCCGAGAGGGGGTTTGCTCGCCCGATTAGGTTAGTGACATAGGAAACCATTCCGACATCCACTGAATGCACAAGTCCACCTTGAAGAATTGATCGCTGCGACCAACCCTAAAATGAGAATCTCCATCATCTCGACGGCTATTACAGCATGCTGTCTATTTATAGTAGGATGCGGTACGAGGTCTTTACGGTGTATCCCATAGAAAACTTTCAAAGCCCCATAACTGATGAACAACAGGCATCTTACTCTACAACAACACGCGGGTCCCACCGGAAGCTATGGACCGGCATGCCTACTGCGCTGACTGCATTAACTATGCAAGCCGCGTGGATGACATGATCCGTCGTGGCAATAATGTCCGGGGAAATAAACAGTTCTTTAAATACGCTTCGGACATGTCGTGTCGCGGCCAGCTGCTAATTAGCAAGCGGTGTCTACGGTATCGCCGGGCGTTCCTTGACAACTCGGATAGGTTTATGTTCGATATTGAAGTTCCATCTCAGGCTTGTATTGCTATCAAAGCCTGCTAAGACGCTCCGTGTCTTCTTTCGCCTTTCCTGTTTTTTGTCTTCTGTCGCGCTTTGGGTTGAGGCAGCGTTGGCCAATCTGTCAGTGCATTGATACTGAGAACTGGATCCCAAGAAATGGGGGAATGGCCCAAACCCAAAGTCAAGCCATGAGGTGGGAGTTCATAAGGCATCACCTGAATGGAAATCATCGCCTGTTGCCACACATTGGCTTGGGAGCAACTTGTTTCTTGATTACGATAACGTTGGGTCTGATCTAAAATATCACTCATCTACATTGCGAAAATTCACCAATGCGAAGCGACTGAAAGTACTATGGAACTTATGTACATAACATATCGATATAAGGCATGCATATAATTCAGAGCTATGGCTTTTCTTGATCAAGAATGCACATATAGGCGGAGGAAGACATACGGAAGGCATAATGTTCATACCTCATGGTTATTCTCGACTTGTTAATGTGGGTGTTGAGATATTCACTCGTCCATCATAATGAACACGTGTATCTTAATCAGATAAGATAGTTTATCAGGTAGTGCTGACGGATGAGTGAAAAGAGGGAGACTTGTGCTAGGTCTGTCGGATTGATGTGGCATATAAGTATGCTGAAGTCCTGGGAGCTGACCTCGGACAAGAAACTGGTTTACCGATTGTTCTTGAGTCAAGTCCGGCGTCTTGTCTATTCCAGGGACAGGGACATGGCCACCTGTCAGCAGCAAACCCGGGATTTCTGGGGCGAGTATTATGACTGGCTGAAGTTGGTCAAGCAAAAATATGATCTAGACCATATATTTTGATGCTATCCTTGCGTGGGAAGCGAAGATTGGGCAGAGGTAACGAATGGGAAGGGATATAGTCTGCTATGTCAGAATGATAATGCTCTTCCTGGCCCATGTCGCTATGTATATTTTTATCTGTACGAGGAAGCGAATGAAGACAAGCTATGGTGTTTCGCCCCACCAACATGATCACGTAACTCCTTGGGCACTGCCACAAAATCATGCAGTGGTTATATTGATCGACACCATCGCCTGGCAAAGGCTCTTTCCGTAAACTACCACCAATAGCGAGGGTAATTATTCAGACCTCCGTTAATTTGGGTTCGCACTTGGCTGTATTAATTGCGGAAGGGATGGCAGAGGATCGAAAGCGTCACTGCTGGGAGTGCCTTCGACGGTCCTTAGTATGTGATTTCACCCGACCTCAGTGTAAGCGATGTTCAGCGACCGGGACCATCTGTCCGGGGTACAATGATACGCAGCCTCTCAGGTTAAGATGGCTTGCACCGGGAAGAGTGAAGTCTCGAAACCGGAAGCCAAAGAAAAATGGCACCAATGAAATAATGACGAAGCAATGGGCTAGCCCTAATTTTGTAGTTAGTCCTCCAGCGGAGTTGAAAACCGACCTACATGTGTTTATCCAGGCGACAGAATACTGTCAGTGAAAGATTTCAGGCAGACATCTCGTCAGTTACACTGACATATTCTCCAGATAATGCTTGCATCTACCCCGATCTACTCCACATCACTAGACTTGGTCAGAACTCTGCCGTATACCAAATCACACCTCCGATCTTCCAGATGGCGATTGCGGCCCATCCTGATCATATCCGACTCGTGATTGTCTGCATGACTTTGAGTCACCGAATGAATCGTGCGAGAAATGGACCCGAGTGCCATGCGCTGGCGCGGAATTTCTTTCACTATCGCGGCCAGCTGATTCGATCTCTAAGCGATGATATTAAGGCGGAACATAAATGTATGAGCGACCTCGTCATTGCAGGCATCCTGACACTTTTGCTCGTTGATGTACGTCAGTACACCCTAGTGGACCTAAAGATAGGACTGACCATACCGGGGCACACAAGTCCCAACAAGGTGCCTCGCCGCATTATCGATGCCATCTTGATGGAGTACGAAGAATCATCATGTTACGTGGCGGCATACGTTCCCTGGCGCAATCAACCGGCATGGTGCCGTTACTTCTCTTCGTCGTGTTGTACGTGGTTGTAAAGCACACCGTTCTGTTCGATAACTGCCTGAACTGACTACCGCACAGAACCGCCGTCATGGGAGATACTTCCTCGCCTGTACCTAATTTGACCATGGCGACCTTGCATCTCGAGGAGCTTGACTTCATGATTGAACGGTATGGCGATCGACCATTCGCCTTCGGGACATGCCCAACGGCCCTATTTGCTGAGATCATTAAAATCAACTACCTTCGCGTCCGGGCCACGAAGAGTGACCCCGAAGCGCCCAGCGTCCTCGTCGACGATGCGTATGAAATCCTTAACCGAATCCATGGCTTCTCTCCCGACCAGTGGGCCGAGCCCAAATTGGCGTCCCACGCAGAATGGGCCCTTCTAGGAAACATCCACCAGGCGGCCGTGGCTCTATACTGTATACTTTCTCTACAAAGCTTAGCCATCCTCCCTCAAAGCTCCTTCCTGCAACACCATTGCATCGCCCATGCTCAACTTCTGCAGAGGCTTCTGATTGACGCGTTGACTTCCCACCGATTTGAAAGATTCATCATCTGGGATCTAGTGGTGCTCGGCGTGGCGGCAGTAAATGACGCAGGAACCCGGTCTTTTGTACGGGAGCAACTACCACAGTTAAGTCGCTCTACCGGCACATATGCACCTCTCATGGCGGAGACTCTTTTGGAGAGATTCTGGGCGTCAGGCGAGACGCATTGGGATGCGTGCTTCGATCAGCCTTATACTTTTGCCATGAATATGTCTGTGGATGTTAGTGGATTGCGGTAGTTAATCTGCGCTTAGTGTGTTTTCTCAACCCTTTTAGTTCTACACGTTTTTCTCTTTTCATATTGGCTCAGTTATGGATAGTTTCTTGTCACATGTGTTGCATTCTTGTCCAATAGAAGAAAGAAGTCCAAACCACATCTGGAACGGGTCTGTGCCCAGGGGATGCCAACAGAGGTCACTGATTGGCGCTGTTAAGACTGTGTCATGCCACAAGATAGTCGAGTCAGAACATATCCAGGTTGTGGAATCATGACAGAAAAGATCAGTAGGCGCGGTCACATTCAGTATGAATGTAAGAGATACAGCCAGGGCTCTGTATTCCACAAGACCAAAAGATCATATAATTTGGGATCAACGATCCTGAATGCCCTGGAGTCATCTATATAATATACCGCCGTTGCAACCGCCGTTACAGTGAAGTGGAAGGTTGCCACACCCATTGGTGTTGCCTTTGCGAGGACAAATTCGATGAAGATTTTATGTACACTCATATAAATGTAGTCCATGGCACAATATATGATCAGGACAACGAGCGTTATAATGATATTGACGATTAATGTGTTATTAGCTGAAATGAATATAGTTCTTCTGATGAAGTGATGGCGCTCATAGAGGTATTCAGTATCCATTCGCGAGTATTTTGATTTAGGATATTTATTTTATTCTATCCAGTGCGGTAAGCTTGGAGATACTATCTTGAACTTATGTGTGTGCATTGAATACTACGTTCACGTTCTGGGCTCGATATATCTTTTCTACAACAGGACCAAGAACAGCATTGGGCATCGAACTCTATCGATTCATGTGGTCTCTTCAGACACGAAAGTATAGTGTACTAGTCTAGAGAACATAACATGAATAATTAGACCGAGCTAGCTTATATGTCTAAAGATCTAGCTAGAGTATGAGCAATGAAAAAACATATATGTCGCCCGTAGAGAGTGTTGTGTTCCAGACCTTATGGTTTTTATGTGTGCACTTGTCGCTAAGAGCTGGCCTGACTGATTAAACACACACACACACACACACACACAAAAAAAGGGATCCATAAAAGAACAGAGGTTATACACAACAGCAAAAAAGATGTTGACGAGAGTGGGATTTGAACCCACGCCCCTTTCGAGACTGGAACCTTACTCCAGCTGAGAGATTATTAGTTATTTGTTCGACAAGATAAGTATTTATAGTGGTACTAACCGCCTTAGACCGCTCGGCCATCTCGCCTTGGTTGGAGTCTTGGTTTCAGAATGCAATTTGTAATCCCAAAGAAGCACAACATGATTTAACGTCGACATTACAGCGTAGACCCGACGAGCCCCGCACACAGAATACTACTCCACCAATACGCTCTACGGCGATGTCTTGCACGAATGCAAGAGCAGTATATGTGGAGCTCAAAATGATGTGCAGTGGCAAGTGGTCGTGTGTGTGCACTGCCTCTTCACGACCCACCAAAGGTCCGAGGCCAGTCTCTGACGCCACGACTGCGACGAACACGGGCAGAGACTCCCTCCCACGTGGGCTAGGAAATGGCTCACTTGGTATTTCGAAACGTCGGTTAATCATGACCTTCGAGCAATTTCCCCGAAGTGGCAAACGCCCTCGTGAATAAGAACTCATGCCAGGTGTGAAGGTTTCCGCCAAGTCACGCGCCGAGCTACTAAGATGGGCTTAGGGATCTCTTCTCACCGGTGCAGCAACCCTAAACGATATCTCGAACCTCACCCTCGACCAGAAGATCAGGAACGTGCTCGAGAGGGCCTTCTGATTGGGTGTCATCCATCCCCAGTACCATTGAATGGCGTCTCGGCAGCACTTGGCGCCAAGTCCGCTCCTCTGGGCACGCTGCGAGCGGAAGATGAGCCGTCGACCAATGTCTGTCAAGCGAGAGCTCACGTTCTCCAGTGTACCAATCATTACCAGCTGGCGTGCCCAGAAGAGGTGCAGCAATTCGATGCCTTGGCGTGAAGTCTGTAAGCACGTTCTCGCCGAACGTAGCAGTCCTCCCGACTGCAGTCGAGAAGGGTTCCTACTTAATACTCGTCCACCCGTAGAACAGTGTTGAGGTGCAGAGATATCCAGTCCTTCCAGACACCATCAGATTCCTACCAATCCTTCTCCCCGCCCTCCACATTACCTTTCGGTGCGGTTCGGCACGCCGCCCAACATGATTCCCGCCATTACCGCAAAGTATGACTGGATTTTGGCAGTGACCTCGATTGCCTTCGTCTTCAGCGCCTTCGGAAATGGTGCGAACGATGTGGCTAACTCATACGCAACGTCCGTGGCTGCCCGGACCCTGGAGATGTGGCAGGCTGGTATCCTCGCTACCATCACAGAGTTCGTCGGTGCCGTGGCTTTGGGTAGTCGTGTGACATCGACCATCAAATCTGGCATTATCAGTCCCGACCGCTTCATGGGCAACCCCGGTACCTTCATGTTGGCCATGGGCTGCGCGGAGGTTGGAAGTGCCGCCTGGCTGATGGTGGCTACGCACTACGGGTGGCCGGTATCAACCACGCAGACCGTTGTCGGGGCTTTAGTCGGTGTCGGATTCGCTACACAAGCAGAAATTTCCTGGGGATGGAAGAGTGGCAGTGTGTCCCAAATCGCAGCATCGTGGGGTATCGCCCCAGCTGTAGCTTGCGGCTTCTCGGCTCTCATCTTCGGTACCCTCAAGTATAGCGTGCTGGAGCGGAAGGATTCTTTCAAGTGGGGCATGCGTCTCATTCCCCTCTACCTCTCTGTGACTGGAGCTATCCTCGCCCTGTTCATTGTTGTCGAGGCCCCTACTGCCCCCTCGCTCGAGGAGTTTGGTGCCGGTAAGGCCGTCGGTATCATCCTCGGCGTCTTCTTTGGCTGTCTCCTCATTTCCTACGTCTTCTTCGTCCCCTACTTCCACCGTCGCCTCGTGAAACAAGACCCTCGCATCCGAGCCTACCACATTCCCCTCGGACCCTGGCTCCTCAAGGATGACTGCCCCCTCTACTGGCCTGGCAAGGGTGACAAATTCGTCACCAACTACTACGAAGACGCCCATGGCGAAGTGCGCGCCGGCCAGAAAGACAGTGAGAAAACATCCGGTCAGAAAGAGACGAACATTTCCGACATCGAGCGCACCGCCGAATCAGCCATGGCTACTCCCCAGATCCAACCGAAAAAGCGCATCATCGGTCCCCATGAGCGCTTCCTCGAGCCTGTCAAAGACCTCTCCTGGTTCAGCCCGGCCAAATACTGGGGCTGGACCAAATTTATTCTCCTCCAGGGTGTCACCCGTGATGTTATCACCCACGACTCCGAGCACCTTCGCGCCGTCCACGCCCGTGCCCACCGGTACGACGACCGCGTCGAGCATCTCTGGACCTACTGCCAAGTTGTCTCCGCCATGATGATGTCTATCGCACACGGCTCTAACGATGTCGCCAACGCCGTGGGACCCTGGGCTGGTTCGTACGCTACCTACCTCTCCGGTGCGGTGAACACCAAATCGGAAACCCCTGTCTGGTTCCTCGTCATTGCTGGTCTGCTCCTGGGTGCCGGATTCTGGTTCTACGGTTACAACGTGATGCGCGCGATGGGTAACAAGATCACCCAGATGTCGCCCACCCGTGGCTTCGCCACTGAGCTCGGAGCCGCCGTGACTGTCCTCTTGGCGTCGAGACTGGGTCTTCCTGTGTCTACCACTCAGTGTCTCACTGGAGCCGCTACCGGTGTCGCTCTCATGAACTTCGACATGGGCGCGATGAACTGGCGCCAGCTCGGATTTATCTTCATCGGCTGGATTTTGACCCTGCCTTGTGCTGGATTGGTTGCTGGACTGATATGTCTGATGGCTTTGAATACCCCGCACTTTTAATGGCTTTCTGGATTGATAAAAATGGGACGTTGATGGCGTTTTCTTTTTTGTATAGAGACTTCGGGTTTGTGCTTTGGATTGCTTTCACTACTTTATACCCCCGTTAATCAGATAGAGTTGAATGCTGAAAAATTATTTCCATATATACACTGCCTCTCCCTCGCTATACCACATAATTCTTTTCCATCTAAAAAGTCTTGGGTGCGGTTAACCAGTACCTTGCGGACGCACCTAATAACGATCGACACCAGGAACAAGCAGATCAAAACTATCCCCAAGGTTAACATCTACAAGGTCCCTACCGAGCCGAATATAACTTCACAATGAACTCGAAGCAAATCATCCGCTTTCCGAAACCACGCGCCCCAAAACCCTCGTTCTCAACCCCCTCAAAATGAGACCGCACGCCCTCCTTCCCTTCCTCCTCCCTCTAACCACCGCGACACCCAAGCTGCAAGACTTCGATGCCCTCGGCGCTTGGTTCGACGGCGTCAACGCCATAAACACCACCACAAATGGAGCACACAGCCCCACAAATAAAAACACCACGATTGCCATAGTCGGCGCCGGCATCTCAGGCCTCACGACCGCCCTCCTCCTCGATAGCGTCGGAATTCACAATTGGGAAATACTTGAAGCGAGTGACCGGGTGGGAGGACGCTTCCGGACGAAACTCGTCGGGGGCACGGATGAATGGGCCGAAATGGGGCCCATGCGGCTGCCTGTCAGGGTGCGGTATAACGATGGCGAGACGGTGGAATACTCGGACCATGCAATGGTGTTTCAGCTCGCGGAGCTGTTGAATAACATGAATGGGAACGAGAGTCAATGGAAGGTCGATTTTATTCCGTGGATACAGCATCATGAGAATGAGTTGCTGGCACGGGGGACGGGTCGGTTGGCTGATGGGTCTATTCCGACGCGGGGCGAGGTATATGGGAATGAAACTGGGCTGGGGACCAAGGACCCCATGACTACGGCTGAGTACGAGAAGACCAAGAGCAAGATGGAGCAAATTTTGAGTGCGACGGACATGCTGAAGTTCATTCAGAAGGATGTGTGGCGGGCCCATCGGGCTGTCATGGATCGTGGATTGGACGAGTGGAGCGAACAGGCGATGATGAAGCATGTGTTTAACGCTAGTGTGAATGTGACCGATGCCATTTGGACAGGTAGTGATTATGATATATTCTGGGACGAGATGCATCATAATTCGAACCTTGGGTTGGATGGGAGTCCTGGTTCCTTGGGGGAAACGGAGTGGGTTTGCATTGATCGTGGATTCAACCGGTTATCAGATGCGTTTTTGCCGCATGTGAGCGATCGGCTTGTTCTCGACAGGAAGATCCGGAAGCTGGAGACTGTTGATCACCCTGATGGACGCATACAGACGCGCTTGTCGTGGTATCCATCTGTTGGAAATCGGACGTACGAGAGCAAAACGTATGACTACACAATTATGGCGGTGCCCTTTACCATGACTCGGTTCATGGACTTGCCTACGTTTTCTTCAGTCCTGGGCCGCGCAATCAGTGAAGCTGGATTGCGGTTCAAGTCTGCCTGTAAGGTGGCTCTGCTCTTCTCGGAACGCTTCTGGGAAAAAGGTGATAAACCTATTTTCGGGGGCTATTCTACCCCGCCGAGCAACTCGGTTGGAGCGTTGTACTATCCCGTCTACGGACTGAATGAATCCCGCCCGGGTCTTATCATGCATTACCGTGGTGGAGATTGGAGTGATCGGTTCGTCAGTTTCTCAGATGAAGAGCATGTGCAGACTGTGCTGGATGCTGTGGTTTCACTGCATGGGGAACAGGCCCGTGAGCTGTATACTGGTGATTATGAAAGACTCTGCTGGTTGCAGGATGAGCATACTGCTACCTCATGGTGTCGGCCTGATGTCGAGCAACATCGGCTTTATATCCCAGCTTATCATCAGACCGAACATCATACGATCTTCATCGGAGAGCATACGGCTCCGACGCATGCGTGGGTGAGTAGCTCTTTACACTCGTCTGTAAGGGGTGTTGTGCAGTTGCTGTTGGAGCTGGGACTTGTTGATGAGGCGAAGAAGCTTAATAAGGAATGGATGGGGAGATGGATTCGGTAGGGCAACCGCAGTAGCTGCATATCAACCTGGATCCGAGAGATGTTGCCATTTACTTCTAGTACCTTGCGGGACATAGTAATGATAATTACGGAGCAATGGACAAGCCAAAGGCTATATTCTGATGACCAAAATGATATTAGCGGCGCTATCTATTTTGAGCGTGAGAGAAAGAAGTGATGTGGGAGTGAAGAAGAGTGGCCTTCGTCGGCGGTTATCGAAGGCATGATGGTAGCGGCTAGTACTGGCAGTAAGGTTGGCTTGGGGGGAAGGATTGGTAGAACTACCAGCATAAGCGCTGTGTCTGTCAGCCTTGGCTGAGCGTTCATGGGCTCTATTCTAAGGTCGAAAGTGTCTGCAGGGTACGAAGTTAGTACGCACGGTCGGTTGCTGGGAATTAGGAAACCTTTCGCGATTGAGCAAGATAGACCGGAGTTGCATCTTTAAATGTTCAGGTTTCTGGCGTGCAGTATGTCTTTTGGTCGATTCATTAATGTGTGACACATTGGTTAGAACAAAATGCAAGCATGGTAGACGTACAATACTAATATAGGTATGGATCATGCTAGGGTTTGAACCGCGGATAGCTCCAGTATTTAAACCGTCCTTCCAAATTTAATAGCAAGTTGCTGGATAATACTACCCTAAGTGCCATTTTTATATCTCTGTAAAGATATTCTTGGGCTACAAAGACGTTGTTACTCTTCCTCAGTACAGGTAAAGTATAAACCATTCTACATATAGGAAGTTGGAGCCTGTGCATGAAGCCCGCCCCGACCCACCCTAATAACAAATCTACCTATGCTCACGCTGTGGCTCGATCCCAGCCAATTGAAAGATAATGTATATATGACGGCAAACGCTGAAATTAGACACGCTCTATACTGTAAATTGTAGACGCAAGAAACAGGCAAAAAGACCAAGGTACCAACCTCATCACCCCTTCTACTACCATGTCCTATCGTACAACTGATCCTCTCCTTCCTCCCTCCCCTCCAATTGACGCATTGCCAACCTCCTAGCAGCAGATCGCAAAGCGGGATGTCTCGCATCAACAATTGGCCTCACAAACCGCGATACACCACTCTCGCCCTTCCCCTCTTCAACAACAGGGAACCATGTTTCCCCCATTCCCGTCGGTTTCGAATTAATATAGATATTCTCCCATTTCCCCTTAGGCACAATGTATGTCTCATGATAAATCGCAATATGCGGATGATCCTTCACGATCTCCGTCCACCACCTCATGCCCTCCACATGGAGCGAGCCATGCGCAAACCGATGCAACGCATCATAATCTCGGAGATAGTAGATTGACATAACGTCATTACCCGCAGAATCGTCCTGCTTAATCCAGGCCGAGCTGCCGAGGAGGCCGTATTTGACAGGATTGGAGTTCATCTCACGATTCATCGCGATGACTTGTCGATTGAGCTCGGGGAAGCCTGGGGCGAGAAGACCAAGGGGGTGGTTTGAGCGGGCTCCGAGGTGGAAGACCACAATCGACTCAGAGGCGAGTTCCTTTCCGAAGGTGCCGTCTGTATTGGGCGCTTGCGCGGAGAATTTTGTCTGGATGACGCCGTCCATGTAGCGGTTTCGGGTTATGTTGGCAGCCATCAGCAAGTGATCGGTTGTACGGTATAGTAGGATTAGTATTGTAGGGATGAGGGCATAGGTGCTGAAGACCATGACGGCCAGGCCTTGTAGAAGTCCGCCCAGAAGAAGCCATGTTGAAAGGGTTAAATTGTCGCGAAATGCTACCGATGTCAAGGGCCGGATTCGTGGGGGCTGAAGTATTCCCCGAGAGTTTGTCGACTCTTTTGACACGGTAAATGGTGGTAGCAGAGGCTTGAATACCGTCATTGTAAAAATATTCTCCACCTCAGAGTCTATAAATGTATCTGGTAATTGGAAAGCGAGAGTTAGGTTTGAGAAGTACTTGAGCCAAAAAGCGGCGTGCTGCTTTATATCCAGCTTTTTCGCTCTCTGCGCCCCCAACGAACATGCATATATCCGTCGGACTTTAACAAAAACGTAATTTGCCGATATTAGACCCGCTGCAGCTTAGCAGTAATGTACTAATGGCTACTACGTGGTTGGCAGGGTGCAGCGTTAGGCCTCCCAATACCGAGCCAAACATTCATATAATTGGCCAGGGTCTGTGGCCACGGTAAGCCCTATGTTCAACGCCCTCAGGCAACAGTTTCCCATATTTTGTATATTAACATCCCATAGGTGCCCATGTTATCACTGGACATGAATGCCTGGTAAAGCCGGGACACACCGTTATGATATCCTCGGGCTCCGAGTAGCACGTCCAGCGTCATAACATTATGTCAAATACTCCACTTATACAGAGACTTCCATCAGCGCTGAGTGATTCCGCAGGGTTTAACCTCGGATTAATTATGCTCAATGTCTCGTCTTGGAGCAAATCATGACTTTGTCATGACACAAATAAAACGAAACATATTATCGTTGGAGTTGTTGTCCCAAGACGGTAAGGTACCACGGATGCTCCAGTAGTTTTTCTCAGGATTTCTAAATGTATAAAGGGCTTTATGGTTTGAGCAGAAAGTGCCGTCTAGAGTTTGGGTTGGCTCACGTTGCTCTAAAATCATCAGTGGAACATACGGCTAGGACATGTGAACAAATATGTACAGAGAAAGTAGAATTCAATCCCTGACTACCAAGTCACTCTCCGCCCTCCTTGTCCATTCCATCCAGCTCCCATCATACACCCTCCGTTCCATATCATAACCAGTCGCCTGTATTGATAGATCCAATGCAGCAGCAGTCACTCCAGAATTGCAAGTCAAGATAACCGGGGTACTAGCACTAAGACCCGCCTTCTCAAAGAGCTCCTTCAGTTCTGACAGGGGCAGAAAAGCCTTCGACTCCGCATCCAACATCGCTGCCAACGGAATATTGACTGCAGAAGGCATATGCCCCGATCGGAGAGTGGGATCCGCTTCTTCCTGTGTGCCCGAAAACCGACCAGGGATTCTGGCATCTATGATCTGGTAATTCCCTGCTTGGTGCAAAATTATGTTTCGCAATTCCTCAAATGCGATCACTTGGTTCGCAGCTGGTTCGTGAGCAGGGTATAAAGTTTCCGGAAGCAGCGCCATCTTTCCTTCTTCAACAGGATACCCTTGTTCCGTATACAGACGGAAGTTGTTCAAGACATGTACCGAAGTTTGTCCAAAGAGGCGACAGGCCCATGCTACGCGTGGTGCGCTGTACATGCCGACCTCGACTGCGTCGTAGACGACCAGGATGTCATCCGGTTTTACACCCATTGCCCCCATGCACTGGGCGAAGTGACTCGCTGTGGGAAGCATTTGGGGGTATGGTGATGTATTGTCTGCTATGACATCCATATCAAAGAAGCTGTTCCTTTCTTTAGACACGGTATGGTAGGTGGGGTGACAACTTGACCTACACTGAACCTGGTATATGCTGTTTTTCGTAGGACGAACGCAGTGCCTCTCGCCCTGCCGCCACTGGAATGATGCGGCGGGTCGTTGATCCTCTAGCATTGTGAAATTGTTCTGGACTTACCAGAATGGAGGGGAAGGGATCGGTGGACATTGTAATGCGGGGATGTGCCTATGAAGCAATGGCAGGGAGATGTATAATTTTGCACCGTAACAATGCTTAAATCTAGACAAATGCTTTATGAATCTTCAACTAGAGTGTTTAGGAAGATATGAAGCATCCTTGTCTCCCAATCCTAAATACAAGTCCGCTTTGCTGCTGGTACCTGAAACACAATTGAAGATCGAACCAATGTGGGATTGATTCATTATGCTTCTACTTAGTCATGCTGCACGTGACGCATAACGGTGAATGCTGAAAAGCATGGAATTCTTGGCATTTGACATTTTGGATTTCAACATTTCAACTCTTTCACATTTGAATCACACTTCGTCACCTTTTAACTTGTCATTTCCTGAAATATTTTGTTGGAATGATGGAGCCATATGGTGTATTTCACTCAAAATGCCAGTACTAGACGATATTGATTCACATTGCAGTTGTATCTCATAAATTTCATACTTGAATTTCATACTTGAATTTCATGACATTTTGAAAAATCCCCAATCCTCATCTTATCGACTCGTGGCTCCACGTACTAGTATGACCATGATGTGCTTGGCCGCTACGTACTTCTCTGATGCTTTTTAGCTCCCAGAGATATCAAGTTAGACCAACTGCTGTTGTAGGTTCTATATTGGAAAGACCGGCTGCTTGCAGAGCGCTGTACAGCAAGGTCTCATTCTGAGAAATTTCCTGTCTCTTTGGCATGACACAAATGAGACCTTTCGAATGGTTGGACAAGATAAAATGTCCTTATACAAGAAATTCTTTAGCCTTTTTACCCTAGCCAAAAACATTCGACTGGCTGTCCAACATATCCAGTAACCACAACAAGTCATCTGCGGGGCTAGACTTTTGTCCACGAGTTTATATACCCATTCTGCCAGCACGGTACCTAATATAAAAAAAACACCATTTGGCACGGTCACGGTAAGATAGTCAACTCCATTCTGTATATCAAATTAGCTCCTGAGAAACATAACCATTCGCGGTAAATACATGTCGCCATTCATCTCAATCATATCACACTCGGGCTCCCAACCAATGTCACTGATTAAGAGTCAAATCCAAAATGATCTTCCCCCTAGCATGTCCCCCATCCAACCTCGCAAAAGCCTCCTCAAAAAGCTCCAAAGGCCAAATACTATCCACAGCTGGCCGGCACTTCCCGGCCTCAACAAGCTTCGTAATAGCCTCAAGATGCTCCCTCTTTGGCTCCATGATAAAGAACAAACTCTTCACACGCTTCTCCTCCAACCCCTCCGGTCGAACCTGCTCTGGAGGTTGGAAGATGCTAACCACAACACCCCCATCCTTCACACACCACCACGCATCCGCCAGGGACTTGCCCCCAACACAATCAACCACCACGTCAACCGGGCTCCCCGGCTCCTGTGCCCACGCCCGCAAATCGGTCTTGCGATAATCAATGACCTCACTTGCCCCCAATCCCTTCACAAAGTCCACATTCCTCGATCCGCACGTCCCGACCACCGTTGCACCAACCAGCCTCGCAATCTGGGTAACCCAGATCCCCACTCCCCCAGAAGCAGCCGTCACCAGAACCCTCTTTCCCTTCCACCCGTCACTGCCAAAGTCCCCAATTCCGCTCTGGACGAATAACGCCTGCCAAGCCGTCTGCGCGGAAAGCGGGACAGCAGTCGACTCCGCCCAGCTGAGTGTCTTCGGTCGATGCGCCAGTTCATCGGTGACGGCGACAGCGTAGTCGCTGGCACAACCGGGTCGAGATAGTTTGTGCGAGCGTAAACCTCATCTCCGACAGAGAAAGGGGAATGGGCGGGCGATTTGACGACTGTGCCGGCGATGTCGTAGCAGGGGATTTGAGTCCGGGGCTTCGGCGGGGCGAAGTATTTGAGCCAGTTGAGTTCGTTTGCGCAGGGGGAGACGCAGTGGACGCGAATCAGGTGCTCATTGGCGTTGAGGTCTGGGACTGGGGTACCCAGAGTGGTTTGGATGAGGCGGGTTTCCTGGCTGCTGGGCTGGAGGAGAGCACGCATTGTGTGGGGGAGGGTTGCGGTGGACATGTTTAGTAAGGTTCTTTGGGGTTTGAGTGGGTTATGCAGTATTTAGGTTTTGTATTTCTGCAGATTTTGCGATACTCTTTGGAGTTTGGCATGTCTTCGTCGCATGATCTCGTATTTATGTCTTTGGTGAGTTTTCAGGAATAGCCTTTGGGGATATCCGGCTGTGGGAGGGTAACGGAGGTCATGAGAGTGATACCCGACGGGATGTTCATTTGTCAGAGGATATTTGGTCTGGAACGATAAATAAAGCAGGTATAAGGCAGTGAATGCTTGCGTTTGAAGATTCCACGGTCTCCCAACGTTCTAGACACGGAAAATGTTGTTCTCGACTCGACGGTGGCTGTTCCCGATTAGCCTATTGCACCTCGTGTTGCGAAAAGCACCCGACAATGAAATACGACGCCTCTCCGTGAGTAGTTAGTGGACTGGAAAGAAAAAGCGATTCGCCCTTAGAGAATTTCGAGAAGAGGGTATGGTCATATTACTGGCTGGTTATATTATGCACTTCCGTTCAGTAATTAGGCCGTATACTTGCTCTTCTTCTGATATCATTGATAGACACACTGCCCTTGATACACCACTACTAACGTTTAGTAAGGCGGGGGAAACGATTGAATATGGCCATTAGCGTCCAGACAATACACGAGAGCAGGGTTACGCCCCAAAACTCGGGAAACAATCTCTCTCCAACCCCTGATAGTCCCTTTCCCCCATCAGCATCAGCCAGTACTAGATTCCTCAATGCGCCCGTGTTTTGACGGGCATAATAATACACACAAGCTCCTTGGCGATGTACGGCAGGCCATAGAGGCCATAGAAGAAGTAAATGGGCGCATCGCACCTCTGTCTCTGAAAATCAATCTGGAAGGCGGTGAAACTCGGGCCCTCTTCGGTGCAATCAGAGCTTATCTCCATCAACGTCCCGGCCCCTCCCGGCTCAACACCATTTTCCCAAAGGGGACGCTGCACTGCGAGACCTGAGACATGTTCAAATCTCTCAGGTTCTCCTTCAATCATCTTTGCATGCGATCCTGTTTTTAGATTACAAGTTCAAGCTATCAGCGTAAAATCAGGTACAGGGCTTAGTAGAGAACTTCTCTACACCACCCACTCTCTAAATATATATATCGACTCTTTCCATCTACGTCATGATTCAGGCAGGTTGGAAGTGGCCTATATATATTATCATTGTAGGTAATTGTCATCTCGCATCCAACTTCACTATACTTGAACCTCGTAGCGCACTGCCTTGATTAGGTTAAATCTAAATATCAAGTAGATGAACCCCCCGCAAGCTAGGCCGCAGAGGTGACGTGGACTCGGAGGCTTACTCTATATAAATATTTCAACCTGCCCACCCAACGTCTTCTTCAACTGCATATTCCGACCCACTAACCGCACCCAATTAACCATAAACAACCTCATAACAAACATGGCCTCCTCCAAAACCCCAGGCCCAATCACGGAGCTAGCTCTATTTCACCTAAAGCCCTCAACCGACCGAGCAGCCATCAAACGGGAGCTATCGTCGGCGGCAAAGGCACAGGCCTCTTACTCCAAGTACCCTACTCACCTGTTCGCCCAGATCGAAGACCCATCATACATCTACCTTCTCGGAGGCTGGAGTTCAGTCTCAGCCCACATGGACGATTGGATACCCAGTTCTACAAACCAGTCCTTAGTTGCCTCTCTAAAGGAGAAGTTAGATCTTGTGTACATGGTCCATATTGACATTGATCCTGCTGAGCTGGGTGTGTTTGGATTGTCTGCCGGAAGGTCTGCAGAGGTACCGATAGTTGATGCCCCTGTGATCGCTATCGGGCGTTACTTCCTGCAGAGTGGTAAGAAGGAAGCGTTTTTAAACAGGTTTGAAGAGACCAAGAGGCACTTGGAGGCGTGGATTGCTCCAAGGGTATTGAAGGGTGGAGTTCGGGTGGCACCCAAGGATAGAAAGGATGATGGTGTGGAACAAGAGGAATTTGTGCTCTTCAGTGGTTGGGGAGAAGTGAAGGATCATTTTCAATTCGCAGAGTCGGATGGGTTCAAGGAATTTAGTCAGATAAAGGACTTTTTGGAGGGCGCAGAGATTAAGCATGTTTCTATTTGGGAGAACTGAGGGTCCTGGTATTAATGAGTGATATGACGGGGGACTAGTTTGTGACACTTCAATCAGTCAACGGGGTTTTCCTTCCTAAGGTTAGGACAACTGAGTTTAACCATCTAATGGTGAAAGTTACGCCTGGGCTCTGTATCTTTCGGGTAACTATTAAACAACTATATTGCTAATATTAATCAATACGATGACTTGAGGCAGAGTCATGTAGATTAAGCTATATCCAGAAGTAAATATCAAGGCGTTCACCACGCCATTTGGCCAATTTCCACCCATTTCACGGGTGGCTAAACGGAGGAATGCTCAGACTATTAGCCCCGTACCAAGAGCTGCTTCTCCTTCTTGATCTGCTTGACGACTTCAATATCGACCTTCAATGTAGTTGCTACGATATCGGCAGGAGTGAGGGCAAGCCACTGCGCCAATGAGATATCAGCCACACGGTCACTCTTGTAAATCTCGATCCACACCAGCTTCTCGGTCTCGGAGGTGTTCTCAATATAATGACCTATTATCAAAACTCAGTTTCATATAGTAGGCAACATGGGTAATGATTGCTCACCACTATTATCAGGGAAAACGGCGGTGTCACCGGCGGTAAAATCGAAAGTGCGAGCCTTGGAGTCACCTAAGAACACGGTAGCGCGAGCATTACCCTGGTGGAAATACAGCCATTCCTCCGCCTGTAAATACGTTCAGTGATCGAACTATAGTTTTCGCCGAGGACAACTCACGTTCGGATGCCAGTGCAACTCCCGCAGTCCCTTGGGTTCAAGCTCCACCAACGCAGCAGCAATAGTCTGGCTCACGGGGAAGTTCTTCGAGTCAATTTTCCTAAGGGTACCACCACTGCCGGGCACCGGCTCAGAGGGATGCTTGTATGTGTGATACACATACGAACTGTTACCAGTCAATGTGCCTTTGGGGGCCTCGTTCGCCTCTTCGCTAACCGTGCCATTGAGAATGTAAGGGAATTTTTCGGGCACTTTATCGAAGACTGATGGGTCGACGCCGAAGTTCTTCGCGAGGATGTCGCGCGGCGTGTGGGTGATCCAGTCATCGACCATGAAAGTTGTCCTTGAATTGTTTCTTGTCAGTATCAGGTCTTCTGGGGGAGTGGAATGACACTCACCCAACTTTCTCAAAGTCACCATCATCAAAGACTAGAAGGTATTCATTCTCATCATCAAGGCCTTGCACATTGTGCGCAACACCTTTGGGGAAATACCAGATGTCGCCTTCTTCCAGCTTTTCGGTCGTGAACTGGCCGTTTTCATCCACCCCGGAGAGCAGGAGAGAGCCAGAGTATAGGAAGCCCCATTCCGCCTGGAGAAAAGTATTATTAGACAAGCCTGTTCTTTGTAAGGATAAAGAAGGTAAAGGATGTCACTCACAACACGATGCCAATGAAGCTCCCGAATAGCACCCTTTTTCAGATGCTGCTGCGCACCTGAAATATCATGGCTCTGCGGCAGATCCTGGATGACTTGCTCGCGTACCCAGCCACCTGGAAAGAGCCTTGTTTTGGAGTCGGAAAAGCTCCATTTGAGGTTAGGTACGAAGCCGTTGTCGGTACTAGGTTGGCCAAGGTTATCGGGGTTTTGGAGGTCCAGTGCCTTGTTCGTGCCGCCTGTAATTGCGCATGTGAGGATTGCCCGTGAAGGGCAGCTTTATTGAACTTGGGGACTCCCAGTCTTACCTAAGAGCGGTGCTCCTTTGCCGTTGTCACTGATGGGTTGGCCGTCCTTAAAGCCGGAACGCTTGTCATGGACGACTGCTCCGAGAACGTTCGGCAGAATGCTAATGAATGCGAGGCTCGCGGCCTTCATGGTGGGGGATATCCTTGGATGCGAAACTTGTAGCCGCAAATAAACTCGCGAAAGGGGAGCTTGGTAAATGACTATGGGATCCTAGATGGTGATACATTTATCAGATAAATACTTTTGTATCTAGCCCCTCCCCCTGGCCCATCTCGAGAATCCATAATCACGACATATTCTCTCCATTCGACGAATTTGGTATGTCCGGTGTTTGTGTAGAGCCATCCCACATTTGCAGGAGCAACAGAGTTTAATAAACATTCGCAATGATTTGTTTCAAATGAGGCCATTCACGGTCTAAGCACTGTCTTACTGTAGGCGCAGCGAACAAATCCCTAGCGGCGCAGATCGACATTCCCGATGTATAACGACATGCTTGGCATTGTGATGAAATCCAGGGTCCCCGCTGTACGCTGGGGACTTCGCGAAAGCTCTAACTTACCACCAGGAACCCTCGACTTGGCTAATAAAACTTAATTTAACCTCTAGTTCATGTTTGGTACATAACTTTGGTTCGTAAATCCCTTTCATGCCCCATTGATATCGGCAGTCAAATAACCCTAAATGGAATGGGGCCTCTTCTCGTGGTCTTGGCATGAATAGCACGAATTTGGCTTGTCCACTTCTCAATCACAGAATGATCGCAGATATGGAAGAACATGGTTTGATAATAATAACCCATCCTGAATCTCGTGGCGCTCTTTCTTTTGGAAAGATTTCTGGTTCATTCAAGTAGACTTCTGTAAACACGAGAACGACAAGACGAGAATACAACAAGCTCAAGATGCATTTAACTTCATTAAACTCCAGTAAGCGCCGTGATTCATAGGTTGGTAAGCGGCTTGGCATCAGAAATGACATAGGAGTTACCGGACCTAAGGTTTAAGGAGATCGTCGCTTTGCAGGCATAAAGGTCCGAGTCAGTTCATCTTTACAGGTCGACACGGTCAAATGCTCATATTTACACTCGTATTCGCAATCAACATGGTCTGAATTCCTGACTGAACCTCCGCGCATTGGGTGCGCCTTTTTAGATAGGCTTAGCGGACGAACTGGCCGCCCTTGCATAACCCGATCTGGGTTCCTGAGTAGTATCACGTACCCTGCCCTGCCCTGCATTGACTTGCATATTGACCAATCTGTACCTGATCACGACATCAAGTAGCATGTGAGGCGTGATATGTAAGTGCTGTTTATGTTCAAGCGTACATTCATTAGTGCGCAATACTTGCTGCCCTCGTTATTGTAGATGCCAAGATTCAAACACCGGTGGCCGGACTCAACAGACCGCGGAGCATGTCCTTACTCCTTATCGTTCTTTGCAGTATTCCAAATACTCTCGAGGATTATAATTTCACACCATGTTTGCGTGCTCATGTGTGAAGATGTCGTATGTAGGAGATCCAATGGACCATTAGCTCACGCGAGATGGCATCTTCGGCGTGTTAGTAGGAAAAGTGGGCATGTGAGACGAATATATAAGGAAGTATCTTGCTCAAATCTTCTCATCAGTAAATCAGCTTTCCTTCCATTACCACCCTGGTCTCTCCTTGAACATTCGATATAAGCTTCTACTGAAAATCCTGATCGGGATGAAATCAGCTCTCGTCTACGCGGTCTCTCTGGCCTCCTTCGGAAAATGTATTTCCTTGCCTCCCATAATTCCACTTATTCCAGGAGTCACTGAGCCTCTGACGGAGAATGCCCCTCCTTTGCCCATCTTGCAAGTACCCACGCCTCCTCTGGAGAGCCCACCCTTCACCCCAAGTGACATCAAGCCAAAGAAGATTGGCTACTTTTGGACTGGCTCCGGAGACAAGTTCCATAAGGGTATGTATATGCCGACAGATGATATCTGTACAGGAGCTGATGCGACTTCTAGACTTCCTTGCCACGTACAGTCTTGACGACGTAAGCATCCCCTTCATTGAGATAGAATTCGCACTCAGCTAACATATGCACAGGACACTTTCGGTACTCTTATCTGGATAACGGATGTCCCGTCCAGCGGCAACGACCCGCACCACCTTGGACCATCTCTTGACGGCAAGACCCTAGTTGGTGGTGGGCTCTTGTCGCTGTTGAAAACGCAGGTAAGCTCGCGCGGTACATCCTCCCATCATGCCCATCCTCACAATGTATCAGGATACGGCTTTCTACTTCGACACCACCAACCCCTACCGACCAACATTCAAGAAAAGCAACCGTGCCCTCCTCTCGTCCATTGCAGATGAGATCCGCGCAAAGCCAGATGGCGGATTCTACATTACATACATGGGCTCCGCAGTTGGCACATCGCCAGGACGTCTGGTTGAGACCGACGCGGACTTCAACATCATCCACGAATGGCCCGAAGATGTAGAGGGAACGCTCAACATTCTCGAGGAGCAGTTCTCTCCCCATGGTCTGAGCATCGACTGGGAGAGAAATTTCATTCTCACCTCTGACTTTGTTGAGCCTATCAGTATATTGAAACCAAGCACGGGAATCCGCCGCGGGAACACCCTTAGACTGTGGGATTTGGAATCTAAGAAGATTCTCAACACTATTACTATCCCTGACGTGCGTCATTCCCACATAAAACTCACCTGTTGCTTTCTTGGTTGCTAATAACGACACAGGGCGGCGGTATTCAGGACGTCAAATTCATCCCCGGAAACCCCGACGGTGCTGCTCTCGCCACCGCAGTCCACCTAGGCCAAGTCTGGATCATCTACCCTGGACAGAAAGATGCCAATGGCAAGCCCGGCAGAGCGGAACTTCTCTATGACCTAGGCCCGAAGGCTCGTGATACAGTCGCAATCTAGTACGTCCTCCTTTCAACGGAATACAAATTCCTGCAAACCCACTAACGATATTTCCAACAGTACGGACATTTCCCAAGATGGCCGCTTCATCTACCTCACTCTCACCACAGCAAACCACATCGCAGCCCTGGACATCAGCGATCTAAACAATGTCAAGCGCCTCGACGACCCAGACGAGGATCAGCCAACTGTTGGCCCGCACTATGTCAAGGTGACGCCTGACCAGAAGCATCTGGTTGTCACGGATTATTTCGTGCAGACCGGTGACATAGGGTTGATCAACACTCCGGCTGATTTCAAGGCGCTGTATATCGACTTGAATGAGGATGGTAGCTTGAGCTTCAACCGGTCGATTGATTTCAGTAAGGAGTTTCCGGAGCGAGGTGGCGCGAAGCCGCATTCTAGTGTCGTGTTTGACTTGACGGATCCGGAGAATCCTCTCTATTACTGAGATTGCCGCCTAGGATTCAACGGATTGGAGGATGGTAGGTTTTAAGGGTTAAAAGAGGGGAGTTGGTGGATGACGTGCCTGTAGTATGTTGTGATTCGTTCCCTTTACACATATTCTTCTATTATATTGTAATTCAGAACATACGTTTATTTGGAAATCGCATCTTGTAGATTCTTATTAAATGGAAATAATGTTAACACTAGGCTTGTTTTGTAAGGAATAGATGCAAGGGTATAACAACAGAAAGAAGAAGGGAAAGGAGAAAAGGAAAAAAAGGGAAAGAAAACAAAGGTGGAAAGAAAACCAAAGAAAAGGAAAAGAAAAAGGAAAGAAAGCAACCAGTCCACGCTTCTAATGCACTAGTCCAAGAATGCCGCGATGGAACAGATGAGAGACTGATGAACCATTCTCAACCCAGAAGTATGTGAAGCAAAGCAGGAGGTACACGCTGAATAGAAGATAGATTGGTCAGTCTTAAATGAAACCTGTACATACATTCGCCCTATTCTCCAGTCCGAAGCTCCTCCATACCCGCCAAAAAACAAACAACAGCTGTAGCAAAGGACCTCGCATCATCTTGTCGTTCCTCCACATGTGGACCAACCTGCTCCAGAAACAATGCCAGCTTCGAATCCTTCCATCCGAAGCTCGGCGCGAACTCCAAGCACATGTTCTGCATACCGAACGCGTCCAACTCATAATGACCTTGAACAGACAGAACCCTTCCGGGGTAATACAGTCCCTGAATAGGACAAATGGGTGTGCTTCCGACATTGATCCATGGCGCAGGAAGACAAGCCTTCTCATCAAGCGTGCTAGCAAGTCCCTTCTTAACCGCCATGACACGATCACCATGAACATCTGGATCCTCAGCTGTTCCTGTGGCAAATGACCCAGTGCCAGTGGAAAGGCCTCGACGAAGTTCTTCTCCAACTGAACGGTGTATATGCCCACTTCTCTCCCGAGGGGGCATTTCTCAACGAACACATCTCGCTCAGCGTCGGCCGGGTTTCTCATCAGAGCATGTCCGATAAGCTGGTGTCCGAAGCAAGTACCTAAGATTCGGACCTCTGGGTATTGTTCAAAGACCGTCTTGAGAAATGTCTGCAGGCGTTGCATCCAGGGCGATATGTCCATTTCGTATACACCAGGTGCACCGCCAGTGATCAAGACGGCATCGATTTGAGAGGTATCGGGGTAAGCAAGGTGGTCGGGATGACCTCTTAGCTTGCGCAGGTCAGGATAGTGTCCTCCTCGGATGTCATATGGAGTGACGGATATGTCGATGGGGTCATTGTGGACTAGGGAGGTCTCGTTCAGACGCGAGGCAGTCTCTTGCAGGATATTACGAAAGTGAGCACTGCATAGGCCGTGTGATTCATAAAGTTTGCGAGGGGGGATATCAACGTCGAGGACGGCAATGTGGATGCTGCGAACCATTTTGGCGTTAGAATTATGCTCAGGAACGGTACGGTGTGGACTGTCAGGAGTTACTCGGGGAATTGGGAGAGAAGTCTCCTGTTATATACACTCACCCCGACTCCACCTTTTTGCTGGGGCGGTCATTGAGAATTGCGCTAAAGGTAACGGATTTTGTCCCGAAATTGCGATGTAAATTGGATCCATATTAGCAGTCTCCAAATGACTCCAAACGAAAGTCCAAAACTATAGAAATTCATGTCCAAATAAGCTTAACCTTGCTTACCGATGTGCCAATCAGGTTAGATGTTGACCCCGTGGGGTCTCGATCCTTACCTAACAGTTGAGTCTTATTGGAAGGTCTTTGAATTCATTACCAAATTATTATTATTCATACCCAATTTTGTTGCTAATGGATTGATTTCTCCCTTGCCGATATGTTCCGACCTGAGGAAAAATGGGGGTAATGAATATTGATTAGTGGTTGGCGTCCGTTGAAGTGGAGTCCAAAGAACACCTTTATTTCAGTTAGAGTTACGAAATAGCTTAGCTTAGGCCGTATTCGGCTCCCTCTATTCCTGTACTTCAGGCGTAGCCGGACTTGAATGAGAAGCCAACACCCCTCTCTGGCGTGCTTTTGGACTTATTGCCCGCATTTCCAATGGCTGTGAGCTACACAGTATCCGACCCCAGTGCCACCGTCTGGGTATTATTAATTCCTCGTGCGCCGGGTCCTATTCCGTCTTGTCCTCGGTACCAACGCACTGGTCAAACCAGAAGTTGAATTTTGGCCAGGCTAGCAACAGAAGACGTACCCTAACTGTACTGTACATTCTCAGGAATGGCAGTGCTAGACCTAAATAACTGAGCCCGTCACTTACGCGATGATGGCGACGAATTGTGTCGGGAATAAACGCTGTATCCTTATTCCTCAGTCCATCATGATCCATCTTCCAGTATCCAATTTTTTCCCAGACCCCACCTTACCTAACCCTCTTATACTTTTTTCGTCATACCAGGTGACCTTCTTCACAGGAGGAGGCTGTTTCAACACACATCAAAACTGAACCGGTTTCAGGACATGTGTCAAAATAGGGCTTACTAAACCCCGGGTCGCCAAGACTTCGACCAGGATTGAGTTCCAAACAAGGTTAGTCTGGGGTAACGTGGCTGGCGATCAACAGATACAGGCTGGGACGTGCACCGCTTCAACCTCAGCCTCGCCCTCAGTGGGGTAATAAGTAAATACACCTTCATGTCTACTTTCCCAAGAAGTAATCAGGCATAGATGCAACGAGGGATGGCGGCATCCCAATTCTTCCATAGACTTTTCAACCGTGATAACCGAGACCCAGAGTCACCAAGGCCATTGTCATTATCAATACCAGGCCCAGCTCCGGCTCCGGCTCCGGCTCCAGCTCCAGCATCAGCCTCAATCAACAACATCCCTAACTGGTCTCGAGCCGTCCTAGAATCGGTCGGTATTGACCACGCTACTTGCCGTGTTAATGGGTCTCCTACTGATTCCAAACATCTTCCAACCCTCCCGCCAGACCACTGCTCCCTGTTGTCTACATTAAGTGACAACAGACACCATAATAGATCATCATCCGTAGCGATTCAGCCGCAGAGTCAAAGTCCATTCTTTTCCCGTCTTCCACCCGAGGTACGCAATCTAATATATCTCTTCGCCTTTGGGAACCGCCGAATTCATCTCGACTTCGACTTCAACCCCCAACAAGGCCAGTGGAGATGGTGGCATCGAGTATGTGACGATGCTGAAAATTGCCTCGACAAAACGTTCCAATGTCCTGAGTACGCTGGCGCTGAAGAGGCGATGCTGAAACTCGCCTCACGCTCCTGGGTGAAGGAGGGTTTCGAGTATAAACTAGACGCGGTGAATTGGCTAAGATGTTGTCGGAGAGCGTGAGTATCTTAATGCCGACTCTAACCATGAATGATTGCTCATTAATCTACAGATACATAGAAACCCTCCCTATATTTTACACTTCTAGCACATTCGTTTTCACCCATGGTATCGATCAGCTCTTCCGCCTGTCATGCGTGATGCCGCCGGACCATTTGGCACTCATCGTATCTCTCTCTGTTGAGATCGATATCTACCGCATCATAAAGCGGCCTCCTCATGTAGACCCACAATTTAAGTCTTTTTATGACAAAGTCTTTAAGATTGTCCTCTGTGAGCTTAAAAACGTGAAGGATCTTCGGTTCTCAATAGCAGGGTTGCCCCATCATTCTGGGAGCCCGGTGCAGTGGATAAGCCACGAAGAATGTGATTGGATTACACCATGGGAAGAATTGGCGTCCAGTCGTAGTTGGAAAAGACTAGATATCGCGGTACCGCGAGCTTGGGTGCCGGAATTTGAGGGAGTGGTACAGCGGAATAGCGAGGTGGAGGAGCAGAGGAGGTATCGACTTGTGGCTGGGAGTCACGATTGGCCTAGGGGGTGGTAGGAAAATTACGAAATGAAAGGAAGCCATGTTGTGAATAGAAGATTTCTTCGCGATTGGATATTATATGAGTATCTGAAGTAAATGAAAGAGGCTATCCAATTTGTCATGAATATTTAATCAAGGAGCCACGCCATATGCTCAAGTTATTACTAATTTGGTATTGTTCAATTTGTTTTCCCGAGAATCATCTGTTCCAAGACAGCCCTTTCGCCACTGTTCTGAACTAGATTCCTGAAGACGCCGCCTTCAATTTCAAGTAGCTCTCGTGGTGGCCCGAACTCTACTGCCTTGCCTGCGTCCATAACGAGGATTCGATCGAAGTCTGCGATCGTGCTGAGTCGATGCGCGATCACGAGTAAGGAGGACTCGTTACGACCGAATTCAGATCGGATTGACCGTTGGATAAGCGTATCAGTCTCCATGTCCACGGCGGACGTAGCTTCGTCGAGGATCATGATCTTAGGTTGTGCGACGATGGCACGGGCGAGACAGAGAAGCTGGCGCTGGCCTTGAGAAAGATTGAGTCCACCCTCGGATATGGGCGAGGCTAGGGAGGTGAAAAAGCTAGGAGGTTTAGAAGGTCCACCAGTAGGTGACATGGGCGTTGATGCTACTGTGTCACTACCGCTGGACGAGCCGTGATAGGATTGAGAGGCGAGTGTAATAGAGTCCTCGAACGAGAGGAGGTGCACGCGTTCCAGCGCGTTGTACAGCTCCGTATCCGTGTACTCATGAAACGGGTCTAGATTGGATCGCACGGTCCCTGAGAATAGAACCGGATCCTGAGGAATGATGGCCAAGCGGCTGCGGAGTGCCTGTAGAGTCATCCTGGATATATCCAGACCATCAATGATGATACGACCTTCTCTAGCTTCTAGAAAGCGGAACAAGGCCAGAGTCAGTGAGGACTTGCCCGCTCCCGTGCGGCCCACGACACCGACTCGCTGGTTGGGCTGCATGTTGAAACTGAGTCCACTCAGGACAGGTGGGAGGTCGGGCGCATAGCTGACTACCAAGTCCTCGACTTCTACGCGCCCCCGCAATGGCCATGCAGCTGGTGGCTCGTAACCTCCTTGGTCTTCCGTTTCGATGGTCGAGTATTCCAGGACGCGCTCCGTGGCGTTCATATCCATCTCCATCTCGGCGTAGAAACGAAGGCCCATGGACACAGCGTAATTATATTGCAGGGCGAAAGTGATTGCAAAACCTGCCAGTGCCGCAGGTATCGTGGGAACATATACAACCAGTGCAGCTGCTCCTGTCGAGAAAATAGCACCCACAATGCTCATCCGAAAGGACAGCCACCTGTTGAAAAGCCAGGAATTCCATACTGTTTGGGCGTGGCGGTCGAGCTTTGAATACATATTCCGGGTGTATACGTCTGCCTTGTTGAACGCACGAACTGTTGTGAGGCCTGTTAGACTTGAATCAAATAGCTCCATGACGGGGCTCTTTGAGTTGCTTTCCAAGCGCTTCAGTTCTCTCGCCCCGGTAAGATATGAATTTGATAGGTAAAGGCAGAAAAGCAATAACAAACAAGCAAATACGAGCAATAGTGGCGAAACGAGAAAACCAGCAACCATGATGCCAGCAAGTTCTAGTGCCTTGTACACAAAATGTCCGAGATCAAAAGCAAGGCGCCAGTCCACTGTGTAGATGTCGGACGTGAACCGGTTCAAGATTCGACCAAGAGGCACCGTATCGAGCCAGCGCATGGGTGCCCGGAGGACGACTGCGAGTAAATCTTGGAACAGTTGACGCGAAGATTGAAGGGATGCATAAGTGAGTGCAAATTGTCGCAGCGCACCGATGACACATGCAGCAGCCGATAAGGCCAGGTAGACTCCGAGATAAAACTTGAGGTCATTGTCGACTCGAACGGCCTTGAATGCGTCTACTGTATCTTCCCACCTTGTCGTTGCCTCCGTCGTGTGGGATACCGGATTGGAACTTGTCCAGAGCCTCACCCACCAGGACTATAAAGTTAGAAAACATGTTCAAAGGACGAGCAGAGATCGTTGACTTACTCGACCGACCAAGAGAGCCATAAAGCTCGCAAACATCAGCATTGTAAATGTCCATGCCAGCCAGCTATTTCCCTTCGTCATATAAGTTGTATACACCTTCATGGGTATCGACCCCGTTGCGCGATCTTCATCCTGCGTAAATTGCCTTGGGGTATGACTTTCAGTTGGAGGTGGAGGGCCAACAGACGAGCGCTTTCTAAAGGAAGCATCCCGTGCAGTCTCCCTGTCTTGTAAATCTCTCATCTCGGCAGTCAACCCCTGAAGGAAATCAGTTAAGCCATGTGCAGCACGCACTTGTTCCACTGTCCCAGCGTGCGTCATGTAGCCATTTTCGAGAAGAACACAATAGTCGGTCCGAGGAAGACACAATCCCACATGATGTGTAACAAGAATCCTGGTGCGATTCTGCGCTAGGTCTCCTGTGAGCCCATGTTCATACACATGGCGCCCAGTTTCGGCATCCAGTGCACTGAAGATATCATCCATCACGAGAATGCCAGCGCGGGAATACAAAGCTCGAGCAAACGAAACTCGCCATCGCTGTCCGCCACTGAGGTTTATGCCATTCGCACCAATATCAGTCATGTCTGCGTCGGGTAGGATCGTGAGGTCCTTCTCCAGCCCTGATGCCTTCAACACCTTCCGGTATCTCCGCCAGTTATACGGTAGACCGAAAAGAATGTTTTGCCGAATAGTTGCATTTTCCATCCACGGGTTCTGTGCTACATATGCTAGGGCTGTATCTATAATCCAATTATCACGGGTAGCTCGATCGTCTTGTCGTTCTTCGAGCGAAGGCGCATGCGGAACTCCTATCGAGCCCTGTATAATGTCGCATTCGCCCAAGATGGCGGCGAGAAGGAGACTCTTTCCAGACCCAGTCCTTCCCGCAATTATACTCAATCCTTTCGGTGGGAATTTCAAGTTCAAGTTGCGGAGAACAAAACTATCATCCATCTCGGTAAGTTTGGGAGTCCCTTCCTCTTGACTGGGCCATGCGATTGTAGCACTTTCGAATGAGATCTCATCGACATTGCTCGTATGGGGCACCTTTTCGGCCGACGCAAGATACTCGTCGATGCGGTCAGAACTGACTTTGGCTTCCATACCTTTGGAGATCAGGTCCGGCAGGCCGGCCATTGCGGACTCCAGGTTTCCAAAAACCGAGAGAGCAGTAAATGCGACCGATGCAGGAAGGTCACCGTACGTCAACGCGTACACAGTCAAAGAGACAGCAGAAAGCATCAGTGGTCCCAGTGTCCAAACCGCCACCAGAGCAGTAGTATAGAGAGAAGTCTTCCACAGAAGATCGAGTTCAAGACGGCGCCTTTCGTTTATCCGATCCTGCCACTGTTGCTCGAGAGCAGCAAACTTGATCTGTCGGATTCCTTGAAGTACTTCAGTCACGGTGGAAGTGCGCTTGTCATTAGCCTTCATGAACTCCTGCTGCGCAGCAGAGTACCGCTTCGTCACGAATGTATTCAAAGGAGTTATCACTATTGACACAGATAATCCAGCCAGAAGACTTTTCCATCCGAGTAAATGAGCCAAGAATGCAGCAGCTAGTAGAAGTCGCATGATGCACGAGGGAATCAGGTAGTTGAACGTTGCAAAATCGGCCACTCGCTTCGAATCTACTGCTGCTAGGTTCATGATGGTCTGGCGACCCTTTTCCTCCTGTGTCTCTTCATCATCGGATGTACTGTCGTCCTTCGTCGATTTCATCCCCTTGGCGTCCTTGCAGCGCATCGATTTGGCGAATATGATAGACGAGAGTCCTTCGTAGATCGGAATCCAAAGCTGCGAAGATATTATCCACCACAACCACGACTCAATACTGTATGACACGACGATCACCACTCCCAAAGCTGCCACCCATAACCACGCGTGAAGGTTATTCCCGAGCGCTACCGAACGCTCCTCTAGTGCCTTCAGTATCCCATACATCGCCACCTGCGGTCCGAAGCCCAACATACAAGTAATCAAGCTGAGCACAGCCTGCCAGATTAGCGGTCGCATGTTACCAAGCACGAGTGCCTTCCACAGTTTGCGGGACTGGCGATTCTGCTCAAGGCGAGTGTATAGATTCTCCGCACGAACGGCAAACGGCAATTTCGGTAGGCTGTCGATATCGAGGCTCTTGTTCTCTGCGGCATACTTCATCAAGTCGTTAACCCAGCTGAAGGTAAATCGACTGTATACACTATACGTGAGCTCTTGATCAACAATTTGTCCATCATGGTACACATTCGGCCGCCTGGGAATTAGAATCGAGCAAAGGCCGCGTAGAAGTGCTGTAACAATTTGGCTGATAAGAAGCCCTGTCTGTGCGTTTCCTGGGTTGACGTCGTAACCGGCTGACCAAAACAGGCTGAGTTCGATGCAGGGGACTGCCACCGTGAGTGCGCTCGTCCAGAACGAATAGATGCTAAGCCGGTATCGCTCTACAGTGGAGGTTTCTGTGAAAAAGGCAACAGATTGCAAGCACAGCAAAGCCTTTGTTCATTAATACCATGATATCATGCCAGCATCAAATGTAGCAGCGGCACTTACCCAGCCTCCCAATAGTAGCCAAAACGGGATAATGAAGTAACTCTGGCCAGTCTCGAGACAGACAATCGCCAGCGCGAGCGACAGTTCTACTCCGACCACCGATAGTATCGCGATCGTTACTCTCTGCCAGGAATCGGCAAAACTAAGCAAGGATGCCTCCGTAGCTTCGCCATCCTCATCTTGATACCCCGGTTTGGCGATTAGCAGCGTCTCCAGGCGTATCGGCTGGGATCTTTTCGACAGCCGATGAACAACATTTAGTGTTGCTGGTGCTGTATTCAAGGCTATCAATAATAACCCGAGAACACCCGTTGTAGCTGACCAAATCTCCGGATTGCCTGTCATTCCTTCTCGACCGTGGAAATCATCCGGATAGTTGTTGAGGAAGAAAGAGAACAGGTAGGCAGGGACAAATTCACATTTCCGACGTAGTTCACGGGACTCCTGTTATCTAACAGACGCGGTATTAAGGCATGGTGCGACTCTTCGCAGGGGCGCCATTCCATCTCCAATGCCAACCCCCCTTGCTTACAAAACATCGCGCCTGCATTCCACCACTACTCCCACGATAATTTGATTGGACATCAACACTCATGTTTAAAACGTCCTCTTATATGAGCCAATCAAACAGGCTAATGGCCAGATCTAGGAGCACCAGGACGAAAGCTAACCGATGCGTCGGGAGAGTGCAGGTCGCGTCGGCAGGCGACGATGGGGATAGGGTACAGCACCAGTCATGTGAACGCATCCTTGTCTTACTTCTGACTATTCATGCATGTGTTGATTACTCGTGCTAATCCCTTGAAAATAAAATGTTTAAGGGAAGATACAGTTATCCCTATTAGTAACAAGTAATCTTTCAAGGTCACGGCCATTTCCTAGCTACACAGGCCAAGCCGTCAAAGCCCTTAGACAGTAATAGAATTATGACCTACTACAGCAGCACTACCTTGCACTTCGTGACTTTCAATATATATGACACTGTAACAGTTCTCAGATAAGCTAAACTTTGTCTTTTTCTAAACTGTTTGCAGTCACTTCGGTCCTTCGTTGTCCGTATAATGACGCCTACGAGGGTACGGATTGGGCTATAATAAGTGCCACGACCTATTCGAGCCATGACTATCCTATCATAAACCAATTTGCGTTACACGAATGCAATCATCACTTTAAACTTCAAACCGCTGACTAGGAGGTAAATCTGGACTTCATCGAACCTTAACCCATGCGTCATATCGCCAATGGAACGCAAGACCCAAGGTTCTGGATCCCGTTTAGTTGGTTCCAACATAATCCAGAAAATCGGTGTTCCCACACAAAGATCATATATCCGGTTCCGGGCCTCAAGCATGAAAGTTTCAAGTACCAAGGGCTTGTGATTGCATAATAGGATCGGTGTCATGTTGAGGCTAGAGGCCCACACTGACTAGCTTTGTACGCTGTGCGAGCATACAATGTACGAAACAGTACGTCTGCTGGTTTTAGCCTTAAATATAGTTTCCAGCAGATCTATACTTGTACAGCAGCATAGTATCGCTGTAATATCAGTGAAAAATAGAAGTTTCTCTGAAATGCAAAGCGTACTGCTAAACTATCCCCGTTGGGAGGCTACGATAAGTGACAGGGCAATGCGGATGCGACTCCCGCCGACTTGAAATTGTGTTTATCGCGAAATATCAAGCATAACTCTCTTGATAATCCGCTTGTACTGGGTGTGGAGTACCCGTTAAAATAGCGGACTTTGCTAACAGAGTTGACTGTCCTTTGGACATGGCTGAGCCAAAGTATGATGCTAGCCTTTCGCAGGCTGTTATATTTGATCCATTGGGTTACTAAATCCAGATAGTAATCTTTATATTTCCGCAACAGGCAACAGTTAGCATACCCTTTTTTGTATATACAACTAGAAGAAGGTACTCGATGCTCCACGCATGATCTCACTAGTATTGCCCACTAGCAAATGGTAGTTGATGTCAAAGTCTAGAGCTTTTCTACGCCTCCATTTTGCAGAGCAATAGCTCTACAGAATCCATTTCCATTGAATATTTACCGTTTTCGTCTCACTTAGGGTGTCATCTGAAGGATAACGCCATCAACATCGACCCACGGATGTATTATGAGATGATATATGCCAAATGAGACTCGGAAGAGGATAGTCGATGACGGTGGACTCACAGATTGATGAACCTTGACGCACAATGTCACATTCCAGTAGTCAGATCTATGAATGGCATTACTGGGCCAGAATATCTATTCTGGTAGAGACTCAGAAAGTATAAATACCCAGTCAAATACGATTAAGATTTCAATTCTCCCTCCTCACTAATACCAGACACATCGCTCCTATTAAGCCTTGGCGAACCTAGATTTATTTTACCATATAAGAAACCTTTCAGAAACCGCAATGCCTAACAAAAACGACTATATCTTCAACGACCTCGTTGGAGGAAAGGGAGGCAGTAGCTTCGGCGACGAGCTTTGGAGTGATGCACCAGTGAGCGAGGTTGAGGCCTGGTACGGTCATGCGTGGGGTGCAGATTTCACGGTGTTGAAAGGACTTAAAGTCCATTGGGGAAGCAGGTCCAGCCGAAGGGTTGGCGAATCAGTCGACGGAGAGTTGCATACAAGCTATTCTTTCGCCCCAAACGAAAGGGTCCGGTGGATGACTCTGAAGGGAGCCGATCCAGGCTCTCAAGGTCGTTGCGACTCGCTCAGTTTTGAAGCAAATAACCCCTTCGCTGCAGGTGGCACTGGTGGCTCTCCACATCATGAGAGTCTCGGAAATCACGTTTTCCATGGCTTTGTCGGAAAGGCAGCAGGAGATATTGATAGCCTTGGGGCAGTTTTCCATAAGTAATCAGGGTGAGCTTATAATTCAGATTTTTCTGCTTACTTCTCTACTCATTAACACGAATAGATGCCGACACAAGCTTTCTGCACATCCTTAGGACCAAGCTGAAATACCAAGCACAAAGCACAAGGGGTCTAGCGGCACAAAAGTGATCGTCTTTATTTGTTTCGCCTACGCCAATGTTACTGGTGGTAATCAATTGTCTGTCAATCTACAAACCCCAAGTTGTGTGCATTTATGTTAGTATCAGAGTATGGTGGAGTTAAAAAACTTAATTATAGGCACATAGTCATTACTCCTTATTTTCGGGATTTCCATGCCTTAAGCCGTGTCGTTCCAACAACCAACATTGTATAACCTGGGATCTACAAATCTTGCACCATATTTGTTTTCTTCACCCAAAGCGATCAATGTGGTCCCTGCTTTCCGTTAGAGTGCATCTCTGCCATAGATTCCCTTGGAGAACACACACCATTTAAAGAAAACCGAGGCCATCCTAGCTTCTCCAAACCGTGATGTGGGTCAGCGACGAAGGCAGCCCAAGCATGCTGCATCTTTCTCTGTAGTTTCACCTGGTGGGCACTCTCATAGATGTTTGTTACGACTTGAGAGTTGCCAAAGATCATGTTCAACTCCACTCCATGATAAGCCCCGCTAGTTGGGTACAAGCGGGTGTTGTTCCAGTCAGCAAAGTAACGGAAGCGCCATGCAGGGACACCCACACGTATCCGAGCCATGACTGCGTCATCAGTAGGGCATGTAAAGGTCTCCTTGTTAAATGCTTGCCATTCTGACTCAGGCAAAGTTGATCCTTTGGCCCACGCTGAGATCTTGTAGAAACCGGCCTCATTGTGGTTATGTCCAGCAAGATATGGCTGATGATGCACGATTAGTTGTAATCCACGGAATTTCTGAACGCGACGACTTACAAGGTGTGCAAAGCTTCCTGTCCTTGCAAGCAGCCCATAGTCACTGAAAACCGTCATATTGTCCACAGTTGGCTGGAAGGCGGGTTGGGTTCGGGCTGCACTACTGGCTGCAGGAGGCTTAATCTTGCCCGATGCAGCTAATAATGCTGTTGTACTTTGCCTCTTCATGCACCCAAGCACGTCACCCGATTTGCATCCCATCAATGAAATGAGCTCCTCCCAGTGCTGTGTGGACACTTCTGGGGAGTTAACTGGGAAGCTGTCGGCCGTTCCCGAATGCGAAATGAGGCCAGCCACGACAGGGTCGTCACGATATGAATATGCCCAATAATCAGCGGCGCCGCCACCACAAGACTGTCCAGACATTACGATTCGATTGGGATCACCGCCGAATGCCTGGATATTGTCCCGTACCCATTCCACTGCTTTTCGCTGGTCAAGAAGTCCGAGATTGGACTGCTTCCCAGGGATACCAGGAAAGCCAAAGATATTCATTCGGTATGTCGCAGTGACAACAACAATATCCTCAGCATAGGCGAAATTCGCTCCGTGGTAAAATGGAGTATTGGTTGTTCCGGACGTCCATCCTGGGTTATAGTCAGTTAGATACGTGAACATGCATCGGCAACCTACTCCCGCCATGGAAATGAACTAAAACAGGCTTTAAGGTGTAACTGTGTGTCCTCTTGCTCCAAACATTTAGGGTCAGGCAGTCCTCGCTGTGACTGTTATTATTTGATGAGGTGAAAGCGCTCATTATGTTATCGAACTGTGGTGTTTTACGGGGGTAATTAATCGTTGACCCCACAGCGTATGGGCAGTCACTATACGTTTCAGATGGAATACATATCCGGTCTTTTCTTGTGCAACTTACAATCCCTGCATGGCATATTGGTCAATATCTATAGGGAGTGGAGAGTGTGGCATCGAAAACCAGAGACTAGATAGACTTACATAATGGCTCGCATTATACTGTGACCCGCCTTTATATGGCTGTGGTGGCTCAAAGCGCAATTTCCGAATCGGTGGTGCAGCATAGGGAATCCCAAGATACTCAACCATGTTGGGATATTCGTGCGATCTATGCCCAATTATCTCACCGTTGGATGTTTGAACAACCGGTCCATCTACCGAGCGTGCAACTGCAGGGCCACAAAGTCCTAGCAGAACGATAGGTATAAGAATGGCCATCGTGATAATTTGCATGCTTGCTCAACCTTTAACCTCAATAGGGCTCTTGGTGTAGGATTGTAGGGGTTATAGGGGTAAAGAGTGCGTTGGCCTATACGATTATCCTCACCCCCTCGTATGACAGGTATTCAAATCCTATTTTCGCACTAAATTTGGCACCGCCGGCAAATCCCGGTCAAGCGAATATATATATACTGCCTTCCGACCTCGTGTTTGGTTAGATCTCTCCTTTGCAATGTCTCCTCTCACCTGGATGCTTCTACTTAGAAGACTTTGATCTAAGATTTATATATGCACTGCCTAACGATGGATAAGCACTGAATACAATAGAAATGTAAACAAGCCATCCATGAACCTCAGTTAATGTCTTGTTGATAAACGAGCCAATGGTATGTAGGGTACAGTCTCATTGCCGACACTAGGTATCGTTAGTGCCGAGAATCAATTTCCAAGGCGAGGAATTAAGGCTACAATGAATTGGATATTGGTATCAGGTTTGTTATTCTTTCTGCTATAGACTAGATGCTTGAGGTTTTTGAATAACAATCAAGCACCCTTCCATCCATTCTCCCAGCGACCGTTCTCCAGGAACCCATGCCTCCAATTCTGCCATGGAGTTGTGACAAGCGCGAAAATCCACATTTCATCCTCAGCTCACTATGTATGTACAAGCTTTCAATGACTCAGTCGAGGAACGCGTTCTGTTTCACGCGTTGTGGTAACGGGAATGTGGCAACAAACCCTCACATCCCTTCCATGCAAGGTGCCGCTCATGCTGGGATTCAAGCCTCACCTATACTCACAACGTTCGTAAACACTTGACTAGCGACTATTTCCTCTATCAGCTTTCAAGCTTTCAGGTGTATATGTCTTGAGAGGCTCATGGTATTTTTTTGGTGCGGTCTTCATGAGGTTGTCCCTCTTTTTATTTGCTGAGCTTACCACCCAAGCTAAAAGTTACTTCCGTAGTCGACTTACTGCTCTTTAATCAAGATACAGTAAATGAAGATAGCCAACACAAAATGGTTTGCTTGGCATAATTCTTTCGCAAAGAAACTTGCATAATGTCAAAAGCTTGTGCGGTGTATGAAACTAAGCACCCCGGGAAAAATATATATCAGAGTTCTTTGAAAGAGATGGGTTACCTGCACATCCCATACAGAATCACTCCCCCCGTAGAAAATGCGTGCTAAGAATAACGACATAATAGGAGCTCATGGAGTTTCTGCTGAAATTCTCCTGTATGCTACAGAGACGGGTTCAGGAATAATATTGACAATAAGGCCAAATCGTAATCTCATTGATCAAGAAAAAGTCCCACTGTATTTAGGATTCTTTATTGGCTGGCAGCTGTCAAAGCCACCGAGTCGAGCGCATATGAATACAATAGAACCGTAAGGTTTATTTTCTCGCAAGATGGAAGGTCAGAAATGACGCGAAAAACCTGAAAGTCACCGGGGCAGCACCAGTGCAGCGATCGTCGTCACAGCAGAGACATTGTAGTAGCTGAATGATCGGCTCCCCGTCGATATCAAGATAAGGCAAGGCTTTGGCGAATCTTAGGACCGGCTCGTAGACCCACGAGTAAGTAAAACTAGACTAACCGCTGTTAAGCTAAGGGTAGCTTTGCGCCAATGACGCGGTCCTGGAAAATCTCGCTTCGCAAGTCAAACTCTCCCAAAACGTGTGCCTGGGCTAGTGGGAGCTTTGCCTTGATATGTAAGTTGAAGATCGCGGGCTATAGTTTAGTATTGTCCTCATGGTAGCACCCCCACGCCGGCTAACTTGCACAGTCTCAGCTTCACTGCTTATATATCCTCGGCCGAATGAAAGTGGGGCTTTGGATACATCGTTGCATTCTTTAGATATGTCAGATCTGATTTCAAAATTCAGTCTTGACATAGATATCTTATCCAGGAAGCGTTTTAAAAGACGATAAACATACATTTGATTAAGATTTGTTGGTTTCCCAGAAAGGAACAGTTCTATAGAACCAAATGCTGTTCTATCTTGTGCATACATGTAGTAGTACATTCTTGAAAAGAAGAAAACATGACCAATCATTTCCCTCAATCCGGAAGGACTGTCTAAGACGCGTAGAGGCTTCTTGAGAGTAAATAAAATTGACGATGTGTACATCCTGCGGTTTCAAGCAATAAGAACCCCACCAGAAGAGTTCTAAGAGCGATGCCACTAAGGCTTAGATTCTATGATGACCCAACCCGCGTCATTGAACCTTCCGTAGCTGCAAGGCTAAGGCGTATCAAGTGTTTATGCAAGCCGACACAACAAATACTGTACGCGTGACCTTCAACTTTTCATTTGAGCCTTACAACGCATGATTTCGGACCGAGGTTTTGTTCGTGGCCAGGCAGCTTTGAAGTGAAGCCAAGAGCCACGGAAACATGTCCCCGTCCCGGAAAGCAGTCGGAGATTTAACAACAGTTTCATCGGACGAAAGCTCCAGCAACTGATCAGCCCACTCTGCATGTTCGCTGGAAATAACAAGAACTTCAGTTCGTATACAACCCTTGGTACTAAGGGCGTCTGGGAGCCGGTCTACTCACTGAAAACCCCCGTTGGGAGAGACAAAGGCTCTGATCGCATAGTCGGCAGTGTTCTTACATCCTGAAGCTACTGCAGCAGTCGCCCCAGTTTCCTTTCGTGGAAGGGCTCTGAGATGTGTCGATGACAACAGCTGAAATGGCATACGTAGTACATACTCCCATGGTCGGTGCTTTTTAACGAAAATTGCCTGGAAAGGAAAATGCTAGACATGCGGGTACTTGCCAAGCATTGTGAAGAATGGGGCTTGTATCTTATCCGCTTCAAATTTTTTTTCCCTTACTCGCTTGGCTCGTCAATGGCCATACAATTTGCAATTTATGCAAGGATTAGCGTCTGCATAAATCTGCTAGTTTCAAGTCCGGTCCATGGTTTGCCATCGGGTCGGAATCAGAAGTCCATCCTGCTGTTACGACCGGAAAGCTTCCGAATTTAAGAAGCTTAACCACAGGCCTATTAGTGGCAGGCACAGTTGAATCCGCTCTCCATTGCTACCCCCTGGTAGTCTCATTGTAAGTCGTACCTGATGTCTCACAAAGGGTGGATCGAATTCAGCAGTCTAGCTCTACACAATACGGAGTGACCATCACACCATAATTCCCTGTCAGGGGGGGCTATATGTCATCTGCAATTGCTATTTAAAATTTTATCTGCTGTATTCTTCAGACTCTCCATATGGAGGTGTTTCCTGGGCCACATAAGCTCGACAAGAGCGAGAACAGGTGCCGAGGCATTTTTGAGGCATTCAACATTACTTATGAAATCCACTGTGTTTTTACACTGTCAATTTTGCAGTTATATTGTAATAGGGAAGTCTATCGGAGTGTCCAAAGGAGTAAAAGTAGAGAAAGGGAAGGGAAATCCAGATAGGGAGGCTATGAGGACTCGCCTCTTAAATTGATGCCTCGGAGAAACGATGGGGAAATCACCACGATTAAAGAATAATTAGCGAGCGGGTCTTCTTCCACATAAAACGAAGATCTACATGGCCAAGACACGCCATTCTGCGGTCGCTGCCTGAAATTCGCCTTGGGTGGAGAGTTCTATCTACAGATAAATCCAACGAAGAGCATTGGGCAGATCACACTGGTGGTACATATATGGAGCTGAAGCTATCGAATCCTTCGTGCCATCATCCCGTTCTCCTGCCGCGTTGGTATGTCCTTTATGTAATGCAGCTGACAACGGCCCGAGAAATAGACCAGCTGCTCGAAAGTTTGCTGCATATCGATGCGCTGCTCATATTCGCCATATCGTATTAAAAGGTGTGTCATATGATATGGAATCGTAAGGCAGGTGGTTGCGCGATGAGTCTATGTGTATCCACCCTTGCCTTTAAATCTTCGACGTGGGACTGAAATACAGAAGACGCTCCAAAAGAGTGGATTCGAGTATCAACAGTCACAACGGCCCAGTACTAGCGTTGATCTGCTTCATCCTTTCGTTTCCACTGGATCCAGCTGCTATTAACTAATATAACCCTGGGCAAAGCCCTGCAGAGATCATGGTGTAGCGCGATCTCATCTCGGCTGGCTGCCTGACTCCATTTTCAACGATACATCTACCAAGTTTACTAACCCACTGTGCCTACATGGATTCTGTATCGTCCCTAGTTATATACTAGGTGGGGGCTGCCCCTACACGAGTCCGAAGTCGGGTTGCTTTTTCTATTTTCTGATCGATGTTCTCACCTCGATCTCTACTGCAACCCCGTCCCAGGCAACGGAAGAGGCAGACATTTTAACAATGTCTGCCAGTGTGACTGATACCACTGATACTCATGATAAAGGCCCTCGGATTCTTGCAGTGGTTTGGACATTATCAGCCCTTACGACTATTGTCGTCGCTGCACGTGTGTACATCCGTCAATGGTTGATTCGCAATGCCGGTATTGATGACTATATTATTGTTGTGTCATTGGTATATGCCCCTGGATCACCTTCACACGTCAGAGCGTTACAGCTGACCGCGTACAGTGCCTTACATTAACATCTGTTGGAATGACAACGGCAAACGTGCATATGGGATACGGAAAGCATGCTTGGTTGCTGGAGGCGAGCACCGTGGAGACGATAAGCTTAGTCAATACCATCAGCTTCGCAATCGGCATTTTTTGCTTTACCGTTCCAAAGGTCGCAGTAACGGTTCTCTTGACTCGGATCCTCAACCCAAGCCGTGCACAGCGCATATGGCTATGGAGCATGATTGGACTCACGGCTTCGGTGTCATTCGCATGTATATTTCTGCTATTTGTCCAATGCGACCCCCCTCAGGCCGCATGGCAACGCCGCCTCGTCACCGAGGGCAACGCAAACTGCAATGATGTGCAAATTTTGATTAAATATGCCATCTTTAATGCCGGTAGGTTGTTCTCAGCTCCCATTGGAGAATACAGCTGATTATGTGCTAGCGCTATCGGCAAGTGTTGACCTGTACTTGGCTATATATCCCAGTACTGTCCTCATGAAACTTCGCATGCCTTTGCGAAAACGTCTAGCACTTTGTGCTGCTTTGGGTATGGGGTCCATGTATGTTAACCGTCAACCACGTTTGTTAGACGATAACTAATCGATGCAAGTGCCGCGGCGACCGCTATTGCAAAAAGCACGCAGTTTCCAGACTTTGCGAATCAGGATGATTATACATGTGAGAACCCCAAAACGCATTCCGTCAGCTAATGCTAACAACCCCAGATGAAACCGCGGATCTTGTCATGTGGACAAAGTAAGACAGTCGTATTCTCTCTTGATGAAGCTCATACTAACCAATCCAGCGTCGAATCCAATGTTCTCATTCTGGCATCCTGCATTCCGACCCTCCAACCCATCCTCGAGCTGACGCTTCGGGGGCACATTCGCACGAGAAGCCCTCGAGGGAAAGACGCCAACTATCCACGCGATTCCGCTTTCCAGAGAACCGGGCATAAAACAAACCGACGGTCGGATCGCTCGATCACGCACGTTGAGAGCCAAGAGAGTATCCTTGGTGCTGAAGAACGGCAGAAGAATAGCCATCCTCTCGGTGCTATTGTGCGGACAGACGATGTTCAAGTGGAATTCAACACTAGATCTACGCATAGCATGCCGGATAGACATATGACGTGGCAGATTGCTTAAGAATCCGTGCCATAGGATCTATGATATCCATTCGGGGTATGGAGGAGCACCTTCTTTTCACACCATTTGTTTGTATATGCTACATGTTGTTTGAGCCGGGCAGACATATAGATTTCTCTTGTATGACATTCATGACCTGTATACCTATTTTATCATCTTGGTCTATGTCTACTATGAGGACGGCACAGCGTGAGATCCACTTCATGAGGTTATCTGTATTATCAATCAGATACTCTCAGCCCCTGAGCGCACCGAGATTTGAATATTCCCCCCAATCTATTTCTACCACTGGAGCCCATCCATGTGGACCGGTTGTCTTACTTTGGGCCATATTTAGATCCATATTTTCCCTAAGTGTCTGTGCAAAAGTACGGGAGTCATGTTGGTAAAAATCGGTCGCCACTCGGAAGGATTCAACTCTCAACGGCCGTGGACTGGCGCGATCCTTTGGTCAGCTGCTCCAAATTGATGTTAGTTAATAAACAGGACGGGATTCTTTGACGATAACAGGGGCTGATTTCTCTCTACAAGGCTCCTATCTATTATACTTAGCAGACCACAGACTCGGATCCTATATTACGCCTCAAGTCTTGCAAACTAGTCGAACCCTCGAAGGTCTAGATGTCATCCAAAACTACCAGAAGCACACCGACAGCCCAAGCCATCAATAGTACATTGCCTATCACATCTGAACCGTCTAGAAACACAGAAAACATAGCTCACGACGAGCCATGTCTGCGAGTATGAGATGCCACAAAGAAGCTAGACGCCAGAGAGCAATGAATCTAGACTGCAACGTCCGGGCCCTCCTCGGTTTCTTGGTAATCCCGATGTGTTTCCCTCGGCATGTTCGGTCTCGCAGTTCCACCCGGATCGGCAAACCGGGAGCACATTCCGTGGGTCTCTTGGCATGATGCATTTTCCCTTGAACAGCCAAACTTCAAGTGCATGGTCAAACTGATAGTTCCTTTGGGGTTCTGGAGTTACTGTTTTAATGCCCCAAGAAAAAATGGCAACAAGTCACCAGGCTGTATCTGTCCTAGACTCAGGAATTGGAGATGCAATATCCACACCGGGTGAAACCGGGATGCCGACAACCTCCACACGTGACCACATATCTAATGCCTTAGGCATGAACAGAACCATCGAACTCGATAAGATAAGCGCTGGGGCATCGTCATCCCAAATCACCGTCATTGATATCGTCCTCTTTAGGTCCTTTCTCTTCCTCCTCGAGACCGAACTCGAAGAACGGCACCAGCAAGCAGCGAGGAACGCATTCAAGGGACCCCAACGAACCCCGTTTCGATGATATCATAATACTCCAACCACTCAATCCCCAACAGTCACCCCCACCAGCAACCCAAACCCTTATTCACCGAAGAAGCCCCAAAGGGCAAAAGCAACATCTCCGCCCCACAGTCCCATATAAGAACTCACAACTTAGCTCCATTACCCCTCCAAACCTCCACGTTTCACACCCGGAAGCAAATCCAAAACTGCCCAAAATGGTCTACACAATCGTTGTCCGTACGTTATCTCCCACGTCGCAGCCTCAATGGCTTTCTCGGTAGGGCGTTGATGGATCGATACTAACTCGCCCGGGTGGCATTATAGACATGCGCGCGAAGCCCGACGAGGAGTCTATCTCCAAGCTCCACGCCAAGCTCCTGGAGGCCTCGGCCGTTTACTCGAAGGACAAGGAGACTCTCTCCTGGTTCGTTATGCAGTCCGTCCATGATAAGCAGGATTTCTGTATCGTCGAGCGCTATCTCAATGAGGGCTCGCAGAAGTACCACCTCGAGAACCCGTACTGGAAGACTTTCGATCCCTATGTCATTCCTCTCCTGGAGAAGGATATGGATCTCCGCAGATTTGAGGAGTTGGTTCCTGAGGGTGAGGAGAAGAAGTAAATGTGCTGGGGCTGGATGTTATGATGTATAATGTTTACGTGAGGATCAAACAAATATCATGTCGTACATACATATATATATATATATATGTTTTGATGTAGCATGCTGGGTCTCTAGGAGGAAAGTGGACGGGGATTCTCCCAACTGTTGTAGGCGCTAAATGTGGAGCTCCTATTATATATATCAAGGCCACCCAGCAACCGTTGACCTCTCCTCACACTTGCTGTAAAGAAAGTCATTTAGATTTTACTATATTATAGTCCCTCATAATGCAACATCATCCGGGCAAATCGAAAGAAGATAGATTTCACCTAGGTGAAGTTATCAGTTCCTCCACTCGACGATGCTAACCAGGTTATCACGTCTACCCAAATCTTGTGGGCCATGCACTTTCCGACATGTCTTCTTGGAGTGTACTGCGTATAGTATTATCTAGATGGTAATGGGTCGTCCCGAGCCCAGAGACGTAGGGTCGTACTAGCCTAATACTGTCGCACCTTCGGTTTGTACATACGAAGCTTGAAAGACTTACCCCGCATTATCTAGCCAAAGTCAATGCGGTGTTCCTGTGAATAATATTTGGGTCGAAGCATACAGCTTTCGGCGATAAAGTTAATTCCGTGGATGATAGGAGATTAGGGCCGAGCTCCGATATAGATAGTTTACTATCATTTGACGAGAGGGCCGATCATCTCGACCGCAATGATAGGTAGGGCGCACAGTAGGGCGTACGGTCACGATGTCACGTGAGCTTAACAAGAAGCTCCCCCGGAACGCTGCATATAACAGATAAAGATATCTATCTCGGAAGTATATACTACGAAGCCGGGCCTTTGTGTTAAATCACTTTGTCCTTACCTGATATCAGGCTCTGAAGCATCATGGTGGACCAATCGCCGAAAGAGATGATCCTGTGCATCGAGGACATCAAATCCGCCGCGGGGCAGAAGTTACCCGCATCATCCAGAGGTGCGGGGTGATACCGACATGAGCATCCCACGCACAATGCCATTGTTACTGATTACGAGGCGATCTAGATTTCTACAATGCAGGCTCGACGGACCAAGTCACCGTAACAGAGAATTCCACAGCCTATGGGAAGTACCGTCTGCGTCCGCGGGTACTCGTTGACGTCTCGCAGACAGACACAAGCACCACGCTGTTCGGACAGAAGATCAGCTTTCCGCTATGCGTAGCGCCGGCGGGCATCCAGGCAATGGCACATCCAGATGGTGAACGGGCGACAAGTCGAGCGTGTGCTAAACAACAGGTCCATATGGGGGTTTCGTCATTCGCAAATTATTCCGTGGAGGAGATCCGGGCGGCTGGGCTGGACATCGGACCGATACAGCACACCATGCAGATTTATACCATGCAAGATCGAGCACACCAGGAGCGTATTATCAAACGTGCCGAAGCGGCGGGTTGCGTCGCGATCTTCTTGACGGCGGACAGTCCGATTCTTGGCGTCCGGTACAGCGAGCATCGGAATGATTTCCGCGCGCCCGAAGGCCTCGACTTTCCCATGCTGGAGAAGACATCGGAAATGATTCGTGCTGAGCGACACGAGGATGGATTCACGGGAGTCAATTCCAGCTCACATTCATGGGCCCGGGAAATCCCCTGGCTTAGAAGCGTGACCAAAATGCAGATTTGGATCAAGGGTGTGCTGACGGCGGAGGACGTGGAGCTTGCCATCCAGTACGGTTGTGAAGGAGTCGTCGTGAGTAATCATGGCGGCAGACAGCTAGATGGCACTCCGGCCACGATTGACGCCCTTCCGGAGTGCGCTAAAGCTGCGAAGGGCAAGATCCGAGTACACATCGATGGGGGGATCCGGAACGGAACGGACATTTTCAAAGCCCTGGCGCTTGGTGCGGAATGCTGCTGGATTGGACGGCCGATCATCTGGGGTCTTGCGGTAAGTCATGTTGCTTTTCCTGTCCCCCAAGCAGCAGTGTCGCTGATCACGTTCTCGCGGTAGTATGACGGAGAGGCTGGGGCGAATAAAGTGCTGGAAATTCTGTATGCGGAGTTCAAACGCTGCATGCAGCTAACGGGCTGTAAGAGCATCGCGGATATTTCTCCGGCGTCGTTGGGCGTGGTGAGAAGTGATGGGCCATTAGCCCGGTTGTAACCTTTGCCGCCAAGTCGCAATTGTGCCCTTCGCTTCCCTGTGGTTCCTGTGCAATTTTGGCAGTGTTCCATTGTTCAGTTGCATAGATACGGAGTCCTTGTGGCTATGTTAAAGACCGGATAGATCGCAATTTAAAAAGGGGAACGAGTTGACGGATGCGGAAGTCCCGAGAGCTGAAAGAGTTGAAAATCATTCAAAGGGGAAAGGCGTCAGAGCACGTGCCCCGCTAGTTACTTTTTCTCAGTGGAGACGATCCAATTCTTGAGTCGCGATTTCATTTCCCTTCCGACGAGAAGAGAGTCTCTCTTTGATCATGAAAAGAAAGTAACCCAAACAATGTATGCGTGGTGGTGGGATCTTGTTCCTTTTTGTAAACGAATACGACCGTCATCTGGTCGGGTCTAGAATGCCGGTTTCAGTGCTATTTATAGCAAACTTAGGTACATGCAAGGAATTCAATGTGATGGATCCCCACCAGCTTGTGATTGCGAGGAAACAGCTTGAGCAAGTACTGGGAGTTGCTTAGAAGGACAGCCTGTCCTCTGACTTTCCCCTGCATCCCCTATCGCCTGAATGTCCATCATTGCGCCCCGTTCGGGCTCAAGGTAGGGTTAGCATATGGGAAGAAATGAAGCCGAGAAACTCAACCAAGGAGGACCACGTTGTCCAAGGCTTGGACAGCAAAAAGATTCGTCACGGACGGAGCAACAGTCCGGGGAAGACAGACGATGGAACCGAAGACGATCAAACCCAGGGTTAGAGCCATCTGAGACTTGACATGAACCCCTAATAAACAACGAACAGGCAGCCAGGAAAAAGCGAGAGACTTGGCGCGCGCTAAAGCCCCCGAAAAAGCAGATAGCGCAGCGATCCCATTGGCCGAAGCGACTGTGGCGTGGACATCTTGGCGGATACTCTCGTCCCTTGGCGTTTCACTGCCAAACTTGCCTTTCTTCGTCCTTTCCCCCCCCTTTAAAATTCCACCACATAATAACAATGTCTTTCCCGTCACCCCTGGGAAAAAATAAAGCTCCGTCATACCAGCCCTTCGCATAGCTGGAGCCAAACTAGGGCGATTAAACCAGAATTAAGCATAAATCAGTTCATAATACATACTTACACACACACACACACATATACACACAAACACACACAACCCCCCCATGCGTGTACTAAGTTGGCAACAGCTCGGCGGAGCCGCCCTGCTCCTGCTTCAGGGGCAGGTGGCCCTGTCGGCACTCACCGTGGAGGTGAATAGTAAGGGTATGTCGATGCTTTCTATTTCCTAATTCGGTTATGTGGGTGAAAGAGTACGAGTTCTTAGGGCATGATTTCCAGATTCGTTGGCCAATGCGGGGAAGCAGATCGCCGATCCTATGATGGACTTCTATGCACAAAATCAGACGGAAGGCATTCCCGGCAAGCTCACCGACACCTGGTACATTGCTGGCGCCATGTTCATGACCTTGATTCAGTACTGGGCCACCTCGGGCGTCGAACAGTACAACAAGGTCGTGTCACATGATCTCATGTTCCAGTCGGGTGAGAATTACGATTACTTCTCGGCGAACTATAGTCAATGGCTGGTAGGTGTGAGACGTATCCCATGGATGGTGACCATGGCTAACCTTGACCAGGGAAACGATGACCAAATGTTCTGGGGTCTTGCCAGTATCACCGCGTCGGAGACCGGGTTCCCTGAAATCTCGGGTAAACCCACCTGGACTTCTCTGGCTCGTACCGTTTTCAATATGCAGATCGAGCGGTGGGATGAGACCGCTTGCAATGGTGGTCTCCGCTGGCAGATCTGGCCCTACCAGGCGGGCTACACTATGAAAAACTCCATCTCTAATGGCGGCCTTTTCGAGCTGTCCGCTCGTCTAGCTCGGTTCACCAAGAACGAGACCTACGCAGAGTGGGCAGAGAAGATCTGGGATTGGTCCGCAAGCTCACCTCTCATCCGCACCGAGAAGTGGTACGTGGCTGACTCGACGTCAAATGAGAACAACTGCAAAGACTCCGGCAACAACCAATGGACGTATAACTACGGAACCTTTATGTCTGGTGCCGCTTTCATGTACAACTATGTGCGTCATCCCATCCGACTCTGTTTGTTTTCTGGCCATCAGACTAACCTGTACTTAGACCAATGGTGACGAGAAGTGGTTGAAGCGTGTCAATGGCTTGTTAGAAAGCACCTTTGCCACGTTCTTCCCTTCCAACTACGGCGGTAACGTGCTGTCGGAGGTGGCCTGTGAGCCGATCATGAGCTGTGATCGTAACCAATTGGGTTTCAAGGGATATACGGCTATGTGGCTGGCCCATACCGCCATCTTGGTTCCCTCTACCGCGGACCGAATCCTCCCCAAGCTGCAAGGCTCGGCAGAAGCAATCGCAAAGCAGTGCTCGGGTGAGTCCGAGAATCTCTGTGGTGAAACATGGGGCAAACCGACATGGGATGGTATGAAGGGCCTGGAAGTTCAGATGGCCGCATTGGGTGGAATTACCTCGAACTTGATGCTCCTGGAGAGCAAGTCGCCTCAGACCATCGACACAAATCCCGACGCAGCTGAACATCACATCGATAACAACGACAACAGCAGCAAGGACCCCACCAAGTCGAAGCCGATCGAGACAGCGGATCGGGCCGGAGCCTGGATCCTGACTGTCATGATCGCCGCCGGTGCGATAGGCGCCGTAGGGTGGTTAATCAAGACGCAATAAGAGATCGGGTTAGCATTTATTTTCATGTACAGATCGTCGTGCTCAAACTGGTCAGGTGGGACATATCTTTTATTCCGGAAATAGCTTTCGTGCATTATGTTTTACTACTATGCTTTCATTTCATCATGACACCCAATAAATACCTAATTCAGAACATATATTCATACGTCTTTGACAAATGCTTCCCGTGCAAGAGAGTGTGTTACAGCATAGAACCGAACAAAGAGAGCAACCCAATCCACGCAGATCAATTGTGCCCTACCCATCAAGTGCCTGCACAACCTGTGCCCAATTGCCAAATCCATAAGCACCGGGCACGGAGGGCCCATCGAATAAACTCGCCAGGACCACGCGATCCGTCTGCGCCCCTTCCCATGGCTCCCTCCCATGCTGTGCAATGATATTATCAAAAACCAACACATCCCCCTCCTGCCACCGATGCAGCACCCTAATCTCATCCGTAATCTTGGCTAAATGCGCCAAGTATTTTTCCGGAATAGGCGTCCCATCACCATAAAGTTGATGCGTCACATTCTTCCTCTCGTCATTTGCCTGTAGCCTCTTATAGTACGACGCCAGCCCAGTAAACAGCGTGGGCAGGTTCGTGCCCGGCTGCGTCCGAATCACCGGGAGTCGATGGGTCAGCACAACCCCAGTCTCGGTCCATTCCCACGTCGTATGGTTCCCGCGCCCATACCGAGCAATCTGCGCTTCGATCTTCCTCCGCCTCGTCTCTTCATCGTCACCCTCCTGGATCTCTTTCCCGAATGCCTGGCGCAAGGTCGAACCGCCCTCATACTGCTTGTCAATATTGTAGACAACCTTACTCAGAATGCCCTTCTCAGCAAGCTCATCAATAAACTCGGGTATCTCCGCTTGCGCACGCCGAAACAACTCTAGCGAGGAAGAAATCGGCGTTTCCCCGCCCTTCGCTGGAGCGCGCTGATTATGGAAGAAGATATACTCCGGCGCATGTGGAACCTGCGGCGACTCGTTGTGGTTGTAGATCTGCACTTCTTTGGGTGCCTCGTTGGCGGGGGCTACATTTGGGGCGAGTAATGGGCGATCGACAACGATGCCAATGATCTCGTGCGGTTTGTATCCGAAGGCGTGCGCGAATTTACTGAAGTCGGCGGCGTTGCGGATTGGGAGGCCTCGGAAGAGAAGGGTTCCGTGGCGCGCAAGGTATTTGGTGAAGGTTTGATCGCGCGATTGTATGGTTTCGATTGTGGAAATTATAGATTCGAGAGTGAGAGACTGTTTACTGTCCTCTGTTGGGTGTAGGGCTAGGGGGATCACGGTGTTGCTGGGATGGGGTGGACCGAGGATGCGTTGGTTGGTTGGGGGCAGAGCGAAGGGTTCGAAAGTTATAGTTGGAGATGAGGTGTCGGTAAGATGGAGGTTGGGGATGTTCAATTGCTCGATGGAGGTAGCCATGGCGTGTCTATATGGACTGGAAGGGATGGGCCTTCGTGAGGAAAAGATGTTGGACTGCTCGGTATATAACTGCGATGCATCCCCGCATCTACTATCTCGGTGCGATAGGTCGATGATGTGCTCAGTGGCGCCAAGATTGCGCCAACCCCGCCATTTGGCAGCTGCTTGTGATAATCCTCGAGCAAGACAAGGATTACCGGTCATGAGTGGTCATTTGCACATTGCGTCACAAGTCTAGGTCGTCATTTATCGTTCCTTCAGGTTTTTGACGTGCCAATGGCCGAGGTTATATAGCTATCATGCAAGGGGAGGATTTTCTTGCGTGCTTGGGGAAATGATGAGTGATCTCTACCTATAATAGTGAAGAATCTGTCAGTGTGATAGTGAGACTCCAGACCCCCAAGACGCCAGATATTATAAAAAGCAAAGAGGAGGGGTCAAACACTGTTCTCATGATGACAGCGAGCGGCAAGCACGGAGAGCAAGTATCGCAAACAATACCAGACAATGGCGCGAACCACCTGCAAAAAAGGCGATCCTTCTTTCGCAGCACCCTATTCCAAATCATTGTCGTCGGCCTCTGCGCCTTCTGTGCCCCAGGGATATGGAGCGCCATGAACGGCCTGGGCGTGGGTGGATCACAAAGTCCGAACCTGGTGAACGCCGCCAACGCCCTGCTGTACGCGTTTATGACAGTAACCTGCTTTGCCGGCCCCTGGCTAACGAACATAATCGGGTTTAGCTACACGTTGGCAATCGGTTCAATCGGCTACCCGCTCTACGCCGCAGGTCTGTACCTGAACAACCGCACCGGCGCAACCTGGCTCGTCTATCTTGGCTCCATAACCTGCGGACTCAGCGCCGGCTTCTTCTGGAGCGTTGAAGGCGCCATCGCCACAGGCTATCCGGAGCAGCACAAACGAGGTCGGTACATCGCAACGTGGTTCACATTCCGGAATTTTGGAAACATCATCGGCGGAGCCATCTCCCTGGGGATCAACCACAATGTCAACCAACGCGGGCAGGTAGGTTACCAAACCTATCTCGGCTTCATCGCCATCCAATGCCTGGGTCTCGTGTTTGGCCTTCTACTATCGAACCCAGAGAAAGTCCAACGCGACGACGGAACTCGCATTGAAGCACCCAGGGATATCAACTGGCGGACAGAACTCCGGGCCATGTGGCGTCTCGCCCGAAGTAAATCCATCCTCCTCCTCACACCCCTGTTCTGGTACTTCGGCTGGATCCAAGCTACCCGGGTACATACCTGGCAACCTACTTCACAGTTCGCTCCAGGGCACTCGGCAGCTTCCTCTCGGCCGTAGTCGGCACACTAGCTACCTGGCTGGGCGGTACACTCGTCGACCTGCCCTGGCTTCCAAGCCGGAAGGCAAGAGCTATAACAACATACGCCCTCATTGCAGCCATGAACACCACAACGTGGATATGGGCTGTGGTCATTCAAAACGAATACAGACACACGAAGCCGGTGCTGGACTGGGCGGACCAAAGTGCGTTTGGGCGCGGCTTTGGGGTCTACATGTTCGAGCGGATCAGCTTGGGCATGGTCGAGAACTATATTTACTGGTGTATTGGGAATCTGTCGGATTCGCCCGGTGATCAGATTAGATATAGCTCTTTGTTGAGGGGGATTGAGACTGCCGGTGTGGCGGTCGGGTTTGGGGTACAGGCTGTGCCGACGGCTTTGATTGTTACTGCGGCGATTAATCTGGGTTTGTGGTGTTTTGCGTTGCCCTTCAGCTACTATGCTACCCTCGGGGTGGTGAGGAAGTTCGCGAAGATGGGGTTGATAGGGCAAGAGGATAGACCTGAAGGCAGACATTAATGCAGTAGAATTAAGCGTATATGAACTAGACTGGAATTCTAGGCTCGTTGAACACGTTCTCGAGTGTGCTCGATTAGTATTGATCTTACTCGAAATAACATCGGCGGCTTTTTCCGCCAGCATGACTACTTTCCTGTCGCTCGCTGTGTGGCTCTTATTGAAGCGTTTCGCCGTTGACCAAGTTGAATGATCCAATAGCGTAAAGTGAAACATTGTTGCATTGTCCACCTGTAGTAACGGCGCTCTAAACAAGAACATAATGTAGCCGTCCCCAGGCATCAACCAATACTAATCAAATAGAAAGACCCCACTATACTCTAGTAAGCAGATGAATGGTGCTCAACCCAATGAAGATGGTCTTTGCTATTCTTAGGGCTTCCCAAGCCAAGCCATATAAGGCATAGACCCAACAGAACTCGAACTCCGAATCTACTCCGTAGTCCGATACCGACGGAGTTCTCACCCCTCACACACTCGCATATTTATATCTCCCTCACAGCAGTTAAGACCCTACTCTAGAACACAACTCCAATTAGCAGATCATAAAAGTAACAATGTCAAATACACCCACACTCCCACCTGGCTACACCCTCCGCCAAGGCTACCCCTCGGTACGGGATTACATCCACCTCCGCTCCGCCTCGGGTCTATCACCCCACAGCGCCGCCCAAGCAGAGGCCGCAATGCGTGGCAGCTGGTATGGGTGCTACATTACGTACAACGGGACCTCTGAGCCAGAAAACGCGGATGCTGACATATCCCGCTCAAATGATACCACAGACGAAGTCACAGTCGGCATGGGTCGTGTCATCGGCGACGGAGGCTGGTATTTCCACATTGCCGATATGGCCGTGCTGCCGGAGCACCAGCGCAAGGGACTGGGCGATGTGATTTTGAAAGACCTCATGAGCAGAATTCGTTCGCTGGCACCTCCGCCTGAAAGAGCGCCCGATGGGAGGCTGATGGGTACCTATGTCAGCTTGTTTGCTGATGTGGCGGGTCGCAAATTGTATGCTAGGAATGGGTTTGTCGATTCGATGCCGCATTCTATGGGTATGGTGCAATTGTTGGACAGGGAGTCTGCTTAGCATGAGGTGTCTTTGGGTGTTGGCGGTGGTATCTTTATCTGCAACGATGGGGATCGTGTTGTGTGGGGTGCTAGACGATTCAATTGTGGTGTGTGCCAATCCACATGTTTGTATATCTAGAGTAGTTGGTGATGGCTCCTTCAAGTGAGAATTGGCAGGTCTTACAAATCACAAGGAAAGACAATAAAGTCGATGTTATAACCAAATGCTGCATACGTCAAGGTTGAGACTGGTGCCAAGCTAACGACTGAGGATACTTGTCTAGATATCGTTCAATTTTCCGAACAGATGAGGCACGATGAACCTGGTAGAAGACATATATTCAATCTGCAAATGAGCGCATATATACATAGTAAACTATATGAGCAGTACCTCTGTATCTGTACATTTGTCTGGTATAATGCCATTATAGATATCCATCAAAAATGACAGTGCTCTGGGAAATCCCCGAAAGAGCGCCGGAATATGTTCCGCCTCAGCCACTTGTGCGTAGTGTATGACAGCCCCATCTCTGCAATACTGCTGTACCAGATCGGTCGCATTTCCAAGACTACCTACTGTGGTATCGGCTGTCCCTTGGAACACGAACATTGGGAATTCCGGGACTCCGTGTTGGCCCATAACATAGACGCTATCCAGTATTTCTGCAAATTCAGACACAACAGACCAACCATTGTCGAAGAATGCCGAGATATTCTTGTCCGCTAGTTGGCTCACGTAGCCATCACTCGAGTTAAAGACGCTAGCCGCACATTTTTTCATTGGGAGATCGTAGTCCGACTTAAACTCGGGCTTCAGGTGTTCTTTGATGTACTGGGCAATCGAAGGGAAAGCATTGGCAAGGCCGTTCAGGCCACCCACAAGAAGGCCTGAATTGCTGGTACCGTCGAGGGTGGAAAAAGCCTGGGTCGCGTTGACGGGAAGACCACCGATGGCAGCGCCCGCTATTTTTACATCTGGCGCATATGATGAGTGAAGTTCGCCCGCCCATTCTGACGCTATAGCGCCGCCGGAGTAGCCGAAGAGAGTGGTCGTGGCATTGGATTCTATTCCTGTGATATCTGTGGAGTTTAGAACGGCACGAAGGGAGTCAAGGACGCCATATCCTGACTCGGTTCCCACGGCATAGGAACTTTCAATGCCTCGTAGTCGGGTATGCTGACAGGTATCCCGGCCAGTAAGAAGGGCTCTGCCAAGATGGAGAGCTCTAGGACGGGATCGTCGACCGCTGTTGGGGCACCAAACTGGATCGTATAGGACGGGGAGCAGTCGGGATTGGGGCTGTTGTATGCCACTTGGTAGGAAAGGAGACGATCAAGCTGTGCATTGATCGGCATTAATACTGTTGTTACCGCATAGCTAGGCTGGTTCTGTGCGTCTGTCGTGCGGTAGAGAAGTTGGTGAGCGCTCTGAAGAGGGATAGGCAATGTGATAATCGAGCCGACCGTGACACTGCGTCTCTTGAGTATGGTTCCTGGCTCTAATACTTCCCAGTCTTTGTCGGGTGTATAGAACGGATCCTGACTCGGTGGGAGAGGCACATCTTGGCTCGCGACACCCAGGCGCAACACATTTCGTGCCATTGACTGGCAGATAATCGAAAAGAACAGTAATATTGAGTACATTGCGATCGTGAAAGCCATATTGCCGAAGTCTTTTTCTGACCAACAGCCAACAATATGGTTGGATCGCTTGAGGTTAAGAAGATTATGGGACACATCAGTGCCGTGATATCAATCTGGGGCTTGAGTCATGGCGACGCTGAAAACACAAGAATAACCCCTGGACACGTCCCTTTCATTCATGATCAAATCCACTGTTTTGTTTTGGAATATAGGGTCGCCGGAAGCTTCAATATTGTGAAGCCGAACGCGTCAATCACTTTGCCGAAACAGGTAATCCCGCCTGTGATTGGAAACCCTAAACAACCACAATGTTGACATTTGTTCAATGAAAACACCAATGCACCTTGACACGATAAAAGTAGAAGTGCCACATAAAAACGCTTAAATTAAACGAAAGATCGACAGGGGAAAGGTTGTTAAGCGATACGGTTGCGACAAGATAGTCGGACCGCGCGGATCTTACTATTTTGAATGAAATTGATAGATCTCATTGATCAGCCCTTCTGTTTTGAACCTTAGCTGAAGCTCTTACTGTAATGCATGCAATCGTCACCTGGAACCTAAGATTGGGCCTAAATATTGAACGGCTACGATCGCCATTAGCTCGGCAACATCATTCGAGTTTATCGTACTATGTACTACGAGAAATTTGAAACGGAAACCAATACCCTTCTCCTGGAGGGGTATATCTGCATGAATATGATAGATAAAGGTTGATGGTGGGGCCCCCACATCCTCCTATATGAACCGCAGAAAGGGGGAAGTCCAGAACATGACTTAATATATGCTTTATGCTCCTTGCGCATAAATTGTGATGATTATACACATTTCTAAAGGCTATCAGATGGGTAAGGCTTGCCTAGAGATCTCTACAGGTTCTATGACATTTGAAGCACCGCTGGATAAACTTCAATCGTATCTATCCATTGTCTTGTTACGCCTGAAGTGACGGTACTAAGAATGTCAAACAATGCGTGTGCATTAATACTGTAGCATGCCATAGGACAGGGTCTATGGATATCACGCCTGTATAGCAAAATGAATATATGTGGTTCATGCTCTTTTTTGGGCGTTTTAAAGTTCCGATATTGTAGTATTCTCGATGATTCTCATAAGGACGACTTTTATGCGCTATTATAATCCCTGTACACAAGAAACACTGTAATTAGTTTATTGAACATATAAATGCAAGCCAGTGCCCACCGAACCCCATCTCAAACTTGGTGGCCTAAAGCCCGACCATATACACTACAGAGAGCACCATTTTGGTCCAAACGCAACATGGATTCGCTTTTCATTGCATAAAATCATATAATTAGACTCTATCCGAATATATACTCCTCGCAGGGTCCTTCCTCCAAGCCCTAACATTCTCTATACCGCTTTTAATCGTCCTCCACCCAAGAGAATAGTACACTAAGCCAAGCAAAGCCAACGAATAACCCACGATCTGAATAGTGCTGACCTGCGTGTGCCAAAGCACAACCGAGGCAACAATAAGCAGAATGTTCTTCGGAATACTGACAAGTGTCGTGGTGAGTCCCGACGTCTTTCCGATCTGAAGACATTGTCAGCCTGTTTTCTGCTTGTGCTGGACGAAGTCACATACAAGTACAAAGATCGAAACGTTCAGCATGAATCCGACCACAGCATTGGACAACAGCGTCAAATAACCCGTGTTAGGGACTACGCTCCACTGGAAATCTCTGAGCTCCGTATTCCAGGCAATTATAGAGTTCATGATAGCGCAGACCGGCGCGGCATAGTAGAGGCTGACGAGCGGGTCCATTTTTTGGCCGTCGTCAGAGAGCAGGATTTGCATCATTACGAGCCGGTTCGCGTCGCAGAAGAGACTGGCCATCTGGTAAAAGATGCCGAGCAGCGAAAATTGGATTTCGCCTGATACGGCAAGGCCCACACTGCATGTGATGACTAGGACGTTTATCAGTACCTCCATTGAAGGTGTTGCTACTCCCCAGGACCAGCTGACGAGGAGGGTGACGACTGGCCCGGCAGCCTGCAGGAGTTGTCAGTTCGTTTTGTCTTTGAGGTACATCAGCTTGACAGGGCGATAGGATGATACCTTCAGCATTTGAATAAACGAAATATTGAGGTAGAGGTACACGATATTTCCGAAGACAAGGCTGCCGCTGTATAGCAGACCAATGGGAAGCATCGTGCGCGCATACATTCGGCTATTCATCTCGATGTTCTTACGGCTATCCAGTAAGGTCGTTGTCCGTGCCAGGACCTGGGTGACCACCGTAGCGAATACAAGATGCCATGTCGTGAGAAGGATGGCTGCAATTCTTTAGCAATTGAAAGCAGATTCAGATAGCAACTCACTCACGGTATCCTGTTAAGACAGTTAGTTGGAATAATTATCATGCAACGCGACTGTGTTCGACTTACTGAATTCCGTCGAGTCTAAGATCCATTTATTGAACAAGACCGTGAGGTTCGACCAGAAGACCCAGGATCTGATTGCCGTCAGCTAGTTCAGGTAAACGGGGGTAGCACCAACGGACGTACAGAATATCTAAGGTGATATTCCATGTCGGCTTTTTGCCGCCATTGAGTTCTTGATATGTCATTTCACCTCTATTGTTTCACCTGGTATCTCTCTCTGACCAGAAGAAGTTTAAAAATTCTCCAAGTGACTCTAATCCCAACTCAAGCCCCAAATCAACGACAAGGTGGCAGAGCGATGTAAGACCAATTCGTTAAGTGGGGTCCATTTGCCTAGGGCGCGTCTAGTTTCATCAGACAACCATTGCTATTAAGTGTTAAGTGTACACGCAAAATGGCAATAACACAAGCAGCCAAAGGAGATTCATGAGCTGGCTCCAATTGTTACTTAAATTCGGGAACTGGAGGTCTAGGTATCACTCGACCGGGGCTGTTGTACGGAACTAGCGGATGGGTGTGATTGCCCGTTGCCCTAACCAAGTGAGTAAAAATGGTTGCCTGGAACACCTTCCATTCGCGGAGCGCGCTCCACAGTACAGTAAGACACCGAAAAGAAAAAGGGTCGAGAAGCTAATAATAATCTATTAAACCCTGCTCTGCGCCCGCTTCGCCGTTTGCGACAAAAGCTCGAGGCAGGCGCGCCCCAGAAGCCAAGTCGGGTACTAGCTGATGTTACATTAAGCCGAGGCAGACTGAGCTTGATTCTTTTACCTTTGCAGGTTCTGGTTTCTCATTTCTTGGTCCTGCCAAGCGTCCCAATCCAAATTGTTTGGGTCGATGAAACCTTGAAATGAAAGTCATCTTACATTCCTGCACCCTAACATGTTCACCCGCTTGCGGCATGGAAGGGACCCGCCCCACTGTAGTAGCATTCAAGCCTTTTGTCTTCTGTTTGTATTGCTATAGTGCTACTAACTCCAGAAAATGACCATATGGGCCGAAAAGGTTAACTGTTGATTAAATAGAAATCATCGTTCATGTTATAGTAATAGGAAGGGTAAGAACTTGAAGTGATCCAATTCTCTGGTAAGAAGTAAAAAAGAAACCCGAACCTCTAATAGTACACAAGTCTCACCAAGAATGGGTACAATACGTAATGAAGTAACTCGGCCAAGCTTCCACCTCCATCAATCGTTTGCACTCCTCCGGATCGAAGGTCGGGTTCTCCCACGCCGCCTGGCAAACGGAGGCATTGTTCGCATCATCCACCCAGCTGAAGGGGTAGACCTGCTTCTCCGGCAGGAGCACCAGCGCGTCTTGGATGTGCGCGCCCATGGCAAGCTCACTCTCATCGCAAAACAACTGCCAGGATGGCTCCCGCCGTTGAATAGTCTTGCATGCATGCTCTCGTAATGAATTATTTTTGAAGTTGTCCCAGTATTTCTTGATCATCAAGCTCAGTGCCCCAGGTCCGGTCAGACCCTCAACAGATCCATCACCCGTTCCCTCCGGGTGTTCGATCACGTTGAGAACCGGAAGAAGCCAAAACGGGTGGCCTGGGGGCGATGCCATCCAGCCGTTGGGCACCGCAGCGGAGCTCAGAATGTCTACCGTGCGAGCCATGCGGCCTAGGAATGCACGCTGCATGGTAGCTTTTTGAAATGGCTGGGCAGACGAGAGGATATCTTGATGTGCGGCAAGAGCGGTTTCATGCCCGGCAAACAGCGGTGCAACGGGGCGCAAGGCTTCAGTATCCACGTCGGCGTACATCCTGTGCAATTAGTGACATTTCGAATGATTGACTGGACGAAGCGCTTTGAAGGACCTACCCGCCAAACAAATACATATAAAAATTACGAACAACATCCGCCCGGAGAATTTCTTTCGGAAGGCTATCATAGGTCTGCAGGAACCAAGGGAAATACTGTTCAACCAGCATCCGATTGGTTTCGTCATCCCAAAGCACATATTCCCAGTCCGAGTTCTGGGTCCGCATGCCGTGTACCCATTCTTGAGCACGCTCACTCATGTTGCTGCCCGCTGGAAACCATGTCTGATGGATGATCTTAGGAATCGTGGTGCCATCACGGGATAGTGGACGCGATAACAGAGTGCGAGCAGGCAGTTCACGGGCGATTGGAGGCGAGGTAGCTGGCACCACCGAGGGTACGATAGATGAGCGGAATGGGTAGGAGAGGAGCAAAAGAAAGAAGGAGATGGAGAGAATGAGCTGGACTCTCCGCCGAGAGAGGCAGCCAAATGGGGAGTCAGCTACCATTTTGAAGCAAAATACCTGCGTGGCTTCGGGTTTCGTAGTAACAAACGTCTAGGTTATAAACATGAATAGAGAATTTCGAGCATCGACAGCCCTCATCGAGCTTGCCGTATTGGAATATCTCAAGTTGACCGATGCATCAAATCTGCTATGCTTATGTAGATGTCAGTTGAAAAAAGAGAAACGCAACGATTTCGTGCTGCGCAATGGCTGCCCTGGTCCTGATCTCCAGCCGTTTCCAGGCTCTACCCCCGAGTCCAGCCCGCATGCCGGAAACGGCGATGTATGATAATTGAGTTGGTAAATCTTCGACCCAACTACCACATAGTTACCATAAACCAGGTAAAGCCGGTGGAAACAGCTTGTCAGGCGATCCAACTCTTCTCGTTACAGGTCAATGTAGCACCTGCCAACGCCTCCTGCTGCAGGCCCGCCGACCAGACGACGCGTAGGCCCGGCTATGAATGCCTGAGAAGTCAGTTGTAAATAATACATCAATCTGAGAATACTGCAAGTGATATCTTGCAGTGCGCTTGTCAGACCAATTCATCATCGGTTGCTAAAGGCGACGTTTGTTGGGCTGGTGGTTTTCTGCTTAATGGTCCTGTTGTTGCGCATTCAGTGATGGTGAGCTAAGCCCGGAAAGGGAGATGCATCCGGATTAGGATTAGTGGGACATCAGGAATCAACACCGGCGGCACGGCGCAATAGATGATCCGTACACTGTAACAGAGTAATTGACCTGGTCAAGTACTAATACAATAAATACCCCTTGACCTTACACCTCCATACCCCTCCCTCCTTGGTGAGGATCTGTCGATTATATTCCTTTTGATATAATCTGACCGCGCAAAGATGGCACCAAATCTTGGCGCGTCAAAGATAAAGGCCGCCGATATAATAATAACAATTGATGAACATATAAGATAGCTGAATTCATCTGTGACATATTTAAAAAGAAAGTAACAACATCTAGTATTACACGTGCTCTTTTATATAAAGGCTGGTCCAAAAAGAAAGCTAAACGGAGAGAAAATGAACAAAACACTGACTTGTAAGAGGAATATTTTGATAGAATCTTATATTTTCGCTCAGATCAATTTATTTTTGTGGATAAGTCTGGATGTGACGAACACATAGACATTAAAAGAACAGGCTGGTCTCTTCAAGATATAATATCTGTATAAATTATAAAATTCTACTGCGGTCAGTGGTATTATATGCTTCCGGTATATATTCAAGATAGTATTATTCTTTCTTGTATCTTCCAAGGATCAACGGATGCCTCGGTCTTTGAGGATTTTATCGGGGAGTTACTTTATCATTGTGGAAGATTTCCTGCCCTTAGGTCGGTTCTAGTTATGGACAATACCTCCTTTCATCGATCGCAGAGAGTAAAAGAAATGTGCTTACAGAAGGGGGTTCAACTCGAATTTTTGCCATTCTACTCGCCGGATCTAAATCCTATCGAGGAGTTCCTCACAGAGCTAAAAGTATTTATTCGACAAAACTGGCAATTATACAAAGACAATCCCTATCAAGGATTTGATTTCTTTCTTCAGTGACATGTTGATATTGTCGGCGCAAAGAAACAAAGCACGGAAGATCATTTCCGGAATACAGACTTGACAATTGAAGAAGTATAAAGTAGATATTGTAAGCAACCCCTGTTATTATATTCTGTTGTTACGAGGTATTAATCATTTAAAGCAAGAACAAGCGATATCCATGTACTAAAATACTGGCTGTCAGTATATAGTGAAATATTTACAGAAGAGAGAACTAGACAGCTTTCAAGTTGGTATCTTGCATATAAGCTCGTGCGATATAAAGCGAGGGCCTGGGATTCTATCAGTCTCCCAGCGGTCTGTCCCGCTACCATTCCAATTCTATTCCTTCTCCCCCGCTTTTAGAAGAATCTGGCCACTCGATAATAATTAACCTTTAGTCCCAGGCCCTGCTTCATAAATTCCCTTCTTACGGCAACTGATTACTGGTGGTTATCATATAGTTCTCAGGAGTCAGTAAAGGTGATCTTCTCAAATGTTCTAGTAGGAAATATACATTCGCGTCGCCACTCATGAAACTCCCCTGAGGTTAAGAAGCCCAGTTGTGAGAAACACAACCAAAGCTTCTCCATCTGGTCGTCTATAGCATATCAAAATCCTCAGAGTATCATACATTTCCGGCAAACACATCTATAAACCCTTTTGAGATCCACGTGATGGGGCAGATTGTCTGTCGACCAGCAAGCAGCAGCTTCCACACTTGAAGCCAGGAATTCCTCACACTACCCCGTGGCATCTATTTAACATCTGGCCTTGTGGTATGTATGTTCATTCCAAATCTGGCCTCCCTATGATATTTCCCGGGCACTCAATGGGCTCTTGACTTTCTGTCAGTTCAAAAAGAGGATCGTAGGCCTTTTGTTGTGCAGCAACATATTTGCAATAAAACTTGACAAGTTTCATTCATTGGGACTGAGTAGCAGTACGTGATTCATGGTCGTGATTGATGGCCAGAAGGGAGCTTGTAGTCCTCGGGCTATTGAGGCCATATGCGGTTAACAGAGCTTATCCAGGCAGCTTCGCGAAAGGAACGACGCCTGCTTTTTCTGCCTCTAGCAGGATTTTGTCGATATCCGGTTCGGAGAAATCGTCTCTATCTGATATGGCCTGGGCAGCTGATGCCATTTTGTGTGACATCGCGTTAACACAGTCTACAAGTCGTGCACCAGCTTCTCTAACACAGTTGTCTACTTCTGTTTTAGCATCCCGCATTGCTGTCTGCTTGAGCCGGGCCTGCTCTTTCGAGATTTGTTCAAGTCGTGTCTGCAACTTATCCTGCAAGGCATGTTTCCGTGACCAAGTGTCCTTGATAATGGTTTGGAAGTCCGACCGGAGATTCTGAATATACTGAACAACTGTTGCATCCCGATGCATCTTGGCCAGACCTATCCCAGCGTCCAGGCTCCGGAAGATCGATTCAGCGTCCTGTGGTAGGCGATGAACTGCAGAGTGACGAATGTTGGCACAAGTATTGAGGATATGTCTTCTTTCTTCTTCATGAACCGGTTCTAATAGTGATGATAACTTGTCCGGGCAATTTAAGATAACCCGACACCAGGAATGTAGCTCCAGTGACTTTGGCTCGGTCCAGCCATGCTTCTCTAGAAGTGATTGACATTGATAATGTTTGGCCCCGAAAGCTTCGCACATTTCTTCTAGGACGCACTGGAGAGAGGATAGCAATAAATGTTGGTCTTTGAGTGGAAGACTGATGGAGCTTGTTGACAACTCGCTAGAGATTGCAATTTAGCCAGCTTCACCTTTAAAGATTCTATTCCATACCTTGATGGATTCTGCCGGGCTCTTGTAAGTTCTGACGACCGCGCTCCTGTGTTACCTCGTTTGCGTTCGTCACGCGCCCTGGTCCCTTTTTTATTATTTTTCTTTGTCATGTTGGGTCATATTCATCAAAGAAATCGGTCAGGGTTGTCATAAAATCGAAAAACCAAAGCAGAATCATCAAGGAGAACCATGCCTGCAAGACGCGTCTGGACATGTCAGAGTCAGACCCATCCGGAAAATGGCACTACGCGGGAAATGGATAGCTCGCGCTTTCTGCCGCAAAGAATGGACCCCCAGCTGATCCGGACAGAGGGGACCAATCTGAGGTTAGAGATGCCAAGGACATGGTTCCGAAGTTTCCCCACGACTAATGCCACGTAAGATCTGACAATATATGGACTAGTATTCATTGATGTGTCGCTTTGAAGATTGGGAAGCTAACAGTGGCCAGCCTGAATTATTTGTTTGTGTTTTTTACCTGCTATATCACTCTCTTTACTACCGGTCAAAAGTGCTATATCTTCGCCCTATGTTCAGACTGTAAAGATTATCACTCAGATATAAATAAAGCGGTTATACTCCTGTTTATCTATATTTTCAGCGATACGATAGTATAAGCCGGCTTCTCTGACCGCTTGTCTAATATATAATGCTCTCGAGAAATATAATTACAATATTTATATCTCTTCTCCCTTGTATATGTTACGCCCGGGGCTTCGTCGTCAAGTCCTAAACTAGTAAGCTAACCGCGTGTAGTAATACTTACCTGCAGTCGTTCTCTGACTGCCGTCGTCAAAGGGTTGCGGCCTTGGCAGAACGGGGGTCGCAAGTAGGGCTTCCGTCGATACAAGACTACCGTCGAGGCTGGGTTGCAGTCGATACAGAACTCGAGTCCAAAGAGCCAGATCTGTCAAGTATGTATACTCAGTAGTTAGACGAGGACAAAGAAGTTGAGACTGGTTTATTTATAAGAATAACTTTGTAGTACTCGTATTGATTGATCACAAAGAACTAAACTAAATCTATAAATAAGTGTCCTTATATATCTTTGGTCCTTTTATATTATCTTGGTCTATGTTATACTATATACTATTGCTTGGCGTGGATACCATTTGCTATGTGAGGTCATATAACACGGCTGTTATCGGCCGCTGTCTAACAGTGTTGCCGGATACCCCTTATAACCGTCACTTGGTGATTGTGTAATAAAAGGATACAAGACCCGGGCGCCGGCTTTGAATTTTAGTGTACTGTTCTTGATGTGAGAAATAAATGTTCACTCATGACTAAGTTGGTTTATTCACATGGTTGTCATACATTGCCGAGGCGCAGCTTTCTACGGTGCACATAGTGCAGTCCCTCAGTCACCCTGCCTACCAGGGAGCGGTCCTATACTCGTTGGAGCAATAATAATCCAAAGGTAACTGGGTTAGCCATGGTGGATGTCATGACTCCGCCAATGGTGACTCTCACTGCCTCCCAGGAGAAGAATGCTCTACTGCGCGGGCAAATAAGTACTGACCTCCAGCCCATTATTAAACGGCAGGGTCATGTTAACAAATCCACTAGCAGGGTCGCGCATAAAGTCCAGAAGCTCCTTATACTTGTCCGCCGCGGCAATGGTATTATCCGCCACGACAACAGCCCCGTATCTCATACGCGGCAGGATTACCTTCAACGTCGGCAAAGCCATGGGAGTCCAAACTACCGACGACAATTAGCAAGGTGAAGTGAGCAATAATTCACAGAAAGGAGAACAGGCATACTATCAAGGAGCAACAAATCCACTGCCTCCACGTCCTTCTTCAAAGTCTCACGGAGGTCTCCCTCCCGTAGGTCGATCACATTAGTAACGACGTCCCCACATTGTGCCCAATGCTCCCGGGCCTTAGCCGCCTTTGTTGGCTCGTTCTCAGTCGCTATAACACGACCCGTACCACCCGTTGCTGCAACATTGGCTGACACGGCAAGGGCCAGGTAGATGGTGCTCACGCCGAAGGACGTGCCAGCTTCGACGACGGTCTTGGCGTTGATGATGCGACACAGCTGATAGAGATATTGGGATTTGTCTTCATCAAGGGCGATGAACTTGTCGCGCATCACGTCGTCGAAGGTTCGGCTTTCAAAGTCGGCATCTGTGATGGCGGATTCCTGGGTCGTGGATTGTTTGTGGAGGGTGGTGAGGAGGCTGCGGATATGTGGCGGGACGCCTTCGAGGGGATTCGGTGAGGACATTCTGCTGATGGTTTGTTCTTTTTTTCTTGGTGGAATGATGGTGAGGCAGCGTAGACCTTTTCTTTCTGAGTGTGATGATCAGAATCAATTGGGGGGTTCGAGTAGCTTTTAAGGTTACATGGTTCGGAAAGACACCGGGAAAGCTTGCATTATCTGATGATGGTTCCCCGCTCCTTCCACGCTATGAGTCAAGAATACTCATTGAAGGTTACTAGTGGTGAGATGGTTTTAACCGATATGCCGACTGGGCGTGGCGCTAACCCCCGTTTAGGAATGTAACTCGTATATGAATGATTTGAATACAAGGATCCCGACCAGTTACATGAGACCCTACACTGGGTTGAAGTCATAACAACAACTTGCTGGCATTGAAACCCAACCATCCAGGGAGGATCCGGCCTACGAACACCGAGCAGGTTTCAGGCATTAAACCAAAGACAAACTCCTAAAAGACCGAACACGCTCTTGGTGGGACCACCACACGTATTGAAACACGGGCCGAGCAACTTGTGGTCACTTGTATGAAAGGTATATACATGCTGTCACAACAACAGATGGTGGCAGTCCAATTAGCGTTGGAAAGCAATCGTTTTTCGTGACTGGAAGATTCTGTCGACATTCTGCCGTACCTTCTCAAAGCGCATAAACGAGCATGCCTCGCTCTCTAGGTGATTAAAGAGCGCAGCTAGGGTAGTACACTGCTTGACACATTTACCCTGTGAGTTCGGGCAATGATACACGTTTTGCTTATGGACCGAAGAGTTGAGATGTGAATCCAGTGCTGTGACAGAGCGGAACCCCCGATGACATAGGTAGCACTCCCAGCACGATCCGTTGAACGCGTGGTTAGTAGCAGAGTAGTGGGAAGTGCTTTCCTTATGCCACTCAATTTGCTTATTTGTGATGACCCCTTGTGGATCCCTCTCGTGAACTATGCGGAGAATAGTTTCCCGGTTAAGTGTGGCGGCACGAGGACAGGAGCCTCGTTCAAGGTGGTGGGCAAGGCCGCTGGCGGATGTGTAGTTGGCATTGCAGAATGGGCACTGGACATTCTTTGCGCGATGAATCTTCGAATTGAGATGCTATCGATGTATGTGTCAGGGCTCTAGGTACTACGTTTCGAATGCCCGGATGCGATCAGATGAAAATGTCTTACCATGTGGAGATCGTTCTCGCTCTGGAATCGTCTTTCACAAGTAGGGCAGTAGTTTCTAAAATGAGCCTTACTCTTCATATGCATTTCTGCCGCCTGGTCGGTGGAAAACTTCATGTTGCAAGTCTCACAGGGCACCCTGGGAGCCCAGTGTCCCACCGCCCTCATGTGCTGATGGACAGCATTCTGGGAGCGAAACTCGCGTGGGCAAGTCTCACAATGAAAGCGCGAGACGTACGAAAGGCGCGAGGGCATGTCTCACATTCAGGCCAATGACCATAGTCATCCATATGCCACTCGTAGTCACCTTGGTCCCAAAAGGTGTCCATGCAAGTCTCACACTGGTACTCATCGTCGTACATCGTAGCAGTGGCCGATCTGTTGATGATGAATGGAGGGGAGCATCGAGATGGAAGTATTGTGTAAAATATTACCAACTCCAATCAGTGATTGCATTAACCAATTAGATCTATTGACAAGGCCCTAGCATCTTTTGTCAACCAATCCTGTTAGTCCATGCCATGTCCGAGAGATTCACCGCCCCTTTTACCGCCTTTCAAAGATCACTACTACTACTACTACTAGTACTAGTGCCTAGCTGAGGAACGTGCCTACCTTTCTGGGGACGGCGCCCTGCCGCTTTTACGTCGCCCGCTCAACTCAAAAGTTGATCTATATAAAGATCGCCGTGCGTCCCTGAAGAACGACGCACTTTCCCTTCTCTTTCCCTCAGTCTGGCGGCCAGTCTCTAGCTCCTAATTTCCGTTTTCCTTTCCCTCTATTTATTTACCCGACACACAGCCCCCTATAGTATACCGTGCGATCCAGTAGTCCTCCCATTTCTGGCAAAGCACCAACCTGAGATATTATTTACTCTTGCTTAATCGGGCCTTATCTCTATAGCAGTTGGACCATCTTTAGTCTATCTGATCCCAGCCTGCGTTGTCCTCCAGCTACATTATATTGACATCCATGTGCTCACCACTGCATCAATCTCTCTATTTCTTCTCTATCCTCCTCTTCTCTCTTCTGTTCTTTGCTTTCTTCTATTTTATACTCTATTGTTCTGTTCTGTTCTGCCTCTTTATATTCTCCTTTCACCGTTGCTGGCTCAGATCTGAACTAATATAGCTCGATAATACTATACTCTGCACCTGACTTCAGTAGTCAATAGCGAGAATAATATATAGATCTAGTCTACTTGATATCTAGATAAGAGACGCAGTTTCAGCGAATATTAGAGTCGAGAGATTAATTATATCTATAGACCTCGGAGTAGATAGTCACGTGGTGAGACTGACATCGGCTGCTTGCTAACAGTGTTGTTGAATACTGTTTATAACTATCTGTTGGTTATCTTGTAGCTTCTTTCTGTCCTATTATTTTCTGTCTTTCGCGTCCGCTTTTCTGAGCAAGGTACGCTAGACAAGGGTCTGTAACAGTTATGTCAGTTGTGCTGGTTGGGAATAGATAGTTTTCTTAGATAAATCTTCTCTAGAGGATTTATTATCTATTTTATGGAAATTCAAGACTCCATATACTACATTCTCTTTTGTATCTCTGTCAATAATTTATTAGTACTATCTCTTCCCAGCCAGTCTTATTACCGGGTCTGGTCTTCTCTAAGTGAAAGCTAGTGATGCAGGCCCCGATATCTTCTGTTTATCTACTGGTTCTCTATTATTGTAAAGATATATAGACTTATTTCTCTCTGTCAATACTGATATATCGATCTCAACTGGAAAAATTATAGCTTATCTCAACTGGCTATCTGAGCCTATCTCTACTTCTATAATATAGTGCGGCTGCCTGATCTAGAAATAAGATTCATAGTTTTCTCTCTATATCCGAGAGCTCTGTCAATCCAGATACCGAGATTCTCTCGGGATCCCTAAGGGTACGTAGGCCGAAAGGCAAGCAGTACATACTATATAGACAGAAGGCTAATTCTTGTCTTTCTCTTATTGATTTCAAGCTATGTTTTATAGCTAAAGGAGAGCCTCCCCCCTCTTCCGGTAGAATAGGATTGGGAAGGGCTACTGTCTGTTATTGAGAAGGCAACGGGTCTGTCCTCCGATGTTGCTGTTCGGCCACCGAGGTGTCTATGCACAACGGGCAGGATATAGGATGCAGTTATCATACGGGGTTACCGTGGAACCCGTGACACCAATCTTGACAGAAGCCTTGTGTCGACAGTAGTTCTGTTACAACTCCTGTCCTGCTAAGACCGCAGTCCATTGACAACAGCAGTCAAAGAGTGACTGCAGGTAAGTGTTACTACACGCGGTTAGCTTACTGATTTAGGACTTAATGACAAAGCTGAGAATCTTGAGAGAAGACCAGAAAAATAGCTAAAATTTGATAATTCTCTAATATTAATCTGCACAGATATTATACACAATCTGCGTAATTTCTTAGTGCAAGTCAATTCTATAAGTATTGTGTCTATTGATTTATCCACTATTTTTAATAATAAGGATTATAAAATCACTACTAATAAGATATATCAGACTGTCTACCAGTACAATTATATCAATATAAATAATTAGATTGCTGATTATCTATATTCAGATATTTTATCCAAATTACTAAATATATTATATACACACCACAGCTGCAGTAATAGATCTACCGAGATTGACTCGCCTTATAATATAAATATTATATATCAATATAGACAAAGTATTTATAAAATAGCCAATCCAAGTAATCGGAGTAGATCTTCAGCGAGTACAACTCATCCTAGAGAATTAGTTAAATCGACCTAGGAGAAAGGAAAAGCTGCCCGGATATTTTAAATTATCTGTACCACTTTCCGCGGAGATAATTATATCTTCGTAGCTCTCCGCTCTCAGTTTCTATTCTTATCTTTCAAAGTCTATCTAAAGCTTGTTTTATTTCTATTTAAAGCAGTATTAGATTCCTGTATATATAAATCTAAATCTATTTCCCGAAATACTACAGGTACTATACTAGAGATAGTCGATACAAGCAGTAAGAAAAAATAGAAGATAGAGAAGATTATAACTTCGCGCGTGTTCTATAGAAAACTCCAGTATCAGATATAGTAGAAAGACTGTGAATCTGATACCGTCTGATATACTGCGCACAGATTCAAGAGTACTCTATACATGGTATAAACCTTCTATAAAAGATTCTCAGACCAACCCGGACCCCCAAAACAGCTCAAGGAATAGATACAAAAGTGGAAGTTGGGACAGAAGCTCCCGGATATTCCCGACAACGATTTACCACATTAACCTGTGCAATTTGGAATAGAATAGAATACTAGTCTCGCCTGCTGTTCGTTCCACGGACAAAGCTCATTTAGAGTTCTAGATAGAATGCGCTGCTAACCCTCTACGACGTGTTCTTCCCGCATTGATACAATCAAATGTGCAAGCAGATACGATGGCGATGTTTAAACAAGACTAGGTCTGGCCGTATTCTTTATTCATCGTGCATTAATAGAGGATAATTATCACCATTCCAAGCACACCGCTCACCGCAGTTATACGTATCATTCCACTCATCGCCAGGGTGAATCCTCTGTACCGCCCATTCCTGGTCCATATTAGCTAGACTTCCGGATCCAAAGTATCTTTGAGTGATGAACATATATACAGATTTCCCAGGCATTTCTTGTATCTGTATTGGCCCAGTGCCAAGATAGCTCAATTCCGTTGCACATGTTGCGCACCTTGTTAAGCTGTAGATAACAGAGAGAAAATTTTGAGACTTCGCAGAAGCCTCAAGAGCATTTGCAAGCCACAAGCCAGCTGATCGATGTGGACAAGCGAGACGAGGCATCAGAAACGGCTCTGTAGCTGGTTGTTCAGTGGCCACACCTAGCCAGTATTCTGTCCTGATATACAGTCCTCCGTTTGCATCGAGCTCCGGAAAAATGTCAATTTTGATTTCCGAAGGTCCATAGTGAGTGAGGCAAGAATGCCAGCAGAACCGTTCCTGGGCACCCACAGTTTCCAAGGCTGTAATAGACTCCTGCCCTGTCACAAATACCCCGACGAGATCCATTAGCCCGTGGTAGGTCAACTTCTTGCATGGGCATAGATCGATGATGCCGGCCAGATCTCCCAAATTGCACATTCTCTCCTCAGCTTTCTTCTTCAGTTCTTTCCTAGGAAACGAGGCGAGAGGATGCAGCATCAAGCACCTAGAGCAGGCCTGCCATCGGCTGTTTTCCAATAGTCTTATAAGTTGCCATCGATGGGTGGCAAAACTGTACTCGTTTTTGTAGTGGAAAAGGGGAGGCGCAAAATCCAGTTCGAAACGTAGCAAGTCTGATGAAAGAACGGTGGTATCGGTACCGAATAATCGCTTACAGGTCAGTACCAGACATGCTCTGGATACATCCGGCAGAAACGCTATAATCCCCAGTAGTAACTCAGTGGGTAGTTCGAGAAGATGACAACGACGAGGATAATTTCTCTCTAAACTTGGGCCTGTAGTCTTCTGCGGTGCTTGGGGAGGACTTCGTTGTTTTGAGTTTCTCCATATATCTCGGATAAGTTGTAGACCATGTGGCATGCTGGAGATTGTTGGGTTTGGACGCCTCACCCTAGGGGATGTGACGTTTTGCTTCGGGTATTCGATCTTTGGTGTCATCCCGATAGCCTTTATCCTTATCCTTCGGAATCAGAGCTTTGTAAATAATCCCAACTGACGATGTTGCAGTTGCAGTTTATACCAACCCAATACTTGCAGCCTCTGGGCAACAATTCCCGCAGGCGGCAGTCACTGGCCTCACAGTATGAGGACACAGGAAGGAGGAGGAGTAATTGTTCACTTTAGCTAGAGATTCTGCAGAAACCGTACTATGTTCGTTTATTGCTTCTGTAGAGTCCAAGCACGATACTGGTAATGGCGAATGCCCTACAACCAAGGGTTTCGTGGCATTTGGCCACGTATGATGTCCCCTAGTCCTGTCACACCTTGCCACATGCCAGCTCGAAATGTGATCACACTAGGGTTAGTACTATGTTGACGAGTTTCTGCATCTGGCTCTCCCTTGTCCTGGTTCGTTTCAGGTCCCCTGTGCCTGCCTTGGAACAAGGCCCCTTTTGTTGTGCCTCCGATTGGCCAGCTACACTTTCCAGATCTGTTGAGGTTCGCCGCCGAAGTTGCTCACGAAAGGCAGTAAGCCCGATGTGGCAATCCCCCATGATCCATCAACCTGAAATGAGAGGGTGATGCAAAACCCGCGTCTAGTGACAATATTAGACCCTTGCCGAATTCTGCTTCGGTATGATACAGGAAGAGCCGACAGGACTTGCACATGGACGTATCCCAAAAGCCCCAGTTTACTCCACCAGCCCCAAGTTTCCTCCTTTGCATCAATACCCACTCCACACAATTTCCAGACCCATGTGGGAGCGCTACCTCATCTTGCGCATGATTGGTCAGATATACTTTCCTGAACCGTACAAGTGTGCGGCTGAGGGGCTTTCGTTGCTACTAGTAGTGCTTCCATCGTCAACAGTTGCGATTTGATTGGCGTCAACTCAGTATTGGTCACATTATTAACATACTCCTTTGCGTGCCAGACATGCCATAGCGGCCTATACGAATCCTACAATATTCCGCATCCACCTTCGATAAGGTGCTCTAGACAAAGGCATGTAGCACTAGGGTTCTGTGGCCACCCATGCGACCGATAGTCTTCTTTGCCTGGAGCTCTAACTGGCATCTCATGATAAGAACCGGTATATCCACCGCAGCTGCTTTGATCAGAAAGAGATACGATACAAAACAACTCCCGGGATGTGTTCGGCCCCGGCCAGTATGGATATATCCGCGACTTTCCAAGTTATAGAACATAAATTTCTGGGTCAGCATATCCGCGAGTATCCTAGAGCCACGGCTACCAGCCAAGAGGACCCGCTCTCTATCATAGCGAAGCAATACGTGCCGTGGGATAACATCAACCCATCCCCTGGGGATATAAGTATCATTTCCGCTCACGGCAACGGAATACCAAAGGTATCACTGAAATACTGGAAGTGGCTAAGAATGATATACCTGACAAATGTTTTCAGGAGGTCTACGAGCCGTTATGGGTGGAGATCTACCAAGTAGCCAAGAAAGCGGGGCTGCAGTTACGAGGGATATGGATAGCGGATGCCGTCCACCAAGGTGCAAGCGGTGTCCTTAATGAAAAAAAGCTAGGGAACGACCGTACGTATTGTTCCTTTTCTGATCCGTCGGAATATTGTCCTCTTTAACGCTAACGATACTTGCACAAAAAGCTTCCGGGTTCGACCACTGTCGCGATCTTATTCTGATGATCAACCAACTGCGCGAGAAGCTTCCACGGCCTATATTCGGTATAGGACACAGCATGGGTGCAACCCAGTTGATGAACATATCCCTCATGCACCCCAGGATCTTCCAAGGCCTCTGCTTGGTGGAACCAATCGTGTTCCCATACTCCGCAGACAATCAAGGGAGATATCCTCCAGCGCAAGCATCCATGCGTCGCAGAGAGAGCTTCGACAGCCTAGGAACGGCAATATCACAGTTTCGGAACAGCTCTAGCTTCCGGAAATGGGATTCACGAGCATTTGACATGTGGATTAAATATGGGCTCCGTCGTGCCCCTGGGGACCGCACAGGGGGAGTCATCCTAACGACGACGAAGAGCCAAGAACTGTTTACTTTTCTTCGGCCAATTTTTCTTTCAAACACCCCAGCAGACCGACGCCTGGCTTTCCCAGATCTATCATTAGAAGCTCCTTCTGATGTTCTCTTTTACCGCCCGGAGCCGGTGATTACATTTCACAACCTTCCACATTTGCGGCCATCGACACTATACGTTTTCGGTGATCTCTCGCAGCTTATAAGCCGCCAACTGCAGGAGTCTATTGTACACAGAACTGGAACTGGTCTTGGTGGAGGTGGAGGGTCTACAAAAGATCAAGTCAAGTACACTGTCGTGCGAAATACTGGGCACTTCGCGCCGATGGAGGATCCTAAGGCACTAGCCGAAAGGACTGTCGATTGGCTCAAGGTAGAAGTTGATCGGTGGGCTTTTCTGGAACCATCAAGTCTTCTAACCTGTACTAGTGAAGTAAGTCAGGACTTCCTGAGCTCCTTGGCAGGCAGCCACCAGGTAGGCAAGCAAGACTGCCGCCATCACAAGTTGTGACGAAAGAACAATGAAAACGAGTTTCGCTTTCCATTGCCCTCGGTAGTTACCTCATATGTTGCAAGAAGTAATCCGTCCGTCCGTGGCTCTCAAATAAGCCTTGGCACTCTCTCTCCTGCGTCATGATGTAGCCAGTCCTCTAAATTTGTATGGAATAGTAACTCTCCCAGGGCAATTGTTTTTCTCAGTTGGAGCTCATATTCCCCCTGCATCTGATCTAGATAGAGGCTTGTGTATGTGGGGCCCACCCGCGATACATCGACTCGTGGGCTTCCATAAGAAGAGGGGAAAGATGAACCAATTCTTTCCCCATATTGTGACTGTGTTAATTACCCAATCGCTAGAGGTAGCCAGAGGTGAAAGCCCTTCCTGCGGCAATAGAACACTAGGAAGACGACAATATTTGATCAGCGTAAACCTTTGACCAATATCATGCGATTGGAAGATGAAAAGAGATTGACCACTCAGATATTCGAATATAGCAAGAGTATATATCCAATCGGACCGTACCCCTACCTGCAAAAGCAGTGTATCTTGCAGTGCATGACCAATCCAACGAAGGGGTCAGTGGAGGAGTCTGTGTGAAGAGTCGCCTACTCACCCAATTATTGGTAACATCTGGTGGGGGGTAGTCAAGTCTACTCACGGTTGTATCACCTCCCAATACATACACAATCCAACTTTTAAAAATCTCGTGTCATTGTTAATTACTTTTTATCTCCTCGGTAATGCTATCGGGGTCAATCAATACCCCAGGAAACTGCATTATGCTACAGAATTCCGAGCCAAATAATCTTAACGTCCTCGACCACCTTCATGATGCCAAGTTTTACAATACTCTAGCCATTATAATGGTATTGCGGAGGGAATACATACGGGACCGCTTCGTCTTCGTGAAGGTAGAAGATATAGTTCAAATCCTCGGAGGCCTGGGAGCAGAAGAGGCCCATTTTCAAGGTATCAAGCTAATCAGTGATCTGGCGGGCCTCGAACTAACGCTGGAGTATCGGACAGTATTATTTGGTCGCTATTGTCTGGACTTCGGGGAAAGAGAGATCCGGCACTTGGAGCCACAGTTATATATTCTCACAGTCCAAGAGGATTGCAAGCGATACGATTCAGGTATCCCAAGGATCTTTGCTGAGGTCTCTGTGGAGATGTAAAGAAATACAGCAGTACAAGTATTAATAGTATTCAAGATCTTGATACTTCAAGATATATCAATTATACTACATAATCAGCTTGACTACTTCTCGCATAGCTGGATATATACATTGTTTAATACTCGTGTAGTCACCGACAATCTTGGAGGTATCTTCGGCGAGCCAGCTTTAGAGGGTGTCCAGTCCGATAGTTTAGATCATAGTATAACCGTTTTTCTAGAGAGCAATAATATAAGACCCGATAGTGCTGTCACCTTCCTGCATGACAATAATGAGATAATAGGAGTTCCTGTCTCATAGATAGAGTCTGCTGTGATTAAGGCGCGAGTTCAATATCGTAACTTTCTTGATACGCTGATGTTTATCGATCATGATCACAAGCATAGTCTAACGCCGGTATACCCACTCTGTTCGTCGTCTATTGCTTGCCGCGACATGCTGGTGATGTTTACCCGCCGGCCGAAAATGGACGGGCATGTTTCTGGATACGGTGACTCCATGGCTCTTCATGCTCAATTCCCACTGCGGATTCCCTTGTGGCTTCCATGATCTGCAGCGATTCTACTAAGACTGATAAGGGAATAGCCTGATGAATATTACATCCAAAGACCATGACTGCGGAAGCTATCTGCGAATGATCTGTTGGCATGTAGCAATAATAACACTATCGTTGTGTATCCATGGATGATGATTCTGGTCAGAATTCAGCACTTTGTATGCCCTGCACGCAGTAATTGGTCAACTGGTTCATGTACAGAGCCGGAATCTTTACATTTACTTCGGCAACAAGAGTTGCTTGTGTCTCCATGGATGCAGTCCTCCCGTTGTTTATCCTTTTTTTACTCTTTTCGCGTTTTGCTAGCCGCCAACTGCTAGATCTGACTCTTCAGGCCGGATCTGTCGTATGTCCTCTGGGTGTCAGGTTTACCCCTCCTGAAGAGATAGGAATCTAACCGACTTGGGATACTTGATTCTGGAATGAGCTCATCCCCATATCATCGAAGGCTCGTCTTTTGTTGGATGTTGTTGAACGCTCTCCTCTTGAGGCACAATCAATTCGGTTTTAATGGCACCTAAAAATAGGGAAGGCATCTTCGTACCTCCTGATATTTGCCCGTTCTGGGCTTGGTAAAAGATCGATCCATCAATATGTTTCCAGGCGGAACGGCGGAACGGATACGTCTGGGTATCCCTTGTCGCCATTCTCCAAATTCTTTCTTTGAATTTGATCGGCAGCGGGCCGTAGTTAGTTCGAGAAAGATTGTGACAAAGTTAAGAGTGGAACCACTAGTACGAGAGGAGAGTATCAGAAGAAGCAGGACTATTCGCCAATCGGAATGCACCCTGCCTGTTGCCAGTTTCAGCTTTCTACCCTCGGGAATATGTTATACATGTTTACTCTGATCGTGTGCAACCGTTTTGATTTCGGCATTGGAAAAAAATATGCTTTTCCGACTTCCAGTGCAGAGTATAGCTATTGCTATCGTAGTCAATCTTTATGTCTTCGCGCTGGCTGTGCCATGAGTTTAACACACGTCGAGGTAGTGCATGTATCTGATGTGAAATCTGGTCTGGTGTAGCCATCTCTTGTTCGATTCTAGCCGTGGATCCACTTTTCTGTAATCGAGAACTCTATAGACTGGAAACCATGTCAGATACCCAACGCACTTGAGCCAGAGACCTGTATGAGCCCCCCTTCCCCCACGGTCCACAATCGGGAAAGTTAAATTTCAGCAGAACTCGGTTGCTGTGATATGTATTCCATATTGGTCACTAGTACGTATATCATTTCTAGATAGGTTATTTAGCATGGAAATTCAGGTGGCACTAGACATCAAGCGCAAGCGTAACAAAGGGTGATCTTCAGATGTAATGACATTATTGAACTGGTAGATACAGACTACGATCCAGCCATTGACAAGGATAAGCACTCTATGGTGAAAGGTAAATCCACCAAGTGACTTGCCTGTGGATTAAGGTGTTGCCAGCAGATAAACTAAGGGGCAATATATTGGTGGGAGTTGTCTAGAACGGCAAATGGATGACCATGTATCCGTTTTGGAGAGTTGGTATCCATATATTGCTCGAATGAGCTATCATACTGTTGCCCAGTGCTCTATTTCGAGGCCCAGTGGGTGAGAGCAGAGACCTAGACTTGAGATCTGGAATCGAGGCTTACTACCGTTCTTCGGTTAGGTAGATAAATATAATGGCCATGACGTCCACACCCCTGCATATTTTTCCTTTCTTTGGAGAACAGAAAACAAAAGAGCCGCAAGAAATTGACAACTTGCTTCGTGTACACTCAGCAGTTCTCGCCCTCACATCTCACAATGGATACACTTGCCATTCTTATAGTATTCACCACTATAGCAGCAATTGCCGTTGCGGTGAGGTTGTCCGTGCGATACTTGACTCAATCGCTAGGCTTGGATGATTCTCTGTTGGCAATATCCCTAGTATGCTATCATCCCCCCTTCCTGACGTACTAGAAGCTGAGTTGCGACAAGATTATAAGCATTACTTTTATGGCTTTTGCTATTATAGGTATGTCTGTCCCGAAATTTGGGAGAGCCGTCCCCGACAAAGATAACTGAGTATGGCTTTGTGGTTGTAACGGGCCAGAGGTTCAAAATGGAGTGGGACATAGCAGCTCAGAGCTAGAGCAAAAGCAGATAGAGACCCAACTCAGAGTAAGTTATCATCATCAAGAGTGGTTTACGTCTAATAACATCAACTTTAGGCCTTATGGATCATGATCCCGTTGTATAATCTCAGTCTCGTTCTTACCAAAATTTCCATGGTTATACTCTATAACCGGATCTTCTCGCATTCTTGGTTTTATTTTGCATCGAGAATTGCCATTGCAGTCCTTGTGGTCTTCGGTGTGTGGGTTACCTTGAGCAGTTTTCTTTTTTGTCTCCCTGTAAGATCCTTTTGGAACCTTGCCATTGATGGACGACATTGCCTCCCACGCGAGATCACGTGGGTAACCAATGCATCAATTAATCTTGGGACTGACATCTTCGTCACCTTTTCACCCATTCTGGCGCTAAAGCCACTTAATCTGTCTTTGAGGCAGAAGGTTTCTGCTATCACCATGTTCGGGCTTGGAGGAATGTAAGAGTCTTGTCTTGCACATACCCACCTGGAATGATGTCCATGTCTGAGGTCCTGGCTAATACCTAGACAGGACTTGTGTAGCAGGTATCCTGAGGTTGGTGACTTTAATACAACTCACCCACAGCGATGATATTTCAGGTACGTTACGCTTATAACCTGCCATTATCGCTCTAGGTGCATGTCTAATGCGTCCATAGAACATAATGGACCTACAACTGGTTGGTCCAGCATTGAAATGAACACGGCATTGGTATGCGCATGCATACCGTCGTTCCGACAGCTCTCAAAGCAAATAATAGAGTTATGGAGGGGATGGAAACAGCCTCGCATCGTGCACATGCCTGACATCGACGTCTTTCACAGGATACATGTTGAGGAGGAAATCATTATCTACTTCGATACCTATGATCAGGCTTGAAGAGCGAATCCATCATCACAATAAGACATTTCAAGGGTAGTTCTGCCAGCCGTTTTGAAAGCTTAGAGTACCCAACCCGAGTCATTCAGCATATTCTTTTCTTGCACCAGGATGGTCCCGTCTGCACTTACCGAAAGGGGAAGATCTGACGCGCTCATAGTATATATCACAAATGGAACTCTGTGGTAGGGGTTCGTTTTGATTTAGGATTATCTTCCCTTCAAATGGCTAACCGCCAGGTTTTGGACGTTGAGCGCATATATATTAGAGTAACGTCAGCCATAAGAGGACAGAAGAATTGATCCAATATTGTTAACTGAACACGAACGTAACTCCGTTTGCTGAGCACGCATAAACTATTGAAGGAAACCCTTGGGTAACACTCACTCGTTGAGTATATTTACCGGAAGTATTTAGTATGGCCGTTGAGATTATTCGTGGCGTCAGGGGTCCCATCGCCTCATCTTAGCGCTCTCAGTAGGTCATCCATAACCTTACCTGGCCATCCTTGACTGTTCAATTTGTTAATGGGTATGGCAGACTTGCCCTGCTAGAATAGCAAATGATTAAAGGTAATGCACCCGAATAGCTTATTCTAATGGTTGTAATGTGGCAGAACGACTAGTACGGTGTGCAGTCCATGAAACTATAGCAGGCTAGAAATGCAGGGTGGTTGGAGGCCTAACCCGTGATACAAGAAGTTGGCATAGATATATATACCCGAGCATCGCGGTGTTGGAACCTTGGCATTCAGTTCCATGGCGACTGGCAATGTACTATTGTAGTCACGCACGCTGTTCTTTCATTCCTCAGGGCAGAAGGTCAAGTCTTTCGTGGCGCACACAGATGCAGCAATAGACAGACAATGATTAGCATGTACCATTCTTGATGACTGTCAGGATAGCCAACAGCCCGAAATTCAAAGATTCTCACTGGGAGCATTAGGCAACAGGAAGCGAGAGTTAACAGCTACATGATTAAATTAGGGTCTCAGGGTGTAGTTTCTCAGTCTAGGCTATTGATATAATTCTCACGCAGTGTTGACCTGGAAAGCTATCCTCGGGGGTGTTAGTTGTACACCCAGGTTGCATCCTTCTGCTAGTACTCCCGTACTCTGCTACGACCCCTGAAGCCGTAAGCCCGCGTCAGGGCCGATTAGATACAGTAGTCGGATTTGTGAATAAACGGCCAGTCACCTTTCCTTCCACCAGTCGCTCTAGTCCTTGTGGAATACTGTCGAAAGCAATCTCCTCTAAAACGGGAGAAAGGCGTCCGTCGGCGATGAGTCTTAAGACCTCCTTTAGTTCGTCCAGACTTGACCCGATCGATCCCTGCAGGGTGATGTTCCTGGTAATTAGAGCATGAGTATCCAAGCTCATCTGCTTCGCAACCAGACCAACAGCTATCACACGACCGCATGGTTTGACGGCGTTCACTGCTGCCGCAGTCGTTATGCCAGCACCGGCAACGTCAACCACAGTATCAAACACGATATCATGGAATTGATCCAGTCCGTTGGCGCACCCGACGGCGCCTAGATCCCGAGCAAGAGGGAATTTACTCTCATCAATATCCACCGCATACACCCGAGCTCCACGAAGACCAGCAATCTGAATGGCCGAGAGACCCAGTCCACCGAGCCCGACAATAGCCACGGTGCTATCGGGACCGACATGACCTTCGGTGACCACGGCGTGATAGGCCGTTGCGATCGAATCGGTCGCGACGGCAGCCTGTGCAAAAGAGACGGCCGACGGGATACGGATGAGATTCTGCACCCAGGCCATGGTTTGCTCTGCATAACCACCGTCATAACCGAGCCCGACCGCTTTGGATAAACTGTCCTCGGCCACGGGATGGGTGGGGATACCTGCCACGACCCTGTCACCGATTTCATAATCCGAAACACCTGGACCGAGTTCAACGATTGTCCCGGCGACTTCATGGCCTAGTACTATCGGTCGTTTCATGATCATGCTGTATTGATCGTCCTGGAGGATGATGCAGTCGGAGTGACACAGACCAGCTGCTGTGACCTGGATGATCACTTGGCCTTGCTCTGGTCGGGGACGTGGTATGGTCCTCGATTGAAGACCGCCTTGCACATCGTCAAATTGGAATGCTCTCATGGTGGGCATTGTGGATTGTATCCTGTCCCTGTTTCGCTCTTCTGGTTTTCCGTCTGCCTCTTCAAATAATTTGTTCATAATACTAGCGCCAGAGTTTCCAAATCATGGCGGATGGGTGGATATTTAAGCTTCTAGGGATAGTCGGATGTGAATGTTTGAAGAACAATGAACTGTAGCCGAAGAACAATAGATTAAACTGCATATTGTGTTGGTGGAGAATCTGGAGAGGTCCTACGACTCACTCAAATACAACCCTGGCACCGGATCTGGGGTAACACCACCATATAGTCGAGCATTTACCGGAATAATGTGGAGAATATTCACTGGGAGAGTGCACAAGAAACACGATGTCGTCTCGCGAGCACCAGAGTTCTGTGAAAAACCAGAACGGCCTGCGCCAAGAACCACGCTAATAAGGCAGCAGGGCATCTGCCTGGTGACCCGCAGGCACGGTCGAGTTTTTGCCTATCTCATAAAAGAAACGTCAAGTTTCCCTCGTCGCATACTTCATAATATGAGGTGCGGTTACCCGAGTCAGATCCTCAACTTGTCTCGTCAGATCATTGCTCCAAGGCGTAAATTCGCCCCGATCGCGCCGTATAGAAAAATGGCCTCCGTATCGGGTCAGTGTGCCGGGGTTGACCACCTGGGCCGTGCACCGACCCCAGAGGATCTGCACCGAGTATATCTACGGACGGTTGAGGGTACTGACACGGTGTTTAACACGCTATTATCCATACTGCGACAGCCGGCCCTTGGCCAGTACGTTCGTCATGTGAAGCTGGATCGCGCCGTGGCCTATCCAATCGAGCCGCCCGATCTGAAAACCACGAGAGAGATAAATGAGGAGGATCGGAAATTACTAGAGGGCGCGGTACGCCAGGCCGGGTTTGAAGGCAAGCAGCATGACATGATGATGCACATCGTTACGCATCGATCACGTGAACTCAGGTGAGTTCGGTAGCAAGTAAGCACCAAAAGGTGGTACGGAGTGCTAATGTTCAGTGCTAGCTTTCGCGATAGTCAGCAAGCAATCGATTTAATCCATCTTACGCAGGCGCTGACTGCTTTGATTATTTCCGTCGCTCCAAAGCTAGAGTCTTTCGCCTTTCCCGTTATACGTTCTGAATTCGACTCACCGAGCGAATGCTATCTGATGCTGCAAGCGTTCTTGGAGCGGGCGAATGCCAATCCGACGAAAATTTCATACCTACAAAATCTACGCGACGTCTGCTGTCTTGGTAACAAAGATCTGATTTTGAGTGATGAGCGGTTCTATGAGAACTATGACCTGGCGGAGCAGATGAAGTTGGTCGGCAACTTGCCGGCCGTGGAGACCATCAGGGTGGATGCCATTGAGGATAGACACGAAAGTATCGAGCTCGAACCTCGATCGACCAACTTCAAGAAGGTGTATATCCGGAACTCGAACTACTCCAGTGGAAGCCTGGCCGAAATCATCAAGTCGTGCAGAAGGCTTGAAGAATTTGAATACTCAATCGGCGGACGAGGTTCTGTCGATGGCAGCCACGCTATGTTCATAGAGCGGCATCTGCTAGACGCATTACTGTATCATACAAATACGCTACAAAAGCTCGAGGTGGATGTCGATGAGGAATTCATCGAAGAGCGACCAGCGTACTGGGATACAGAGGACGAATATAGCGTCGGAGAAGACCCATACGAGGGGGATTACGTTGACGGACGGCCTGAGTCACTCCGAGACTTTACGGTTATGAAGCATCTCCGTATAGGAATCAAGCTGCTGATGGCTCTTGCACGTGCTAGTATTGGCAAGGGTGGCTCGGAGGAACCATTGTTTTCTTTAGTCGACATCCTTCCACCAAACTTGGAGTGCCTGTGTATCTTAGGATATACAGTTGGGGCCAATAGTAAGCATGACGCCCATATTTCCTTTCTCATGGAGAATCTCGACAGGCTACCATTATTGAAGGAGATTGCTGGTGTGGATGTACATATACCGAACGCAAAGTCAGTCGAGAATCCTGACGAAGAATAGGAGGAACACGATTGTCTGCTGTATTTGTGAGCTTTAGAAAGGATGCTTGTGCTGCTGTTCAGGCAAAGATACCTTGCTCGGAGAGTTCAACATTCGGCAGCAATTCATATTTTGAGATGCCATAGCTGTAAACTATATATGGCTGTACATAAGTAGAAATAATTGAATTCTATTTTTGCACTACAAACCCTCCCTAGATTTAACACGTTGAAAGATAGAAGCAGCATGATACGAGCAAGTTCATATAATAGTGTAACTTTTGTGGTGGTAGGAATTTCTGCCAGTGTAAAGGAGATATCTCGTAGACTGACCCAGGACGAAGCGCTTTTGACAAACATTGACGTATATTGGTAACCATCCATTTGGCCTCTTACGGGATGTGCCACGATAAAAGTCGATTGCATTGAGCGATCTTGTAAAAGTTTATCCGCCCACTTTTTCTGCATACCCACTCAATATAGATACCAATTATGTGAAGAACGGCTTCTACTATTCGTGAGATGGATTTAGACTACGTTCAATTCGGCTGTATGCAGCCCGGCTTAGCTGGCTAGGTACTAGAGATTGATAGTGGGCCGTATGCTAGCGCTCACTTTACACATCCTTCAGCGAGGGATTTGCCTGAAATATAAGATAGGTGGTGACATATCAACTGGGTCATGATTAAGATATTGACCTGACATGGAAACAACTGGTGGTTAAATCATGGCTGGTAGATGATATGATTGCTTAACAGCACTGAGCCTGATGGGTGCAGCTGCAGTGTACTATCCGCTAGTAGTCTACGGACAGTGGATGTGATGAAGAGCTAAGGTCTTCTACTAAGCTTGATGTGTGAAACAAGGCCGTGCGCAAGGGGGGTCACATTAATGAATTGGCTGAGAGTGCAGGAACCAATCTGGAATATTAATGTCAACAAATCTCACAATATGTGCGCAGGAGATACGGCCCCAGGATACCCTTGGCAAGCGACGATGAGACAAGGGTCTTCGCCTATGGTTGTATATACAAAACGATGATGAAACTACACTGTAAGCGCTACAGACGTGGCTCAGTGTAAACAATACTTCCAGACACCATTCTACGCAAAGCTAAGACCCACCAAGGCCTAGGACAGAACCAGTTGTGTCTAAAATCTCTCTCTCATTTGCCGTGACCTGCTGGAAGCGGGTATGAGGCAAGCGATTCCATCTTGGCCTAGAGCCAAAATCTTTGTAAGATAAAAATAATCATGCCAAAAACAAATTCCACGGAATAAAACCTCTCGTAAGCCAAACATGGGTTGAAAATCCTTCTACTGGTAAAGGAGTAAATAAGTCGCCCCACATCGCAATCGTTGGCGGACTGTTGCCTGCAGGAAGTCAGTGTCCATTTTTGATCTAAGGTCGGTGCGATCATCGTTCCACGGAAATTATCGTGCAGCTGCTAGGGGACCATTTCGGCCCAGTTCGTTTGCAAACCCAAGTTCTCGCCTAGCCCTCATGCAGGCCTTCCATGACATGACCAGTGCGTCAGCACATGTCCGTTTACAAGGGCCACAAGACGAAGATGGCTAGTTATTATCCTACGTAGCAGCAACTAGCACCGCTTAACAATCCTTCTCTACGCACCCCACAACAATGTCGCTGCCGCGCTGGCGCTTCCGGCGATTAGTCGTCTTAGCATCTGCCCTGGCTTTTACTTTTATTTGCGCAGTCCAATGGTCTTATGCTGAAACTCCGAGTGGAGGGCAGGGTTATCCCTTTCTTTCTGAATACGTACAAGCCCACACGGGAAAAGGCGGAGGTGAGTCTTGTCAGACAGCTATGGCAATCCCTGCTGTGTGACAATCCTGACTAACAAAATCGCAGCATGGCATATCCCCGAAGAATGGATGGAAGATCGGGCTTCTCGACCCGAGACAATCGTGGACGCAGCAAAACTAGCCACACAAAGAGCAAGCTTGTCGGCTCAGAGAAAGATACCCCATTCTGAGATCCCACTTATCGTCCATCAAACGTGGAAAAATACCCAAGTTGGGACATGGTCGCCGTTGATGCGCCAAAGCGCGACACGATGGCTCGAGGCAGTCGAGGAAGGCAGAATGGCCTACTTTCTCTGGGACGATGAGGGGGTCGCACAATTTGTCAAATATTTCGAGCCTGAGCTGGAGGAGCAGTTTTACTCTCTTCCTAGCAATGTGGAAAGGTCTGATGTGTTTCGTGTCTTGGTAGCGAAATGGATAGGTGGGATTGTGAGTATTTCAGTGGGATTTCAGGCAAAGCGATTTGACATGATGTTCTAATTGATGTTCATTGTTGGTAGTACGGCGACATGGACACCGAACCACTTCGAAACCCCTCATCTTGGATTACGACCGACGATCTCCGCGATTGGGAGGATACAGAGACAAATCAGGTATATGGGCCAGCTGGCCCGATACGCGCGATCGTGGGTCTTGAAGCCGACTGTCCGCCAGAGAGCGATGCATACTGGCGCATGGGCTACGCCGAGCCTGTTCAGCTTACACAGTGGTCACTCGCGGCTGCGCCAGGACATCCCATCTTACAAATATTCCTCGATCACCTCTCTGCTAGTCTCGAGAATACGACGTCTAGAAAGGGCAGTCAGATACATTCTCTAACGGACCAGGCGACGCTGCGGAGTATAGATCCCCTCCTCCTTACGGGGCCCGCAGCGTTTACAGAATCCGTGAAGGCATGGCTGGCAACAACTACTGGGCTGCGATGGAATGCTCTGTCTGGATTGACTGATGGAGGGCAAAGTAAGGTTGTCGGAGATATCTTGGTGCTCCCAATTACTGGATTTAGGTACGTTGTGGCTCGTCTGCCATCGTTGTGTTCTGGTACTGATAGGAACAGCCCGGGGAGAGGCACATACGGAAATATGGGCTCGAAGTCCGTCGAGGACCCTTCTGCACGCCTGTTACATCACGCACAGGGATCATGGAGAAAAACTGATGTTGTGGTTGAATTCGGAAAATTTTGTCGCACGGCCTTTGGCCTATGCAGGGACTGGTCAAAAGTTTCCTATTCTGCACAGTGATATTAATATACGTATAGGACCTCTATTAATGGATATAATTCGTAGTTCTCCAAACCCATCTCGTACAAATGTCACAATCAACTGTTCAAGTCCATTTTATCTCGACGCAGCTATAGAGGCTGGCGTCGCTGAGTATTGGCGGGCGGCTCGAATTGACTTGACGTATATTCCCCGACTAGCTCCGACCCCATCTCGTATGCCAGACAATAGGATTCATCTCCCGTGCTCTTCAAAGGCTTTGTTGGAAGGTTGGACCAAAAGTGGTGTAAAAGTTAAAGTGAATTAACAAGGCCCAATTTCGTAAACCCCCCAGTTCCTAGCTCTCATCGTCTGACTTTGCAGTTCTAACATGCCGAATCAACATGGCAGACTTGTGGTGTGCCTACTGGTCTAAGCGCTGGATGGACCATTAGGATCTAGGCCCTTCCATACAACACCGCTGCTTAGTGGGGCGAAGAAAAACCAAAAGGTGGATACAGAAGGCGGCTAGATAGTCGCATACATCCCAGTATTTTGGCGCAATCTTTCTGAAATGGTCGAAGTGAGACTGGTGTTCGTGTTGGTCCGAATGGCCCCTCTGCCTGGGGCTAAATTTGAGGCATTTTGGCCCTCGGGATAGTCCCACCCAACATGCTCGGAACGATTTCTCTGCAGGGTAAGACTGCATTCCGAGCTAGAATAAGGGTTGCCTGATAGGCAGTCACATTAAATACACAGGGATTGGTCCGAGAAGTTAAGCCTCTGCTAAGCCTTTGGTGGTGGGTCGCCACCCAAGCCCTAATCCAGCCTTACACCGACTAACCACGGTTCCAGACCCCCACTTGTTGACCCTGAAGTAAAATGTTGGTTGATGACGGTGAGACAGACGGCGACGGCGGAGTCCGTGGACTCCGCGTGCGACACTGACTCTTAGGCAAAGGAGTCTAGGAGCAATATCCGTCCAGCTCGACAGCTGTCCTACTCATTCGGGTAATATTGTTCAAGACCCCTATCATGCGTGTTCTCTGGTTGTTGAAACGGTTCAGTCGAATGCTTAGAGCGCAAAGCCTAAGGCACCTGGCAGTTCCTCTCACTCTCCTGATAGTAGCCGTTTCTCTTGGACTGTATCTTCTGCTTGCATATTCCCTGGCAAACGACCCTCGTCTCGTTCCGATCGCATTCCAGGAAGCCAACAGTATCCTTCTCGTGACCGCACACCCTGACGATGAGACGCTTTTCTTTAGTCCGACCATCACTTATCGCCGAACTGACCCAGGTGTGAAGCGATCATTACTGGTTATATCTTCGGGTAGGTAGAGGTTCACCAATAAAAGTAATGAGCGAATCGTCTGATACGCGACTAGGGAATTACGATGGACTGGGGGACAAGCGACAAAATGAGCTTCACAGTAGTTGTGAGCAATTAGGCATCCCCCAGGATCGATGTGTTGTTCTAGATATGGCGGAACTCCAGGATAACCCCAAGCAATGGTGGGACGAGGATATGGTCAAGGACCTCGTTTCTTCCTATAAGGAAAAGTGGCATGTTGACCTAGTATGAGTCCCTCCTAACGAGATGCAATTGGCCATTTTGCTGACCCCATCGCGCAGATAGTCACATTTGACCAAGGCGGTATATCCGGCCATATCAACCATCGATCGGTCAGTGCTGGCGTGCGGTACGTTCTCATTAAACCTCACATTGGCACACCATGCTAATGCTCTGTCTAGCAAATATGTCCAATCCACACCAGAAGCGCCCGTCGCATACATGCTACAAAGTACACCACTTCTCAGGAAATACTCCTCGCTCCTCGACCTAATACCCACGTCAATTCCTTTCACCTGGCGCATCCTCAAAGCACTCCTTACCGCGCCACTTGGTAGACAGAGCGACCATCACACGGTACACGACGTCGTTCCTTTGGTTGAATACAACGACAAGGCGCTTATTGTTAGCTCCTGGCAAACATATCGAGTCTCACGAGCGGCATTCAGTCAACACGATAGCCAGTATTCCTGGGACCGTGGGCTATACTTGGTGGTGAGCCGGTATATGTGGTTCAACACATTGGAAAAGCTAGTGTAGTGCTTTACTAGGGTTGCGCAACAATTAACGATACAACGAAAGAATATAGTTTAATTTAATTTGTATATACGCTGACAGTAGCAACAAAAGCGATGATTCTAATTTAGACCAGCCTCCTTAGTCCTGTTTTACTTAAGCTACCTTGTTCATCCATTTGATCGCAAATGACGGCAAGCGACGTTCTTCGTCGTCTGCCTTTGGTGCACGCCTCCGACTAATACACAGCAGTATAATCACTGCCGTACTGCCCAGTACAAAGACGAGGCCAGCGAACAATATCCGCTGATCCAGATCTTTAAAGAACGAGATCAGCCGCGCGTCATGACCGTGCCAGGACGAAGAGCCGAAATGTGTGAAAAGTGGCGTGTTGACTACCCCATTGAGCATGTGCATCTTCGGTTGATCAGGGGGCCCTGCTAGAATACGCAGATTTGTGCGATTCGATTGTAGAGTAAAGATGGTCCTAAAAAAGCAACGTGAGCCAAGGTCCTTGGTTCGCTATCGGAGCATGGCGGACTCGATGGTAGTACTTACGACGCGTAGTGGCAGCCTGTACTGAACATCACGGTCGCATATGGTAACAATGGCCATACTTGGTTGTATACTGGCAGATTTTCAACAAGCGCATGGACGTAGGGGTTGTTGGGGGTTGCGAGCATCATGCCGATCGAGAATCCAGCTGGGTGTGCAGCCGGGGCTACGAATTCAAATCGACGCAACGGCTCCAGCGATCGCTTGCACGCGAGGTCGAAGTCAAGGACAGCACCTATGAATATTCATGGTCAAAGGTTGGAGCGCTAATTGCGCGAGGGTCGCCAGGGCCATACCTCCGTATTTCTGTAGAATCATGTAGCGCAATGCATCCACGCGTTGTACATTGAATGGATAGCTGGTCCACATTTCATAGAGATGCGGATAATTGTCTTGCACGAAGCTGTCTGCATTGTCGTCCGTCCACAGATGGGCCTCCCAAAATTCATGATGTTTGAGACATTCTGATCTCGCATCCAGCCAATTCTTCGGAGGTGAGCTCGGCCCAAGATGAATATGGTGTATCCTTCGAGGTATGTATGGCCGTATGCCTGTGGCATATGTGGAGTAGTTTGCATCATAGTCAGCGAATGTGACATCGAAGCCGTCATGTTGTTGCGATATGATCGCCTCGGCCGAAGTTGCTTTCCATACAAATGGTAGTCGAAGGAGGTAGTAGAGCCTCAGCAGCGAAAATGACGACAACCATAGTAGGGTCAACACCAAAGTGCCCACCACAATCAACCTGACCCTATTGCAAATCATAATATCTCAGTGCGGTCTGCGCCAATCAATGCCTTGGTATGAAGAAGGGGGTCTAGTATTGATTGGAGATTCATCGTGCTACTGAACGGCGACGTTAATACATGGCCATCCTAGATGAGGTCGAGAAGACCCTTGATTCATTAGGCTGATCATCGTGGCATTGGCGGATGGCAGCATTAATACGAGACGCAGTGACCACCGAGTAATCAAAATTCGTTTTCGCAAACAATGTACCCTCCGTATCGGAACGCGTACACGGTTCGGAACTGGGATATTGGTTTTTCTATCCATTGGTCTAAGCTCCACTTTCTCACCCTGCTGAGATCAAATTATAGGGGCTACAGGAGAGTCCGCAGATATCTGGCTAAGGTAACCTGACCTGGAAATGAGTTAAAAATGGTGTCAACGCGCTGCTTTTACCTACTACGTACTAGTCGAAGTACTGTTAGTCCCGATCTTAATTTTGAAGTTTTATTTTTTTTTGGCCCCTTCTGATGAATGGCATACTACAAACCAACTAAGCGCCTCCGGCCCGTCTATCCCAAAATAGAATGATTACCTCGTCGACTAATACGTCACCCAGGTCTCATGGGAATAGTCAAGACTTAAGAGTGCCTAAGCGAGCCAAGGAGATTCTGGTTCAACTTCGCATGTTAGAGCCTACTAAGACCGGGGTTGCAACTGCGCCGTAACCCAGCCGTAACCTAGAAACGCCTTGTTTATGGTTGGAACCATAAGCCCAAAATATGGCTGCCTAAAAGATCAGGGAGAAAATCTCTGTCTATTTCATGTAGGGAGCAAGAAGCCTCGGACCCCGAGACCCACCGTACCAACTTAGGGTAGTCGTGTATAAAGCTTAGCTTAGTCTAATCCCCAACAATGCGTTCTACTCTACTTAGAGTAGTATTGTTGCCTGGAAGCACATTGCCGCCGGACTAGCGCTAGTTTCCCTGCTGTAGCGCAAATCATTGGTGGACTAGACTTGGCCTACACGAATCCCTGTTGACAGGTGTGAATTTGTTACGAAATTTGTTACCTTTATCATAGGTTCAAGTGTGTGTTGCGGTCACTTGGCCCTATGAAGGGTCCAAGCACTATGTCATTTCAGGTTTAGCTGAGATATGTAGCTTAGTGATGCTGATCAGTGGAAATTCGTCTTTAGTATTATCCTTACGTGATCCTAGGGGTCCGGCTTATGTTTCTCTCTCCAGGCTTACGCTTGCGTATTAAGAACCTTCTCGTGCGTCTGAGATATCCTTGTCATTGCTTTTTCACGTAAGCACTAAAGCGCGAACACATTTCTTTCTGGCTGGCGGCCCACGGGAGTAATTGAATCCACATTGGAATGTTCTCGGCCCTAATTTGGCCCTGGGCGCAAGCTAGATTATGACTGTTCCTACTTTAGCGTCCTGCCGTGATAATTAGCACATGATGTGGCTTTGTCTAGTTCGTCCTGAGAGGTAATTTCTTAAATAACGCAAGGTGAGAGATCTGCCATCGCTCAGGACTACCTCTAGCAAGTATTTTCGGGTATAAGATCAGCGAAAATTGCGTACATCAAGAAAGTAGGAGGTGTGAATTTGTGGAGTACGGGAAAGCGAAAACTTGGTCTTGTATGGTGTAAATCCTGTCCTTAAAGCAAGCCCCTAATATACCTAGACGGGTCGGTCATGGCTACGCTGTGAGAATTTCCAGTGTCTGGTATCGTTGGCCCCTTTGATCTCTCAAACATCTCTATACGCCTCATTTGATATAAGGTGGTATCTAGAGCGAGTTGGTTTCAGAATAGGCGCAGCACCATCGCAGGAGCTCTCTCAATGAAAGCATAATATATAGGGAAATTTCAATTTAGCAAGGTCTTGTGACATGTCCCAGTGTTTCACCTTCAAACAGACTTTCTTGATGAATTGCTTCAGGGGACAGGATGATATATGCAATGTCCATGTGACCTGCCATGTCATTGTGAAGACGAACTGTCTTATTGGTCTGTATCTAATTTATCCAGTATGAATGACATTTTACGATCTCTACTGCTCAACGACTCTCCTGAAACATTCTTTATTAGACTTGTAGTTTTTGGAATAGTCTTCGGCCATGCACTGCAGCTCAACACAGATTACGCCAAAGTACAGCGTGTGCCTAATGGTATAGGAACTGCCATAATCCCGCATACAGAGCTGTTTACCCGCCCTACCAACCAGCGTACAGGTCTTGGTCACTACAAGACAGTGGCCAGGCTTCGAAAATCGTGCACTACTCCTGACGTGTACTAAGGAGATTGCAGGATAAGAAAGGCTGTTGCCTGCTGACCACCCCAACGGTTTGAAGCTTGCTGTGTGATGATGTATATCACACTTTCTTGTGCCTCTGAAAATCCCAGGAAAGCCTTATACGCGACACTGATCTCCGAAGCATGTGCATCGTTAGATACATTGACAAATAGCCCCAATTCTTGATAGCTGATGTGCGGGGAATGCAAGACGAAGACCAAACCTTTAGCTTGGTCTACTACGTTACAGTGACTACAGATCAGCCACAGCCAAATCCTGCGAGCTTGGCCGCCCTGAAGACCATTCCCTCGAATAATGTTTACGTGACGAAGATACGTGATACTCAACGGGCTTTGTAGTTCACAGAGGCATTTAGGTAAGATTAAATCCATGTACTTCAATCTTACATTGGAAAGCTATTCGGATCTGAAACAGCCCCCTCAGGGCCCTCCGCTATCAATTCCTCCAAAAGTTGCTTTTTAATAGCTACATGGAGCTTCGCAATGCCTTGGACTCTTGCACAGGCATTCTTCTCAAGTGGAGTGGAGATCCCGGTTGTATCCATCCCAGGACTCTATTGCTTTCCTCTGCATGATGGCAAAACCATCATCATCCAGGCAGCGACGCTTCATTCGCTCGGAGAGTTACTCAGTTCCCCGCGGAGAAGTACCCTGCGCCAAGGACAAAACATTGACGCCTATCTGTGGGCAGCAGGAGCCAGCTACTATTATCACCTGTGGGCTAGAGTCGGCCCGCTTGTCTGCGGCTATATGGGATGAAGACGTTCCTGCCAGTACGGCAGGCAGCATGATTCAAGTCGAAGGGGGGACAATTACTAGTTCGTCGCTAGTGATTCATGAGCCCCCGCGTGAATCGACGATAAGTAACACGGAGCAATTCCCTATCCGGCTCGCCGTACGGTAGGCTGCAAGGTACTTCAATTACGTACCTGTATACCTGGGACGCCACTAAGCATTCTTACACTTCCCGAAGGGTAGGAGGTTTGCTAGACGCGCTATACTACTACCAGTGGTGCGAAGGGACGAAATATTGGAACGCATTCCGGGCCGGAGGAACTTCGCCAGTGATATCGACAGTATCAGCCGAGAGTCAAGTAACTCTCCGGCTCACGAACTTGCTTCACGATACCTATCTATGAAGCTCAGACCGCAGCTAAACGCGCATCTTCCGACGCCGATATCAACGCATCAGGCATATAATCGTATAGGGCTAATTCAGTCACATGAGACCTAGTATCAATTCCGGACTAACCAACGGCCTTATAAGGCCGTCAAGGCCATACGTATAGCCAATTGTAATCATGTACAACATTAGCCCTACGCTGCAGCCTATATCTTGACCAAGTCTCTTTGGGAACCTAATCCTAGGTAGCAATCACAGAGCGGCCAGTTCTAGCCCCTGCCCCTATGGTTCCTGCTATCAGCCCTATTCTTTTACTGGGACTAAAACAGAGTTTCCAATCAATGGCGCACATTGCATGGCAGCCTTCGGTTTTCTAACGATTGTTACGTCTTGTCTTTTCTTCGGTGCTCGGCTAATTCCATGATGGATCCACTTTACTTCTACCGAACTCCGAAGGCCGTCGCACTCGCCTTTCTATGGTCCACTACCCACATTATTCAAGAACAAAAACCATGGTGCTGTCAAGCATGATGCGTTGTGCACGTGGGTAGCTTGTTTTACCACTCTATGTCTTGGCTTTGGAATGCGGCTGCCTACCTGCGTTGCTGCATGATGGGTTCTCTGCATGCCAATGCTATCATGGGTTTTGCTACTGCAGTCTAGAAGTGGCGAATTTGCGTCAATTAACTTCATGACACACTATTTTTCTGTAATTACGTTGTCCACAACAGAGGGAACAGAGACTGCAAAGCTGAAACCGTCATTCGTCAACAAGATCATAGAAACCAAAATGTACATATGAAAATACCCATTTCACAATTCCCAAACTAAACCCAAAGCAGACCAACTACGACTTCTCTATTGCAGTGACCCCTTCATTCCGAGGACCGGAACGTTCCCGCCCCCTTTCGCATCTCTTCCCACAAGACCAGTAAGCAGCAGACTTACGCACCATAACCCCAATCAGACAAATAGCACCACCCGCCACGACCCCAAGGCAGAACGGGAGGATAGCCGGGTAAAAGACGCGCAGGGTATCCACTAAAGGCGTCCGATGATGTCCGTGGCTAGTGCGTAGATACGAGTACCGGTCGGAACAATGCGCCTTACAAGGCCGCGGTTTAAACGCCGACGTGAACGATCCGTAAGTCTTCCCACCGAACCTCCGACCAGCATCGAGCCATTTGTGAAGCTGGGACTTGGACTCGGAGCCATGACTCCGATCTGCATGCTTTGTCGGAGGTGATGGGTCCGAAGGCGTTGAGTGACCATGCCTCGGGGAGTCATTGCCTTGGCACTTGGAGGCTTCGGGACTCGGATTTATTGTAATCATTGTGATTCGTAGAGCACCTTGACCATCACGGGAAAGACCGACGGAGATCATGTTGGCATCTGTTGGATGTCCGGACTCGTCGAACAGGATGATATCCAGGCGAAACTGGTCGGCTATGGGGCCGGTTTGGAATCGTTGGACGGGGAGTATGTTCATCCCGTAGCGCAGAGTTAGTGTTTCGGATCCTGTCTCCTGTGATCGCGAGTGTTTGGTAGCGGTCAGACGCATCGGGAGGCGAGCTGGCAGAATGGTGTTGTTGTTCACCAATAGTGAGTCTTTCTCAGTGGAGATTGCCAATGCCTGTAATGTTAGCTGTAGGGTAGACCTTTGTTATCCGGAGCACTAACGAGGTATTTGTCTGATCTGGAGTTGTCAGTAGGGCTGCTGCCGCAAATTGAGGACGAGTGGCATGGAAGATGGATTTCATGACCGGATGCAATAGGGAAAGGCTGGCGAGGTTCGTCATGATTCCCTTTTGGAGTGGCATCGTCCGGACTGGGAGGCGACGTAGCAACACAGCTGATGAGCCAGAAACAGGCCGCGAAGAGGGTTGGAAGACGCATATTGATGATGGCTCAAGGGTTCTGTATCAGTGGCTGTGGTGACAATGATCGTAGCAGTCACTTCCTTGATTGTTGGCCTGGCGTGAACGGACTCAGTACCGCATTGCTAGCATGTGGATATCTAGGGTAGTAAGAATGAATGAACTACAGAGGATAGGCATAGGGCACCATGGCTCACCAAGTAGGGTAAGTAGCAGTCGTATACCCTACATACGTTTAGAGAATTAGATACGCACTCACGTGCCAAAGATGACGTGAAGAGACTTCTAACCCTTATAGGCTGTGACGTGTATCATGAACGACAAAACGGAAACCCTCGACGGTGGGACCAGGTCCTTCAGATACTAGTACTGGTGCGACACTTACTCTGCTGCCTATCTTAAGGTCGGAGACTCCACACAACACGGGATACTCGTCCGTCTTCCCAATACGGGCTCGGGTTCCTCGGGTTCCGTCAACACTGGAAGAAAACACCATTTACTGCCTTACTACAAGACATACAAAAGCATACTTTTAAAGGAATCTTGGATACACTAGCACAGTAGGATATCCGTGTTTCTGTTGCTTTTTAACTATAATATTCTCTATTGTAAGATCAAGTGAAAAACCAGACAGGAATCCTACTCCGGCCACAGTGCGGTTATGGGATGGGGGAAGCCGCTAGACCGAGGGCAAGAATGGTGGGCCATGCTTAGAATAAACAAGCTTTTGGAATTGCACGGTGCTTACCTCGCCTGGGGCGAAATCATGGCAACGTCGAGCTGGTTGCATGGATCTTGACAGGCAACCAGATTTTCTGTGCCGAAAGTTGGAATAATCAAGATCTTCTAGATGCATATAGCGTCTGAGATGAGTTCCGACCCCAGGGCTAGTAAGCAAACTACTAGGGGTAAATGCAAGTGGTGCTCGCTGAGTTAGAGTGCAGCTGAATGGTCATGGAGGTTTGCTAAATATAATTTAGAGCATATATTTTCAGAAAAACAAACACCGCTGGGCCGATTGCTATTCTAACTGTCTAGTGTCATAATGCTGTCCCTCTGTGCTAAAGCGATCCCGAAGAGATTGGAGAGAATGGAACTCTCGCGTGTTAGACTTCTCATCTCTCAAATTCTCTAGACGTTCGATTTCCTTTTTCAGTTCTTCAATATCTTGCTCAATCTCATGGCGAGGCGCCACCCGATACTTCAGTTTGTGAATCATAGCAGAGATGCTCAACAGCGCAATGGATACTAGAGGCGACCACTGGCCAACCTGTTGTGGTGTCTCTTGGGACGGCCCATCGTGACGGATATAGTATTCGATCCAAGCCACGAAGGCGATAACAGTGAGTGGACTGATAACAATGCTGAACACGACGGCACCAATAATGATGACATCAAAGGTCACCTTGGCCCACAAGCCCAACACCCGTAGGGTGAAAAATCGCGATATCCGTTTCCACAGTGGTAATTTCGTTCGTGTCTTCTCCACCATAGTTTCCCGGCTGTCCCTTGATGTATGAATTGCGGCGTAAAAGTCTTCTTTCAAGCCCTTGATGATGTTCTTTCTCTCCTTCCAGATCTCCCATACGCGCGATGAAGGGACCCGAGAATGGTACGGCAATACCCTGACCATCATCAACAGGACATTCAGCACCATGCTGAGTGCGACCAGACTATAGATGTACCGCTGAGAGTAGATTACTTTACCCCAAAATCGGTGGCGCTTGGTAAATCGATTGTCCCCCGCTGCTACCGACGCCTGGAGTGAGGTTTGCTGACGTAGCACCTGGGTGGTGTTGAAACATGGGTAGAAGCAGACATCATTCAGCTGAAGCAGCAACGAGTCATTGCTAAAGATATCCCATGCACTATTATTCCAAGTTGAAGTCAGCTGCCATGACTCCCATCCATCACTTGATACCGGTGATATCGGAGGCAGCTGTGGCAAACAGAAGGCGTATTGAACTGGGGTCTTCTTCAGCCTGGGCCAGTAGACCAGGGAGCATATTGATCCGGCAAACATAAGAACGTTCCACAGCGTGAATATAATCGAGCTGATCCGTTCTTTGGCGAATACGCGGGACCAGCATTGGAGCGGTAAGAACACGAGATATGCAGTCACCACGATTGAAAGCACAGCGTCTGCGTCTAGTTCTATAGCTGCGGGACTGATCTCAACTTCGTTGGTTTCAGTGATCAGGGCCGGAAAGTCATCCCACAGGCTGGTATTGTCCGGAATCCAGGGGATAGACACATTTTGTGGGGTACGATATTTTGAAGGACTGGATACCAGGATGAACGCTTGAATGGCAGCTGTCCCGGCATATGTAGCTGCGGCACCGAGAAAGACATCTGCCAGCCAGCCGGTCCAGCGTGTGACACAAACGGCCAGGAGCAAAGCATAGAAGAGATATCGTGGACACGAGTCATAGCTCGTGCTAATGGGGTAGGTACAGAGGACCTCTTCGACGACGAAGAGTGGCGACCGGTCGGTCACATTCATCTTTGCTGGCGATCTGTCGACGGCTATAACATGTTTGGTTCTCCTTTTGGTTTTCCCTTCAACGTTCTTTTCCGGAATGCAAGTCCGTGGTTATAGAAAAAGGTTCAGGGGGATTGTCGTCCGACTATTTGAAATCGATCGATTCGTGTGGGCGGTCTGCAGAATCGAGCGAAAGTTTATCTACTTCTGGTTCTGATGGCCGAATTCAGCAACTCATGCGCGGGAGATCGACGCCGCTATTTGGGACTAGCGCCCAACCCTCAACGTGGCGGTGGCTTGTCAGCTCAGTTCCTCCTCACGTGTCACACAGCCACAGACCCTTTCCCTGGTTCGACTTTGTCTATTCTTTTCATAATCCCTAGACATGGTCGATTGTGATTTTAATACTTTCTTCCCAAAAGTCTGTGACGTCATCTGACCTAGCCAGTTCCCCCTATGCTACCATCCCGCCGATATACGCCCTGTAATGTGGGTCATCCCTTCTAGTGACGAAATATATATTTACGCCCTCACCTTTCGAGGAGGTTAATGTTGTCGAGCAGGTAACACTGTCTGGCGTTAAAACGGCATATGTATTAACCATGTGACGAATACATAGGAGTTACAGAATAGTATTAAATTGATCCAAGCTTAACCCGATACTGCATCCTCAGTAACGCCTCTGTTTAGGCTTGCCATGGCATGCCCAACGTGGTACATGGTCACTATCACATTCCAGACTCGTACGGCCCGTTAGCTTCTCTATACTGCATTCCATAAGGATTGACAGCGGCATAATCATCCCACGCCTCGCATGTTTCTCTCAAGAGCTCTGGATTTAGAAACTTCCAGAACTCGTTCTGTCGTTCAATAATCTGCTGTACGAAGCCCGCGGATGAATGAAACCCCATATGGCAGTGCAGAAGCCAAGCTCCGGGATTGTTGGTCGGAAACGCTATTACTAGATACCCTCCGTTACCCTCGGCCGGCATTAGGGCGACATCCCGCCGGGGAGGATTACGCGTTTGCAAAGGGATGCTTCTGGAGAAGGGGCCGATGCCTTGCGCGAGGATATAGAAGTCGTGACCTGATGCGATCATTAGCTCGGCCAAGGAAATATAGAATGCAAAAGGAAGACTTTACCATGAAGATGGATCGGATGGGGGATTCCCTGGTTGGTGGTAATGATGAAGATCACCCACTGATCTGCTTCGGAAAGTTCGATAGCTCCCGGGTCAGGGATTGTGCTATTCACCCCCGTGGCGGAAGAGTGTTGAAGGGTAGGGTCCCTCCAGGAAACGTTGAAGGCCCGGCCGCCGATGGTCCATAGGAATATGTTTCCGGGGTTAGTGGGAGCGACGGCTTCGTTAAGGCTGGTTGCGTTGGAGATCATGGCGTCAAGGGCGACCCAGGGCACAAGGTCTGACATTGGCGTGTCGAGACACCGGGTGTCGTCTCCGTAATTCCATTTAAGGGTCGTTGGATCCTCGCCGTCCTCTGCTCCTATATAGTGGACAATGCCTTTGATATTGTCGCCGGTCGGGATATTAGAACAGGCTGACTGCGGGACGGCTCTGATCCAGTAGTTATCCACGGGCTGATCTGCTTGGACGATGATATCGTAGCGCTGACCCATTCCGATGGCAATGTTGTTGGTAGTAAATGGGACAATTGGCACAAAGTCACTGGCGATAACTGTTAAATTGTGGTCGTCTATTGAGAATCGAAAGTGAGCGTGCATCGCGGCGTTCACAAGGCGAATCCGATACTTCTTTCCAGGGACAAACATGGTCTTGAACCTTTGACCAACTGTCTCACCATCACTATTGGTCCAAACGTTGGTCATATTGATGAGGCCAGTATCTATGACCGGCGTTGCAGGGTTTCTGATTTGGTCAGTATACATTTCATTGAACGTGCGATGCGGCCAGTCATTCAGAAACAAAACACCGAGGTCTTCATCGTAGTCAGCTGTCGCAGGGCCATGAATGATAATGCCGCCAAACACCCCCTCCCACGCCTGAAGGGAGAAATGGGAATGATAGAAGCTGGTTCCGTACTGCTCGGCCTTCCATGTATAGGTATAACTCGTCTCGGGGGCAATTGGACACTGGGTCACCGAGACTGCGCCGTCCATTTGGTTATTCAGAAACTGTCGGACCCCATGAAAATGGATGCTGGTGCCATTATTTTCCAGGCTGTTTTGTACATGAACCTTGACGGTGTCCCCCCAGTCTACCTCGATGGTGGGACCGGGGTACTGCCCATTGACCAGCATCATGGGCCTTTCGACACCATCAGGGGCGGCTGTCACATTCGTGATGTCAAACCAGTATTCCCTCACGACCCCGGTGTCTGGGCCTTTTGAATAGTAGTTGGTGTTGATATTGAATTGCTCGTGATGTGAAGCACTTCGAGATAGGTGAACTGCCCCAGATGAGAAGGGGCCTTCTGATAGTGGAGCAGTGTGCGGAAGACCCGCGGCAAGGGCCACGAGGACAAGTGGAAGAAGTAGGGCCGCCATGCTACAAGGAAAACGATCAAGCCTGGTAAGACTTTGGTACGAGTGTGTTCTGTCGGTAAAACTGATTTGCCATAGTTGGCGAAGCGCAATTTTTATATATCACATTGGCGAGAAAAGCTCCTCCTACAGCAATTGACGCTGCGGCACCCCTACTCCTTGCTATGACCCTTAGTCCCCTTAGTTGCAATGCCAACATGACATCGGGGGGATCCATAACAAGTCTTGAAGATGAGTGTGACCGGTCACAAGGGAATACCTTACCGAATAGGCGAAGCCGTACTCAATACCAACATTTAACTGGCTCTAAAGAAATCAGACGGCTGATTTTGCGAAGTCCAATGGGATGATGTTGCGTGCACTGACAATGACAAATTAAAATATCGAAGATGACTACTGGTTCCTTATATTGCTGCGCCCTGATGACCCAAAGGCGGTGTTCAGACCACAGCGCATATACAAGTATACAGCATTCAGTTGCTAGACGTGGATGCCTTGTAGATATTGAGCCTGTATCAGATATACTCGGAAGTGTAGGTGGCGCCAGCCTCCAGGAACCTTACATCCCTGGATATGAGGCTGCTACAGGGTTTCAAGTTGATTAAGAACGATGTGGTAGACAGCTGAGAGGTACATCAGGGATAGCTAGTGCGACTACTGCAGCAAAGTACAGGAGATACGACGTGAGTGATACGGAGGGCATTGTACTGTTACAACAATGTCATTAAACTTCACGAGGTGTCACAAGTACTAGAGTGGCACAAACATTTACATGCTGGCCGATTACTCAAGGGAACCTGTTTCACAACTGCAAGGCCGTGCTTGTATACCCTGCTGACCTGTATCTTAGCAGTTATTTGCTGAAACAAAGCTGCTTCTTGAGCGACTAAATGCCCCAGGAGTGGCAACATGAGGAAAAATGGAGCTCAACGAGAGAAAGAATGCTGCCCACATTGCGGCCATCGACGCGAACATACCCCCAGCTGACTACTCCCATACAGAAAGAAGATCCTGCTAGGCCCTGCATGCATAGTGACGCACGTGTAACGAGCGGGATAATGCATCTGGTAAGGCGAAAAACCATGGGGTGATGTTTCGGGAGCTTCCCTGAATCTGAAAGAGTCAAGGCAGCGCTGCCTGACGAACATGGAATCGGCATTGTGATCTGCACTGCTAACGCACAAATACGAGTTTGTACAACAGAATTAATGTCGTCTGGCACATGGCAGAAGACTAGCTTCAGTCAGAGAGGCTTTAAATTTATCAGAAATAGTAACTTAATGCGATGAACGATGTTATTAATTGTGGCCTGCTATTCAGGAGTACCCTCTCACACCTTCTATTTAAATAAAATACACGCCCGAACCTCTCATATTCTCTCTCAATGCCTAACAATTGCAGCAAGGGTTCCATGTAACTCTTATGTAAGACCGAGGAGACGGTCATCGGAGGTGTCCCTTGACAACAACACTGGGGTAATCAGTGAGCTTTCCCTCAACGACGAAACGTGAGAAATGCTTCATTCGAGATTCGGTATCCGGATTGGAGTTCTCAGACACCTAATTTCTCGACTTGATGGTTGAATAGCTTCAATACTAGGAGATGCGAAAACATATATAGGGTGGATGGCTTGTGTACATGGGTGGCTTGGATACCGGTTGAGTTAGTTAACTAACTATTCTAGTTGGCCTTGAAGCTAGCTAAGTCGACCCAACTGCCACATATCTTCTGAAGGTTGAGTGCATTAAGTGCTAGGGTATATAGGGAGTGTCTGACTTCATAAATACGGTCAAGGTTACATATATGTATATGCTTGTACATCACGCTGAGCCCTTCTTGCGAGCGAGCAGTGATCGCAAAGCGTCTTTATCCGCCTTGGGATTCCGCTCCACGGCTTGAAACAGCGTGTCCGTGATCGGAATACCCCGGCAGTAATGCAGAAATCTCTCAGCAACTTTATCGTGACATCTCTCTAAGACAATCACTCCCACTCCTTCGGTCGGGGGAATCGGTGCTCCACAGTAGCAAAGCGCGCGAACCAGATAGTCAAAGGCGTCAAAGCCCATTTCATCTTTCTGTTCCCTATCATATGGATAGTCCTGCAAAATAGACTGTGTCAATTCGAAGTCTGTAAGTTCTCCAACAATCGCGGTCGCATATCCTTTCTTCCGCAGAGATGGCATATCCATATCGACATCGTGCCAGATCTCCTCCCAAATTACTTTAAGGTCCAGGTCTCGACGTTTAGCGAGAATAAGCTCTACTGCGCCTTTGTTCCCCTGACACATAGCCTCTCTAAGTACATTTGCTGTGAGTGGCGCAGATTCCACACGGTGCAAGATGGATCTCATTGTCTCTACGCCGCTGCCTTTGGACTGTGCTGCAGCCATCATTACCTCCTCTGTAACAAGGTCATGGTTCTTTTCTGCTTTTAGTAGGAGGCGCATTGAATTAGGGTCTGTTGCTGCCCGTACAAGAGCTTGCTGCGTGATGAGGACATCTGGCTTTTTACTCAGCAGAAACTCTAGATGTGTAGAGCTGGAGGCAAACGTTTCCACCGCCCGTGCATCAACATCCACCAGATGTCGATCAACTAGTAACTTCAACACTCCAAGTGTGAAAGAATAACCATGTACAATCTCGGTCAGGATAGCTTTGATTGGCAAACCATGGCAAGGTCTCGAAAGAAGCATCAGCATGGCGTCCTTTTGATGGCATGCCGCTACAAACACTCTGTCGGTTATTCTTGTGTCTGGAAATTTGTTCAGAATTATTTTAAGTGCCCGTGAATTTCTTGCTGCTGTGACGAGGACATTCTCCGTGATGGGAAGGGAATGTTCCTGCATCTGAAATAAATACTCCATGACGACGGCACCACGGAATCGATTCCCGGCTGCTGCGCATAGAATAGCCTCGGTTATTGGAATCTCTGCGCCGCTGTTGGCCATGAGCAGTTGCAGCAATTCTACCGGATCATCTTTCCGTGAAGCGGCGGCTATCTCCAGCATTTTCTCGGATACGACGAAGCCCGCCTGCTGTCTATCTAGAACCAGCCTTACCATCGCTGAGGACATCATGACGAGACCTTCGCTTACCTTCTCGGTCAACGGAGTATTTGGGCTAAGTTCCTCCATCAGGATTTCAAGAACAAGAACTTTGCCAGGCTCAACGAAGTATCTAAAGCCATAATCGCCCAAAGCTTTTTCGGCTGCTGCAAGAATCATCCTTTGGGTCATTGGAGCAGCTGGATCAAGGTTATCAAGCAGGAACCTCAGGATCTCTGGGCATTCATGCTTCGCTGCTGCGGCGAGAAGCATTTTCTCGCTAATGTGCGTGCCTGGCTCTCGCTTATCGAAAAGCAAGCGAATCATGTCTGCCCTGAACGGATTGGAGACCGCTGCTATTAGCGTCTCCTCAACCACTCGGATGTCTGGACGGGCCCGTAACATCAAATCCATCGCTTTTGAGCTTGCATAACGAGCCCAACATGCAACGCTACAGTCGTCCACGGCGAGCTCAGTCATTCTGTTCATTAAAACAACATCGACTCCGCCATATTTTGGAAAGCGTCTGTAGGAAAATATGGCATCGAATTTAGCAAATAGGGAAGGGCTGATGTGTATATCCTCATTGCATTTCTCAAAAAGCAATTCAATCATCTCTTTAGATTGGCGCATTATTGCCTCGTATAGCACATTATCACTAAGAGGAATACAGGCCTCATGTTGCCGATCAAGAAGGAGCCTCATCAGCTCAAGTGCACAATAACGATTGCCCATTATCTTCATGATGATTCTCTCGTCAATAACCTTGTCGGGTGTCTTGGATTCATCAAACAACAGGCTCGAGTCCCACAATATGTTCACGATCGCTTCCAATTTTGCTTTTCCATGATTCTTATGATCAATATCGGACATCACCCGCTCAACCAATTGCTTGTCGATTGCAAGGACTTTGCCCAGCAGGAATTCCACAATATCAAGATGGCCTTTTTTGGCAGCGAGAGTCAATGCATTATCCCATTCATATCCTTTAGAAGGCTCCAGAGGATCCGAACCCTGGTCGAACAATGTTCCCACAGTGTGGGCCAAACCCATGCTGGAGGCGCGATGCATTGGCTGCTCGCACTCTTCAGGCACTTTGTGCCAAATATTATCACGGGAAGATCTCGGATCTTCAGCTATGCGCAGCCAATTGAAGTAGGTATTAGGCTCAGTGAAGAGACGGTCAATCATCCCTTGTATATCTAGCACGTCCCCTGCAGCGGCAACATGAGTGCCCCAGTGCTTTGCCGCATAGACGAGGAACGATTGCGACATAGCGACCTCAGCTGTTAGCATCTCATGCTGTGAAAGAAGAAGGTCGATCGTCTTTAAGGCCAGGTTGTGGTGGCCTTGTGTTTCTGAGAACCGGCATCGGTGGTCAATATCAACATCCTCGGAGACTACCAGAAATTCTTTGACAGAGAAATGTGCAAGTCTAATCGCACCGTCCGTGCGGACAATGACAAGAGCGGTTGTACAGATCTTAACAATGAGATTAGGCGATCGCAACGATACCGCGTCTGCGATGGTTCGTATGTTCAGCGGCACAGGAGCAAGGCACAAGTAAAGAAGGATTTCGCGTGCTATGTTTACATCCTTTTCCTCGATCCTGTCAAGTACTTCCCGGTACGTCTCCTCAAGTGTTTTAGGAATGGTCTTTAGCGCATCTTCTATTTGCAAGTCTGTAGCGCAATCTGCCAGTCGAGTGAGTTGTAGGTCAGCCCAGCGGAAACGCCTAACCAGAGTTATGGGTTAGCTTAGTTATCTCATTCCTCTAAGTAGTAGAACGAATAACTATACCGGTCCTGGGTGCGCAACAACTGATCAAGGACTCGAGCTTTTATATCCTCCTTGAAATCTCGTAGACGGCCATTGCTAACCTCAGCGTGGACAAATGTTTCGACGTCCTCTGCTAGCTGGGCTTCCAAATCAACGGTGGGACATCTCTCCAGTGTTGCACGAATATCTTGCTCTGGCCTACTCGTTGCAAGAATGTGAAGCTTATTTTTATGACTCTCGTTAAGACCTGCCAGGAGTGATAGTAGTACCTTTCTCTCGCTGCGCCCCGACCGCTCAGGACACTCATCCAATGCATCCAGCACTAGAAATAATTCACCAGGAGCCTTTGAAAGCACATCATCAAGGGTATCCCATAATTCCTCCCGATCGGGCTGACTTCCCCGCCCGCTATGTCTTTCCCACATCCTGGTTACTGACTGTGCCAGCGGCTTCCGGCTGAACTGTCGGATCAAAGACCTGACCAAGTTTTCTACGCTCCGTGTCTTTTCATTGCTAAACTGAAAATACCAGTATGCAAAAGACTTGTTTGAGTCTTCCTCACAAAGGCTTGTAATGTCTTTTATGACGGTAGAACTGCATGTGATTAGTGTGCATCTTCCTTTATAGAAATGTTGGCCTACCAGAGAACGGATTTTCCACAGCCCACTATCCCACAAAGCCATAGGATGTGTCCTGGTGAAGCCTTCCAGTTGTGATATTGGTTGGAAGTAAGAAACCAGTTATTAGTATCAGGGCTTCTGAATTCCTGCGTTTCTTTCTGGATTCTGGAATAATCTGCCGTGGAGACCCATTCCAGGATCCTCTCCTCTTCCGCAGCTGCACGAGTCAGTATAAGATATGCATTTGATATAGTTGAAATCATACTCAACACTTTAGACTCGATGTTCTTGTTGACCAAAATAGACTGGTCGATCTTGGCGAGAATACCCTCCGCTTGTTTTCGATTGTCTATCATCCTTAAGTAAAGCATTCAGACAAGGTAAAATGACGAATAATCTTACGGATCCTATCGCTCAGGTGTACCCATCTATCTGCTCCCTGACCTTTCTCCTTGATATTCGCTTTGAGTTGTTCCAGCGGCTGGTCGGCAATTGCATTGATGCTCATGCCTACACGAACTTTTGAAGTCATTAGCCTGGACCTTCTGCCGGCCTTGCTCCCGATGTATGCAATATAGGCTTACCGACAGCGTTTTGCTCCCGCACCTTGTTCACTTCGGCAGAATAGTTTAGAAGTGCTGAATAGACCCCAAGAAGCGCATTCTCAAGGTTCTGATCGCTATCGCCGTTTTGGTCCCGGTGATGCATATCAATGCAGGTATAATAATTGAGAGTATCGGCGAGGTACTCCGATGCTGCGAAAACAGCGTCTCGACGTTGAATGTCATTTTGGATCATCTTTCTCATTTAGCTTCTAGACCAAATCCAAACACTGTATTACTATGTCCTTACTGTCAATCCCAATGAAACAATCGACCATGCAGCAGATGCTAAATCCTGCGTGAGCAAGTATTGTATTTCCCTGCCATGAAATCACAAGCTCACCATGTCCGGTAGGATCGAAGGAAACTGCCGTTTTGATAAGGTCTTTGGCCTGAAACGCATAATTGAGAATTTTCTCCGCTGAATCACGAACGTTGAAATCCTTCCCATCCTGCCTGCGAATCCTAAGCCCCCCTTCCTTCCATTCTTTGTATTTCTGCTCTGTGGTGCTGATCACATCGTCGATCACATCTACTGTAGAAGATCCCTCCTTCACTATCAAGTACCGCTTGCGGTCGTCGGGCAAGCTTTCGAAAGCTTCTTTCCAGAGGTCTCGTTTCACAGGCTTCTCAACGATGGCAGTCTTGGGTTTCAACTTTGGCGGTGTTGCTGTAGTCTGCACCTGGTTGCTTGCCTTGTGGGGAACTTCCACAGGGTGAGAAGGTTGTTCATCGTCGTTGGCTGTATCTGGCTTGCCACAGCAGAACCTTTCCCGTAGATTCTTGAACATGTTGGACATGAACAGTCTTCAAGGGTAGTCCACCGAGAACAATAATCTGTTATGATTGAAATGTGAAGTGAGAGCGAGTCAAAGAGTCGGGGAAAAGAGTTCAGGTGAGCTGGCAGCCGCCTGAGTGGGCCTTATTCTCCGCACTAATTAATGCAATTGTGGTTCGCTGACAGCTTTTACTTATGGCCTGTCGCGACAGACACACCATAGCCACCGCAATTCACCTATTTCGGATGATGATCAACATTCTCTCGTACTGTGACCAATCAAATGAAGTAATTAGGCATAGTCTGACCTCAGCCTCGCCATAGCCCGCGGGGTTACCCGCCGCGTATTACCCATAACCCGCAATTGATCGTATTGGCTTCTTCTGTATTTATTGTAGCTAATATATTATCTGTTGGTACTGTACTAGATCAGGGTCCATCTATTCCCATATTATAAGATCTAGAGAAGTATACTAATCATAGATTCCTAATTAGATCTAGCATCTAGATATCTCTTTATTAGACCGTTATATGGCTAGGACCTTTGAATAGAATAATCAACAATTTTCAAATATATAAGAATTGATCATTCGATATAACAGAAAATCATGGGTTGCAAAAGTCAGCCAAGGGCGCTTCATAACTCTTCAACCGATGAGCATCTAGTGAGCTGGACGGTCCTATCCTTCTGCAAATTTCTCCAACTGGGAATTATAAACCCAGTGGCAAGATATATACAAACGACGGCGTATTCCATCAGCAGCCCCATAAGTAAAAATGGAGCAATTGGACCGGCTAGATTGTTCCATCTAAGGTCGGATCCATGAGTGACGGAAAGGAAGAGGTAGGTAATGCGAACTGTGATAAATGGCAAGGCCAAACCCATGGACTTGAGGACCTATTGAGTGATGGTTAGTTCCTGTCGAAGCAATTTCCCTGTTGCATGACTTACAGTGCGGCTGGTACCGGAAATCTCTTGGCAGTAAATCCATAAATAGGCTTGTACGGCTAGCAGACAAGTGACGAAGACCACCACAATGCTGTATCCAGCCTTGACCAGTTTGACGCCAATGATAACGTCGCTAGCACTGTCGCTTCCCTCGAGACATCCGCCCGCGATCTGAAGGCCGAGACCCACAAAGAAGAGGATGCGTGAGAGAAGTAAACATTGACGGACTCGTAAGTTCACCTTTTCCTCGTGAGATAATCTGCTTGCAGTTAGAAGGCTAGTCGCCCAGGTCATGTTCCTGTTCGGTTGTTCATCCTGTCACTTACATAATTCGAATGAAACCAAGAGTTGCCGCCACCAAGGGAAATACACCTGTATTGAGAAGAATGACCGAGGCTATCATCAGCCCGGTCGTGGGTTTATGTTCGAACAGAATCACCAAGACACCCGCAACAAGCCGAACTAAAAGAGAAGTCAGAGGAGAAACATGATTTCGAGGAGGTGAGTTGCGTTGGTCGGCAAGACTCACTGATGGAGAAAAAGAGCAGTATCAACCATGCCATGCGCGGCCGCTGATGTCGATAGTATGCTAGGTACGCGGCTATGATAGTGGCCGGCACATAAAACACAATTTGTGCAATGCTTGTTTTGGAGTGGTCGTTGAACATGTTTACCTGATTTGCTGTAGATCTAAGGGTATCCTCGGTTGTCAAAGAGTTGGTAAATAGTATGCAGCTGCCTTTCGTAGAGTACAGATCGCTGAAACAAAATGAGGATTGTTGGTTCTCTTTTGTATTCTCACACCTGGCAGTCAGTCCCCTTCTTATAGTCTTCTCTGCGTCACATCTGTGCGTATCCGGCACAAGGTGACTATGTGAACATTCGCAACTAGGGCATGTACAAGTCTGGAAGCGCTCGCAAGATCAACTCCCGTTCTGGTTTAGCCCCGGCCCTAGCGGCTCCACCAAGCATCCAACGCAACATTTTAGCTGCGCCAAGTGGGTCCTGATTCTGAATCGGATTAATTGAGCAAAGAATCTCACATCGACCCGACTCGTGCCCTCGCCTATTTCATATTAGTGATCGCTATTCACACCCACTATTGGCGGTGACACCTCGATGATATGATCTCATATCCCGACACAGCAGCGACGCTTCAGTTATCGTCCGTATTGGTGCCCACTTAGTCGGGACCATCTGGGTTAGTGCGCTATGGTGGGGGTGGCAGGGAAGTCCAAGGGCTGCAACACATGTCGAAAGCGAAAGGTTGCGGTAGGTAACCGTCTTGCCTTGACTTATATGCCCTTTCTGCAAGGCGCTGACTTTGAACCCAGTGCGATCAGGAAAGACCGGCCTGTGCTCGGTGCACCCGGTCAAACCGAGTATGTGGTGGATACGAAAGAGAGAGAGTCTTTGTATTGGTTCAACCGGCTGCCGAAAAGAAACATATCTTTCTTAAACCGCACTCGTTGGAGGTCAGTTCACATTCGAAGGTCCTGCAGAACGGGTCCGAGGCATTGGAGCTGCTGCCAGCCAGTACTCGCGTCCGAAGTCACGAAGCCTTTTATTCCTTTGCTGAAAGGGGCATGGCATATGTCGCGATGCAAAACCGTAATGAACGGCATAGCTTAATCCAGGCATTTCTCTCAACCTGCTTTCCGGCTCAACACCCCCCTTCAACATCCCGATCATGGATATCATTGCTTGGAGAGCTGCCGACGGGAGGCAACGCGCTGGATTTATCCAGTGCTGCTATCGCTGCCTCAGTCATAGGGCGCAGTTTTCAGAACAATACACTGATCAGAGAAAGCCTTAAGCTCTACACACAAGGCCTTCAACAGCTACAGCGCGCTTTGTGGGACCCCAACCTCATGCGAGAAGACGGAACTCTTGCGGCGTGTATGGCCCTCAGTCTTTATGAAGCTCTAGAATGTCCGAGTGCCGGATCCGACGGGTACTTTAGCCACTGCAAGGGCATATTAGCTTTGGTTCAAGCTCGCGGCGTATATGCACACTCCTCGGGTGCGGGGCATCAATTGTTTCTCGGTGTCAGAATTCCGGGGGTAAGTTTTTAGGTGCCCCACGATGCTATCTAATGGATCGCATAGCTTGTTTTCTTCCCTACTAAAATCGAATCACAGATCTTATATGGCTTGGAATGCCAAACTCCAAATTTCCTATTTGACTCCATCTGGATAGAGCAGCCCTGGAGAGGAACCCAGAAACCCTTCTTCCATCAGGTAGCCGATTGTCTCTCACAAGCCCCTAGTATTTTACAACGTGTACAAACCTTGCCCCACCTGAGCCCTGATCAGCAGGCCCAGCTGATTCACGACCTGGTTCGTGAGTGCTGGCAAATTGACGGGAGTCTAGATAGAATCTATGATGAGATGCACTTTGCCACTTCAGAGCCCCTTTATTGGCTAGTGCCATCTCAGAGCAATCTCTGCGCAGTAACTGGACCATGCAGAAATCTCTTCCCAGTGTCTTTCTGTTTCACTGACCCTGAAAGCGCCACAACACTCATCTTACTCTGGGCGGTACGAGTAATGCTTTGGTCGGGGCTTTGCAATCTATATCGCATCCCTATACCCGAGATATCTGTGGATCGTGTCGTTCATACCAGCCCTGTCAACACTTCTACTGGTGAAATATTTGAACCACTACCCCCTCTCGGCCACCGGTTAGATTATCCTGCTATGGTTCACCACGTCTGCCAATCTGTGGAATATCTTTTGCAAGATGAGCTGCTGCTGGCTGGTCCGTTATCAGTTAGCCTAGCACTTGGAATTGTTATTGATACCATCCGGGAAGAACCCCGGTGTGTTCAAGAGGCTACGTGGCTACAGACTGCACTGGAAGTCGTTCAACGGAGGGGTTTAGGTGTCCTGAAATATGCCCGTTCAGGGCGATAGACAATGGAGTTAATATAGACACACCGAACGTGGAAGCTCGTATGTATAAAGGAAACCTTTTATTGCACTTGGCTTCAGTGCTAATAACCCGTAGATTCTTTAGGTACTCTAGGTTGAGTCTATCTTCTTTTCCTGATCCCTCTTCGGTAGTCGCCTTAATACTCCTTCTAATGATTTGCCTGTACACAGAGAGTAATCGTAGTGTTTATTAAATTTATAATAACATACATTATAAGCTAAGATTCTGCGGGGACTCCGAACAATAGGAACACGTACTTACACGTGCTGTGTTTCCTTTTTAGGACGCGCCATCACCACTAAGAAGAAGTGGGCCTTCATCCTCGCAGTAAACACGCGCCTCATCTCCCCATGAAGATATCCTGAAGCGATTCTTACACAAAATGGCGCCCAACGGTCTCTGTAGTAATGTCATCGTCCAAGATCGGCTCCCTGATCTCTTGATAGGAATCAAGCATACTACTAGCCATGCACTGCATCCTATAACTTTTACCGGGGTGTTGAGACACTGGCCCAAATTTGAACAGGACGTGGAGACGACATACCTAAACTTTCGGTGGAACCGGCGGGTGGTTGACCACCAGCAGAAGTCTGGAAAGGTCTCAATGTGGAATATCCGACTTGAGCAAACTGCCGTTGGAGATGAGATGGGAGTCCAGGGCCGATGGAGCCAAAACATTAACCAGATCATGTCCGCTGTGTTTCTGTCTCAGGATATAGACCTCCATCTCGGAGACTTCCGGGCCACAACAAGAAACTATACTAAAACCCCGGATGTAGCGGCAGCAAGTCGGTCCACAGGTGAGCTACGACTTGTGGGAGAGCTCAAAGCCCCTGGGTCCAGGAGCATGATTTATTGCACGCCTTGCGCAACCAGAAAAGCCTGAGACGTATCTTAGGTCAGTTAGGCTTAGTACTACCTCTGATAGCTGGCCTAAAGAGCCTTAACATAAGTCTGTAGGCCAAGTCGCCGAGTATATGCAGGATAATAATGTTGCATATGGGTTTCTCTCAACATACAACCAAACCGTTTTTCTCCGACAGGTAGACGACCCCACCTTGGGCTGGGTACTGGAGTACAGTCCAGTCATTCGACAAAGTCATACATACACACAAGGTGCTGCTGTCAGCCTTCGCCAGTGCGTTTTTCACGTTGGATGCCTGGCCGCAAGCGCTCATATAGCGGTCAATAACTCGACGAACTGGGTAGGATGAATGTGAAAGGGGCCATCTTGGCTTGTTAGGCGTCACTGTGAAGGTTAAAATGCTGATCAATATCGGTTCTGAATTAATGAGGATAATAGATACAGACTTACTGAAACAAGATTGCAATCTCATTGTGTTAAGTGAAGTTATTCATGCTCAGAGGTAAGAGTAGTACTAGATGAAGATCGCGAGGTACGATGAGGTGCTCACAGGGTCAAAGCTGCCAGTAAAGAAGGGGATGACAAAACCACACCCATAAAACACCACATAGCCATTTGTCACATCGTACTCTTTGCTTTGGTAACTTCACCTTCATCTAGGAACCAGAATTCCCACAGATCGGGATCCCACTCCCACGCATCCGTTGATCGCTCAAAAGGACCGGCAATATACCTGCACGTAGGAATTTTAGAAGCGTGTAAGGAAGATACGAAGCAAAGAGCTGACTGACAGTTTACCGGTATGCTCGTCCCAGTAAAGCTCTCGCTGAGCATCCCAACTTGGGAGGACACCGCTTTTGGCAAAGGATCTATGCAAAAAGATGGCTGTTAGGCACTGAAGAAACGACTTCCATCAGGGTACTCACGTGTATGCAACTTTGAAGGCCTCGCGGATTTGGTCTCTCTTTGACAGTGGAAGAGTGTAAAAAAGCCCTTCACCGATCACTCCTGACAGAATCCTAACTCCTGGGACTTTGCTGAAGGCTATATAAAAAAGATAACCTCCGGGAACCCAGCTATCCTGACCTTGGGATTCTTTTTTAGAACCGATTAGCGTTGGAGTGTGCTCAGAGCCGATGTTTTTCAGGGTCTGATAGCATGTATACTGATCGAGTGCAGAATAAGGGAGGTCAAGTGAGGCTTGATGAGCTCGAACGTCTGGTGCTGCAAATTCAGTTCCTTCGAAAGGGATTTGCATATAGAGCAATACGTAGCCTTTGTGGCCCGGATTCCCAACCTCTTCGCAGCCAAAGAGCGCTCGAGTATATGGAACACGTAATCCGTACTTTGTTTCGCCTTCCTTCATGTCGAAAGAGTACTCATCGAGCCTGGAGGTAAGGCGCCACTGAGAAGGGAAGGGATCCACAAAGGCGATAGGATTCAGCAGAAGGCTAGGCAAAATAAAGCTTGGAGACGTCATCTGAGCAGTAGAGTTGACGTTATGGCTGAACAGTGATAGAAGGTGATCAGGAAGAGGGGAGAAAGTGTGTTGGTGGTCTTTAAGACGGCCATATCAGGTGATCATATGTATCCAGTGAATTCCTGACTATGATTCATTTTTACCTCGCGATTACGGAGGACTGCTCTACGTTGTCTACAACCACGTGAGCATGTGATACACAGAAATCTCTGCTCCTGTACTAGCTATATTGAACTATTTAAAGCTATTTGAGGATAGGTTTGTGCTCTGCTCTAAAACCACAAGAGCAATAACGGTAAAAGAATAAAAGAATAAACATCAATAATGACAGCAGAAAGACAAATTAAGCAATAATGATCATAATAATAAGACAGACGGGTTTTAGGGAGATGAAAAGCTCCGCTGTAAGCGATCTTGTTCCTGGAAAAACCTGCTCAGTTGTCACTTTCAAGGTCCCTAGAAAAATATCAGCATTTCCAAGTATGCGGGCCAATAGCATTATCCTCACTCACCAGGAACTTGAGATGTCCATCATTATTCCTAATCTTATCGGACAACATCATGCCTTGACGGCCTCGAGAGCCACCATTGATCATCGGTAGATCGGCGCAGAGTTTGGGGCCCCATGGGGTTTCCTCCAGTGTAACGTTTCTTGCAGAATTAGAGAAGTTGGATCCACCCCAGATGAACCAGCCTGTGCCGGTCAGCACTCATGCGGTGGACTATACAGAGCGATACGGGGCATTACCGTCAGTGTTTCCAATGTGGTCATCTAAACGAATCTTCCGGGGAATATATCTTCCCTGGATATTGCGAACTTCGGCGAGGAGCATTGTGTGACCATGTTCGGGTTTGATATGGATATTACGACAGGATTGATGAAATGACATCTTGAAAAAAGAAGCGCAGTGGGCTAGGAAACGTGCAGTGCTTCTGACAATGTCTGGGGTCGTTTGGCAACGTTAGAATTTGAGGAAGTGTCTGGAGAGGTCAACTGCTTTTAAAGTACTACCTAGTCGGCTTGATGGTATACATATCTGGCGATCTCGCTGTATGCGCATTGCTGCCCTATGTCATGGTTGAAAAACGGGCTCCGATGCAGGGTGACGCAGCACGTTCTTATTGGTGTCGTCTAGACGAAGGGCTACATCCAGCTGTAGGTGATAGGTCATAATGTCCCATTCTAGTAGTATTGCTCCAAATCGCTTCCTCAGAGGTACGAAGGTCAATAACCATTCACCTGTAGAGTGCTACTGCGAAAGGGTGATTAATCCAACTTATATTATACCTATCCCTAGGATGACACGGCCTCTTGCTCAAGTGTTAAGGTATGCAGTTCCCAGCATCGCAAAGACTTCCCAGAAATACTAAGGTCGTTACAAACTTATTAGAATATATGTGGAAGTTAGTCTGCTATGGTTTAGTAGGAATAATGCATGTGTCCATGTGCCACACCATATCCGACCAAGCCACGTAGCAATGCTAGAGTTAATTAGCATAGAGCCGAATGCTAATGGTATATATTCAAGCCCACTATGACACTATTCATATATCAAAGTTTTAATAACTTGTTTGTTGGTCCTTGCAAGGACCAACTTAGAGAGCATGTATTCGTATCCATGCGAACTTCTAGAACGTGTGCTGAGCTCCCATTACGCCATGTGTACCCATGGTGGTCTAAACATATTGCTCTGTATAGGTGTATGCTAATGGATATATTTTTATTGTATAGATCTGTCAACTATCGTTGTGTGTATCTGTCTGTTCTTCTTTTCAGCAGATGCTGTGGCATGTGTAGTTGCAGTATCAAGCACAATGCAGATGTGGTTTTGCTTTGTTCTTGGCATATTCTGCTCCATTGTCATTACGACGACTAACTGTGATAGGACATTGAAATTCTAAGTGTTCCCAGTGTCTTTCTCCTCAATTTACTTCACCCGACATCACTAATCTTTTGTTCACTCCACCAATGGTCAACACCACATTTCCCTTATTGTTGTATTCACTTATTTTTCTGCAAAGAAGTATCTGATCAGTATTCATCTTGCATCCGGCCGTCTCCTCTGCCAATATTTTCCTATCACACCAGGTGACCATACTTCCACACATCTCTGTATTCCACATTCACAAATATCAAGACAACTATTATCAGATGTGCCCTTCAGTATATTATTGCCCGAGGCCACCTGTTCTATTTTTGATTGCTGCTTCAATTTTGCATCATGTCTGTCAGGTATAGCCTATCGAGCCTATGGACTTCACAACGCCTCCGCATTGCTGGAAGGTATGTTAGTCAATGTAGCTGCATGAGCTGTGAGATATGCGCAGCCCTGCCAAGGTGATAAATGCATCAACGGTATACCTTGGATCAAGTGTGGAGGCAGGTGGGGAAACGTAGCTGAACGCTAGTGGACTAGTAGCTGCTTGGCTGCGCTGCACAGCCTCACTTCCAGCTTCCTGTCGTAAATATTGTGCTGGGAGCTCTGCCAAGAGTCCACCTACGTTCTGACTGCCAGGCTGTATTTTCAATAGAATAGTACTTCCACTAGGGTGCTTATTTGGGCACTAGGAACCGCTTAAGCAAGCTTTTGCCCATCGACCGCGCACTTTAACCGGCAACCCCGAACAGCATGCCGCTTTCGAGTACCTGTCAAAGCTGTGCCAAGTCCAAGGTGCGGTGTGTACGGAATAGTGCACAGTCAGATATCTGCTCTCGGTACTGGCACAACAGCGCCGACGTGATATCTATATAGCTGACCGGGACTGTATAGGTGTGCACGATTGAACAAGCAATGTATATATCGCGAGACCGGTCGGCGGTTTAAGGGCTTCAAAAAAGACCGGTAGGTAATCATCAAGCAAGTATTGGGAGATAGCTCATTTGGCAGCGCAGGCAAATTGAAGCTCTTGAGTCAAAGATCAATGAACTCATGACCAACTCTGAATCAACTTCAACAAACCCAGCAGCCCCTGAGAATGCTACATGCAACCCAAACGGTGAAGTAACCGACGAGGCCACGATGGACGTTATTGCCCGAGGTCTAGTAAATATGGAAACTGCACAGTCTTTCTTAGATATCTATAAAACGGAAATGACGTTACATTTTCCATTCGTCGTTATCGCACCGCAAGTCACGGCCCCAGACCTTCGGCAAGAAAAGCCATTTCTCTTCTTGGCTATTCTCGCATCTGCGGCATACGCCAATATGCCACTGCAGAGATTGCTGGGCAAGGAGATAAAGAGAGTCATTGCTTCTTGCATGATTATGCGCGGAGACGTTTCGTTTGAGTTGTTACAGGGAATGCTGGTCTTCCTCGCTTGGTAACTCGCTTCGAGCAACTTATAAAGCATAGTCTCTAATGGTCCTTGGCAGGTCCCATTACCACTCCCGACCTCATCGCTATACGCAGTTTCTACAGCTAGCCATAAGTCTTATGGTCGAGCTGCGGTTGGATCGACCACCACAGACGAAGACATGGAAGACGGCGCTCAGATTCAACAAAGAGTATGCACTCGACGATGAAAATTATGTTCGGCCATCTTGGGGCCTGGATGAGCAGAGAGCCATTGTTGGGTGTTATTACCTGTCATCCACGTAAGCCTCCTTGTTGCAAGGCATGCCCCGACGTTGCTGAGATGGATGATCTAGGATTGCCATCCTCCTACATAAGCCGTCTTGTTTCCCAAGTATAGCCCCTTATCTCGAACAATGCTGCCAGTCTCTACACACCGAAGGTGAATTCCCCCCTGACAAGCACATCATGCACATTTTTCAATTGCAGGTTCTCGCAGAAAAGATTAACAATCTGTCTTGGAAACATGGCATCGAACTGGGCAGCATGGGATCTGCGGCGGAGCTGTATGTCAGCAACATTAAATCTGAATTGGATAGATTACGTAGTCAGCTTCCTGTTGGCTTCTATGAAACTCGTGAGTATCTTCATTAACCCAGTTAGAACATATCCGGTAGGCTGAGAATTGCTTTCTTCAACTGTTCAGCATTTATGGCTATGCAGTTCTATACCACAGAGCTATACCTCTACCAACTGAGCCTTTCTCAACAGAGTGCGCTGTCTTATCGGTCGGTATATTCCAGAGTCTCTGAGACATGGTGGGATGAGATCTTCTGTTCTGGCCTTACTGCGGTAGATAATATCCTAAACACGTATATGGGGCTACCGATAGGGGGCGAACAGGGGTTCAACAACACGCAGTGGGTACAAATGGCGTTCTGCATCCTAGTTGCTTGCAGGCAAATCGTCGCAGCTTCACGGATGGGAAAGGCAGCCCTACTTCCACAGAGTCGTACATGGCCGGAAACTTTGGGGAAACTACGGCAGCGCCTAGCAGCATTATCTACAACGCAGGTGGATCTGGACGGCGATCGGGACGTCTTTGTTAACTTTGAGAAACGTGTTTCTCGCATCCAGGGCTGGTTTGATCGCAACTTGGAGAGCCCAGAAACAACCTATCCTTCTACGAGCCTCGCTGCAGGGCAAGATGTAGGCCAAGATACTACGACAGAACTGTCGTATGACACTTCAACTGTACCCTTGGAGATGCCCGAGGATCCGTCATTGATTGGCTATGATTTCCAATTGGCTGCACAATTTTTCCTCCCTCCCAATCTTGAAATGATGACTGATTGGATGTAACAAGTTGTCTCGCCGTATTCAACCTCTACTTCGTTGGCGTCGTCCGTTCCTGTCGATCTGTCTATTTATTATTATTATTATTATTTAATACATTAATCTTGCTTGTTAATGCTGATCTGTGTTATGCAAGGCGCCCCCTTTGCGCGAGGCTGTGTTAGCGATTGTATCAAGGCTCGGACGCATCTCCGAGCCGATCGTCCTTATGTTGGGGCCGAATAGCCTCAGAGTTTGTACATGTTCGATCTCCGACCCGACTCCTAGGAAATAAATATTCAACGCAGATAACAATAATGACCATGTCAACTGAACGTATGAGCAGTCGAATTGCGTATCACAATGTCTAAGTCACATTTTACTATCATTCTCCCCGTCCTTTGTCTTGTTCATTCCGTGTCTTCATTCACCCCTTGTCCGCTGTTAGGACCGGCGTTCCCAGCATTCACGCTCGACAAGAACTCGACAATACTGAGATCTGCCCTGGCAAACCTCACCGGGCAATTTGACGAACTATATATCCAGGGCTCCGGTTCCCACGGAGAAGTGTCTCCCAATACCACATCGTTCAGTCTCTCGCTTTTCTCGACCAACGAGGGAACTGCGAGTGCCAGCCCATTCTTCTTCGATTATCATTACACGGCGCCTTCACTGCAGAACTCATCTAGCCAGACTCAACATGCGAGTCGAAAGAGTGTTTACCGCATCGGTGGACTTACCCAACTTTTCACCATCTGGACTGCCCTTGTTGAGGCCGGGGATACCATCTGGAATGATCCTGTGACGAAATATCTTCCCAAGCTAGCCGCAAGTACGAATAGTGCGAATGTAGCGCAAGATCCTATTCGATATGTGGACTGGGAAGATATTACCGTGGGACAGCTAGCCAGTCATATGGCAGGTCTTCCTAGGAACTGTGAGCATCTTTGACAAATCAACAGTACATTTCGTTCAGACCTAATCAGCCTACTTCTAGACTGTGTGGATAGCATAGAAAAACAGGGTTACAGCATCAATGACGGCTTGCCACCGTCCGCTGGCACTGGTGGTACTTGCACATCCAGTAATTCATCTCAAGCCGGTATGACATTAACTTTCTCCATACTATCACATCCAGGCCTGACGCATCTGCCGTCCAGAAACCCTCGTCGCTTTAGCTCATCAACCACCAGTTGCTCCTCCCGGAGTAACCCCCATATACTCCAACGTTGGATTCCAGATTCTAGGTTACATCATAGAACGAATCACGGGCCAACCATTCGAAGAAGTTCTCAAAAGTCGCATACTGCACCCACTCTCCCTCCGTAACACGAGTCTACGTGCCCCCTCGAGCAACTCATCCGGCATCATCCCAACAAACCCCGAAGCCAGCGGGTGGTCCACGCAATATGGAGCAGCACCGTAAGTCCTCCGCCCCATATTTCATCCCTACGACCATCCTAATCAGAAATACAGGGCACTCTCGATGTACTCAACAACCACCGACCTCTCCAACGCCGGAAAAGCGATCCTCAACTCAACCCTCCTAACCCAAGCTCAAACCAACCGCTGGTTGAAACCAGTTACCCACACATCCAACCCAGCCAACTCCCTCGGCTACCCCTGGATTATTTACAGCAGCGGAAACTACCCCAATACCTCGATGGTTGACATTTATACTTATTACAGCAGCATCGGCCAGTACAGCTCCTACATAGGTCTCGTGCCAGACTACAACGTCGGCTTCACCGTTCTCGCAGCCGACAGTGTCTCCGCGCCAGACCTGAATGCGCACGCTGATATCATCGGCGACGTTATCTTGCCTGCATTAATGAAGACGGCTGTTAAACAGGCCGGTGCTCGGTTTGGTGGCGAGTATACAGCTTCTTCTGGCCTTAATTCGTCGATCACTGTCTCCGTTGACGAGCTACCTGGTATGTTTATTGAGAGCTTCGTCAGTAATGGGACAGACTTCAGGGAGATCCTGGCTTCATTGATTGGGATTGAGGATCCGGAGGCGTTGAGTATCAGGTTGTACCCCACCGGTCTAGTCTCGGAGACGAAATCGGGTGGTTCCAGGGTGGCGTTCCGGGCTGTTCTACAGGACAAGAATGAGCTTGCTGATGCTGGGACGCCGACGTGTGTCTCGTGGATGGATGTGGATAAGCTAACATACCAGGGCCGTGCGCTAGATTCATTTGTTTTTGAGATAGATGGTGGTGGAAAGGCTGTTGGAGTGGAGATCCCTGGTTTGGTGTTGTACTTAAACAAGGCAAATTAGGTCGACGCGAGTTACCTGTGTCATTTGGGCTTGGCTTTTATTTGGTGGTAGCTATGATCATGGGGATGTCCTGTATGGGCGATAGGGGTGGTTAAGATCGTACATTATGGTTTATTCTTCGGGTTATTAGACTAATATATGTAAACTTCATGCTCAACATGCTACTAGCTATCGCTTAAGGACCAAATAGTTAAAACTACCCTATTACTCAACGTACCATACAATGACGCCCTCCAGAAGACATAACTGTACGTCGGATAATATTGAGAAGGATATTAGTAATCTGACCCACGAATATTACCAGAGTCGGAAGTATTCTGAGAATCTCGAGAATAGAGAATAGATCTAGAAAGGTTACTGCTGTGAAAGAGAATTCTTCAAGCTATCTACACGTGACTAGTATACAGAGAATATATCCCCTTGCTCATCTCCTACCAAAGAACATCGCTATCTGGCTCCACTGGGGCCTGTTATTGCTTACAGTATTCCCAAGAATGAAACTAAAAAATGTTATGAGACCGGGTGATAGTTCGGGAAGTAGCTGGTGGGATCTTGGTGGAGCTGAGAGCGGGGATCGACATGGTTTGATAACACTTTAAAGACACTGGCAGCTGAAAATTATGTTAATGCTACTCTGCCAGTCCATACTCCGTAGTTACCCGAGATAAAATGAAGTGGCAGTGTAGTCACTCCGTAGTTGCTCCAGCGGTCCTGCATTGCTACTCCCCATGAGGATCTGATCTGCATAGAACTAGCCAATCAAAATCACAGTGCATAAATATACTAATGTACAGACATGCATTACTTGCTTGTAATCTCAGCCCAATAGGTATGTTCCGGCGTCATTTCTCTACCAGGCCCGTAACGCAGTCTGAGCTAAAGCCGAGTGTTGCAGGTGAACAAACTAGTATCTGCGTCCATTTTTTGGCAGCAGAGAACGACCCCGACCAAGCAGAGTGCAGGTGGAGATATGGATTGTGCCTCGCTTGGTTCCTTTGATCTGAACTGGACTCGGCTATGATTAAACCAGCCATCAGCTAAGGGCTCTCTTGTGTAGAAGCCTAGAATGGTTAAGTAAGCGGATTGATTTTAGTGGTAGAAAACTGGTAGGACCGGCCGACACTGGTCATTTACAACCATGCCCGGGGCTTCCGGGTGTTGACTCGACGGCCAGCAGCATACCCGAGCCAATGATGTGATATGACAGTGATAAACCGCAGATCTCGGAGTCGAATGGCTTATATCGACGCCCTGGAGAGCTGATGGCCCCCAACTGACCGGGAGCAGAAAGTGCACGTGTGCGACTTACTAGGTAGTCGTAAGCCTCTGAACTATTCCAGCTGTTCCAGCTGAGCAACTGCAATGAAGGTTTCAGCTGAGAGATGGAGACACTTTCGGTTGTATCAGAACGCTTCCCCATCTACCGAGTGAGTGACGCTCACAAGACATGCAGGCTTCTTATGGGTCCGTCCTTCAAGTCCCCACAGAAGGTCACCCCCATTACTGGCTGCTTTACACAAGAGTGGCCTCGCGGAAATGTGATATATTCAGGGGTAATGTGAAATGCGCAGGCAGGGGGCTGAGCTGAACAAACCCTCTTTCTAGATTACTGACGATCGGGATCTTTTACGCTGCCTTGACCGTAATGATAGATGATTTCACTTGTATGAGGGAATTACCAGGTTCAAAAGGAGGGTATAAAGGGGTCGACCATTGTCAGAGCTGTCAAGAGTCATTCATCAAAGCCATTCAACACATTTCCCAAAAGACTTTGCATTATCTCGTTATTCTCCAACACGCCGAAGTCAAGCCAAGATGTCAAAGAAACTTGCTTCGTGGTCCTTCACAAATATCGACGATAACAAAGAGTCCGTGGATTCTATTCCCCATCCAGACCATGGCCGTGGAGATGAATCCATTATAGAGGAGAATGCCGATCATCGTAGAAAGGTCATTCTAAATGACTTCGCAGACGGTGGAAAATATCGCTGTAAGCTGGACTTTCCTTGATGTCTATCTGCGACAATAGCTGATTCCCTTTCCCAAGCCATCGTCAAGGTCCAAACTCTGTTCAAAAATGGGAAATGGACCATGGGCACAGGATGGCTGATTCGCAAGGACCTTGTGGTGACCGCGGGTCACAATGTTTGGAGCCTCAAACAAGGCCAAGCACGCCAGGTTAAGTGTTGGATTGGATACCATGGTCGAGGCTCCGTCGAAAAGGACTCTGTCCAGCACAGCATGGCTCTAAACGTCGTCACGACCGAATTGTGGGTGACTCAGACCGGGGACCGTCTGCACGATGTGGCCGTCATCCAGGTTAGAGGTCCGTTCGTGGGTGACCTCAAACCCTTTGAGTACATAGAAACCCCCATATTCCAAGCGCAAGGGGTAAAGTTGCAAGTTGTTGGCTATCCAGGTGACAAGTATGAGCATTATCAAAGTCTCGACGACAAGGGTGCTTGGATGTGGTGGGCTCAGAGGAGGACCACCTGGAGCTTGGAGACCGCCCATGGTCATATGCTCGAGTACCGGATTGACACATATGGTGGTGAGTACGGCCTGGTGATGTAACGTTGCCACTAATATTGACACTTTGCTCGCTTGCAGGACAATCCGGAGCACCCGTCCTATGGGATCAAGGGAACAAGTTAGTAGCCATAGGAACTCACTGCTACGGCGGTGGCGACAATCTACCGAATTCCGGGAATCCTATCGGAGGAGCTACGGGAACAACTACGACGACTTTTTGAGAATGTTCAAAGCAAGCAGCGAAGACGAACCGAAGCCCCTGGGCTCGATGGAGATCAAGTACCATGACCCCGCCTCTATTAGCGGGGCCGATGAAGGCAGCGAAGAATCGTTCTGGGATGTTTTCAACAAAGTGGTCAAGGTTGGGTCGGTGACTCTGCCCATCGCCGGCTCCTTCTTGGGACCGATCGGTACATTGGTCGGCACCGCTGCAGGAGGACTGCTCGGGGCCCTCGCCGTGCCGGAATCTTTGAGTGACGACGAACAAGAGAAAGAAGAGCTCTACGAGGCAGCTGCCCAGCGAGCCCTACTTGCCGAAGCTACCTTGCAATCTATCATCCGACTAGGAAGATCCAGAGAGTCGGATCAAGTCTTCAACAACATGAAAGAGATCTGGAAGCATAACTATGTTGAGGACGTCAGCAAACTTCAAGGTCTATTCGACCCAGTCCTTAAAGACTGCGTATTCCGCGCTACTATTGAGCATTGGTACAAGGCAAACAGTCACCAAATGGGTCAAGAATCCGTCAACTTTAAGCCCCTAGAAGCTAGGCCCAAGAGTGCGTTTATCAATGAGCTCTTTGAGACTGGCAAAGAGGAGTCTTTCAACTGGATCGGTCCTCTGGTGAAGGAGGCGATCGTCAAGGCAAAACCAATTGTTTGTCAGACACTGAAAGCCGTTATTGAGGGGATCGTCAAGAAACTTGAAGAAAGCAGTGATGACCTTCTGGCGCAAGACGGTAAAGTTCTAGAACGTGCGATTCTTGCGGATTATGCTCTTCAGGCTATAGAGAGGCTTCCTAGCGATACACTCCAGCAGCTGACGCTTTTCGCGAACGACGCCGGAGAGGAAGAAAGCATTATTGACTCCATCAGGACCCACGTTCGGAGATTTGGTCCAGTCATTCTCAAGTACGGGAAAAAAGCGATCAAGAAGGGTATCCCACTGCTGATTGACGCGCTTAAGGAAAAGCTCGAAGCCGACGACGAGATAGATTCTGTACAAATACAGGAGATTAGCGCGAAGGAGTTGAAGAATCAATCCAGGACAAATGTCGTGATGGTCAGTTCTGCAGCACGTGACGAACCCATCAAGTTGAGTAATGGCAATCGTCTTCAGGACTCTAACCCCGATTCGCCCGTCTCTGAGCCAAAGTCCCCGGTATCTCCTGATTCAGTAGAGGAAGAGCACGCACATATTCCTCTTTGAATCAAACACACATCCCCAACACTGGACTTGGTTGTTAGCAAGCCCGGGAAACAATAGTCTCTTTGAACAACCATCAAGATGTCATTACTAGTGTAGGTTGATAGCTCAGACAGATCTACAAATGCCACTCCTTCATCATAGATATATACCCCAAATCACTGAGAGATGGGTATCTCTTGCCCATTGAGCCTATGATGCCGTGGAACGATGGATGTATCATTCTATGCAATTCATCATCTTTCATCTCCCCGTGAAAAGAGAAGCTATTCTATAAGCACCATCGTCCTACTGGCGCAGATCTCACTATCGATTTTGAACAAAACACTCTCTGAGGTCTCGATCTCCAATGTCGATGCCCCTCCAAAACGGAGAGCACCACGAGTTCCTGCTGGGCGTCATGGCTGTGATCTGGGACCAATTCAGCTTCCCCGACACAAACTACCACTGGGTATCGTGTGCCGCCTACGGAATTTCACCTGGCAAACCTCAAGAAGAAATCGCCTCTCTTTGCACGTGTGCGATCTGCAGCCACAGAGGTTGGTGAAGCCTACTCTATGTCTTAATAGCGGTATTAATTGAGACCCCTACAGAGTCCTATAATCCTAGATAGAGCTATATTTTATATTCAATATGAAAGGAAAAGAAAAGAAAAGAAAAGAGAAACCCGTTTAAATTTTTAGCTATAGTATAAAAATATATATTCAAAAGAAATAGATAATATAACGTGTAATAAACCTAGATACAATGCTTATTTAAACAGTCTGGAAATGCGAAGATTTTGGAAATCCCATGCGTTTATGTCCTCGTACCGACAAGGGGTTGAAGGCGTAATGAACTCCTTGAAGGGGAACAGGGATGACGAGCGGTTCGGCTTCGCAAAGTATGCGATCGAATACCGTTCAGGAATGACTGATTCTGAACCAACCTTAACAGAAGGCGGGTATGTGACACGGTGGCATGCAGCGCGGAAAGTATCGTTTGTCAGTCGCTGCATCGAGTCGCCAATATTCAGAATGATCTCTGTCTTGTCGGCTGACTCGATGCCGCGGAAGACACCAGGGTTTTGCTGGTCCTCGACCTGCAGCCCGCCAACAGAGTCCTGGAACAGCATGGTAATGCTGCCGAAGTCGGTGTGCTCAGCAATGCGTGTCGCGGTGCCGTCGGCCAATTCTGATGCGGGAACTTCTGGATAGTGAAGGATGCGAAACTCGTTCTCGGCTTTGCTGTGCAGGGCTACCATTTGCTTTTCGTCAACGCCGAGGGCCTTGGCAAGAGCAGCGAGAATCTCAAGCTCGAGCTTGAAACATGTCTCGTAGAAATCTTCCATAAACTTGCGGAAGCCTGGGAGCTTCTCTTCAGGAACCCATATGTTGTCTACGAGCTCATCGCGAGGTGAACCGAAGTCGACTGTTTCCTGTATGGTTCTTAGCATGTGACGGTTTGAATCCTGGTAAGCAAAGCCATACCTTGATATCACGAACGAAACGTCCCTGTGGAAGCCCCTTCTCATAACCACTAATACTCGAGATGGACTCCTGTCCAACATAGCAGTAGCCCCGGTTCGGGTTTGCCTCAGGAGGGTGCTTGGCGAGCATCTTGTCTTCATGTGGAAGGGCAAAGAACTTGCGAGTCTGGGGAAATCAGCATCAACCTCGGACCCAACAAAGATGCCCAACTCACCCAGTCGAATAGTTCATGAACGAGCTTGTCCGGAAGGCCATGGTTCTTCAGCTTAACGCCACCGCGAGTCTTAAGGCCATGAAGCAGCTCAGCAGAGATCTTCTCCCTTTGTTCGGGAGTTCCCTTCAACAAAGACAGGTCAAGAGTCTCAGACATTGTGACTAGGAATGGAAAGCAGATCTTGTTTTGGTGGATACGTTGGAGGGGTTGATACAGTAATGGGGATCTGGAGAGGGCTTTGAGCCCGATTTATAGATCCGTCAGACGAGGAGTACATTGTATCTAAACGCGGGGATTTTGCAACAGGAAGGTGAAGTCCAATACCCCGGGATTTTGATATCAACACTTTGCCTTCCCAATCAATCCTCGATCTATCTTCTGATTTCCCGAATAGTCGGAGTGGATCCGAGATCACTTTCCTCAACCAGAAAGGTACCAATCAGAGCCCCCATAATTGTGGGACCTAGCCACAAATAAGGCAAGTCAATCGGGATGACTTGACGACTTTTGTTTGTGGCAGTCAGCCCCTGACCAACCAGTATCCAACCAGTATGTCCATCAATTGCCATGGAGGATATAATGAGGGCAACTGGATGCTAGATTAGATACATGGAAAGCCAATTTGTTTCTCAGAATAACCCTAGATAAGCTGTTTCGTCAATGGTTGCATCTACGGCACTTTGTATCCAATGCTACTCCGTATATGCAACTACCATCCTGAGGATAACAGCAAGTGCCCTACATGGGAAATAAGGCCTGCACCCTGACGAACCCTCAGATGTTTTGAAGTAGGTGATATATTACGGATATGTTAAGATTCTTACGAGTTTATCCCTTCAAATTGTCCTCTGCGTAACATACCGATTCTTAATATGCCTCAGTGCCAGTGGTGTCCTATGGCGAGTTTTGATCCTATTGACGCTTGAGGAACATTGCCAGGATGCAACCACAGATCAGCATAGTAAGTAGGCTACTGGCTGTCTGCCTTATTTCCGAGACTAAAAATGCAGCGGTTATCCTTGACGTCACTAAGTAGGCAAATTACAATGGTTAGACTGCGTTATGAATTATGGACATAAAGTTATGCAGTGAACCCAGTGCACCGGCTAAACACTTAAAAGGTCTTCACAGCTTCTGCTTCCAAGGTTTCAAGCTGTTTTACTGGTTAGTTAGGTATTGAATACCGATTAGTAATGATTGATAAGCTTAACTCACTGGCCATGACTGCACTCTGTAGCTACTTTTAATAAAGGGCATTGGACTAGTACACACTTATACCCTGATTTATAGTCCATAATAGCTTTTCACCTTATATCCTACTGTAGTCGAAAATGTCTACGAAAGAAAAGGTTTTGCTCCTCGGGGCTACGGGCGCAACTGGGGGTTCCATATTAGATGGCCTCTTAGAAGCCAACCAATTTGTATGTTAAACCGTTCACTCCTCTCATTGACAATGCAATCGCTTAACGCAAGGCCAGCTACTTATGTTGCTAAACTTGTTCATTACAAATTTAGGATGTTGAGGTTCTAGTACGGCCTAGCTCCGTGGAGAAGCCATCTGTTCAGCAAATCAAGGATCGTGGTATTCCACTACGTGTGTCCGATCTAAATGTTTCCGAAAAAGAGCTTGTTTCTACTTTGCAAGGTATCGACATTTTGATCAGTGCCATTGGGCCCCACGACCTCCTGCAGCAAAAGACCTTAGTGAAAGCTGCAAAGTCTGCAGGCATCAAACGGTTTATCCCTTGTGCATTCATCACAGTTGCCCCACCACAAGGGACAATGTTGCTTCGCGATGAGGTATGTGGCTCTAAACAGCTGCAAGAGAAAGAATCACCCTTCAATGGCTGTCTAACATCCGTGAAACAATCACCAGAAAGAAATTATATATAACGAGATCAAACGACTAGAGTTGGCCTACACAGTCATCGACGTTGGGTATTGGCATCAAATCTCCTTTCCCTGCTTACCATCCGGACGGGTGGACTACGCAGCATTGGTGCCAAACACCACTATCCATGGTGACGGCGATGCCCCAAATATACTCACAGATATCCGTGATATTGGCCGATTTGTCTCACGTATTATCGCCGATGATCGAACTGTGAACAAGTATGTTTATACTTGGGGTGATATTCTGACTGAAAACGAGATCATGGATATCGCTGAGGATCTGTCAGGCGAGAAGGTTGAAAGACAATATGTGCGTATGACCCTGGATTTCATGGTATATATACTCACTGCATTTATCTATAGGAGACTATTGAAGAAAGTGAAAAAAGACTCAATGATGCCCAGTCTGCCCTTTCTCTCGACCCGGCGGATCCAGCCAAGCGGACCTTGGTCTATATTACACAATATATATATAGCAAGTACGTTCGCCAGGATAACCAGCCTCACTATGCAAAGTACCTTGGGTACCTTGACGCGAGAGAGTTGTATCCCGACTTCAAGCCAATCTCTTTCCGGGAATTCTTTACCGAAGTTCTCAATGGAAAAGGCAAAAGGCCCTATGGCCATTGAGGCATTCGCGCTGATTTTGGGTGGCTGCACCTGGCCTACGCTTCATTGAGCGTCACACTGTGACTCTGATAACTACTACGCAATTAATCCAAAGATAGTGGAAGACTAATGTAGTGACTATGCAGTGAATGCATTGCATTCAACATACTCTGTATTAAGTGAGAATTTATATCTGGCTCTTTGTCATTAGCTATCATAATTAAGTACTTGTATGAGTCTATCTTTCAATTCTTGAACATGAGCTCTTCTTGATCGAATGTAAGTATCACGCTCCCTGCCTGTACATATTCACCCTCTTTAACAAGAAGGCGAACAATCCCGTCTCTCGGTGCTGTGACTTGTGTATCCATTTTCATTGCCTCCATCACAGCCAGTAGATCGCCTTTACGGACAGATGCACTGTCAGGGACCTTGAAGGCCCGAAGTGTTCCGGAAACTGGGGCCATAATGTCACCGCTCTCTTTCTTTGCGTTTTTCTCATTGGCACTTGGTGAAGAGGATGCTATTGACCCGATTCCGCTCAGAAGCATGCTTGGTAGACCCACAGACACCAGCTTGCCATCAATCTCCAGGTGAGTCCGAATGAGTTGCTGTTCGGGTCCTGGGTCCGGCCGTGGAGCGGAGGCCAGTGTCCCCGCGAAATCGGTTTCTACCCAGCGTGTGTGCACGTGAAAGCCATTGGTGCCCAGGAAATCGTCCGAGTTCAGCGTCTCAGTGTGGAACGGCAGAACTGTCGCGACTCCGGTGATGTGGAATTCTTTCAGCGCACGACGGGCACGACGCAGTGCCTGCTCACGGGTTGCGCCAGAGACAATTAACTTCGCCATTAGAGAGTCATAAACAGCCGGAATAGTCGATCCTTGAACAACACCACTGTCTAGACGGATGCCAGGACCAGACGGCGGCTGAAAAGTCGTGATCTGCCCAGGGGTTGGTAGGAACCCCCGACCCGGGTCCTCTGCATTGATGCGGAATTCGATGGAATGGCCCCGGGGAGGAATGGGCGATGAGATGCTTAGCGGAAGTCCCTCGGCGATACGGAACTGCTCCACGACCAAATCAAGTCCTGTGGTCTCTTCCGTCACAGGGTGCTCAACCTGGAGTCGGGTGTTGACCTCTAGGAAGGAGACACTGCCATCGGCTCCTAGGAGGAATTCCACCGTGCCAGCACCAGAATAACCAGCCGCGGAACAGATTGACTGAGCGGCATTCTGAATCTTCTCTCGCTGTTCCACAGTCAGGAATGGAGCTGGAGCTTCCTCGATCAATTTTTGATGTCGTCTTTGTACGGAGCAATCGCGTGTTCCAACCACCACCACGTTACCATGTTTGTCAGCTAGAACCTGGGCCTCGATATGCCGCGGACGGTCGAGATATCGTTCTATGAAACATTCTCCCCGGCCAAATGCCGCCGTTGCTTCCCTGACAGCAGACTCATAGCACTCTGCTACCTCGTCCATCGTCCAAGCGACCTTCAAACCGCGCCCACCACCTCCATGGGCGGCTTTGATCGCAATAGGTAGGCCATGCTCTCTCGCAAAGGCTACCACTTCTTTTGCTGTTGATACAGGCCCATCGCTGCCGGCTACGAGCGGTGCACCGACGCGTAACGCGATGCGTCGCGCCTCGACCTTATCACCAAGCGCCTCAATCACACTTGGATCAGGCCCGATCCAAGTCAGTCCCGCATCCTGTACTGCCTGAGCGAATTCTGCCCGTTCAGATAGAAATCCGTATCCGGGGTGAATGGCATCTGCCCCGGCACGTTTTGCTAAAGCAATAAGCTTATCGATATTGAGGTAGGTGTCGGCGGTTTGGAAGCCCTTCAGTCCATAGGCTTCATCGGCGAGACGAACGAAAGGTGAGTCCACGTCCAGGTCTGAGTACACCGCAACTGATCTCACGCCGTAATCGTAACAAGCACGGATTATCCGGACGGCGATTTCCCCGCGATTCGCAATCAATACTTTCTTCAGTGCTTTTCTCATTGCAATTTTGATATATGATTAGAGAGGGTTTACGAGCAGAAGGGACAAACGATATCAGAGATAAACCGTGGGACTTGGGATTTTCTCAACCACGTATCCTGTACTCCTTCACCTTCCAATGACCTGTTGTTCCATTAAAATTTGTTTTGTATTCGTGCCTAATGTGTGTATATATCTATGACACATAGTAGAGTTACTAGTGACTGATCATGTAAATCAGCACTCAGAAAGGGAGGAGAGTGGCTTATGCAGTGTGGGCCATATCGCTGTGCGGCTGAATCTCCGACCAGGGGCCAATAGCTCGAAACTGTACCATTGTATTCACAGGGAGCTGGCCAGTGAGGTCCAAATGGTGTTCGGCAACAGCCCCAATGACCGGGTATCCACCGGTTAGTGGATGATCGGCAAGAAATAGTACCGGTTGTCCATTGTGGGCCACCTGAATAGCTCCAGTGACCGTACCCTCGCTCGGTAGTTCCGCCTTGTCATCTTTGCGCTCGATGGAAACATTTCCCGACAAGCGAATCCCTGTGCGGCTTGACTCTGCCGTCACTTTCCAGCGCTGCTGCGTGAATGCGTTGAGGCCTTGCTGGGTAAACCAGTCTGTGCGAGGGCCAAGCACGACATCGAGAGTCACCACGTCATCTGCAGTAGGTAAAGTCAAAGCTGGGGCTTCGTGGATTGAAACACTAGAGAGACCCTCCCGCGTGTTCCTCAAGGTCAGTACAGATCCAGCGGTGACCGGAATGGGCCCCACAGCAGCCAATGTGTCCGTGCTGACACTACCCAATACCGGACTGATCTCAAAGCCACCGCGGACGGCCAGGTAGGTTCGCATTCCTGTGCGTGGATGCCCGAATGTTACGACATCCCCCGGTTCCAGTGACATAGGCCGATGCGTTTCTGTTATCTTTGTCGTCCGGCCTTTTACATCCTCAATCGTGATGGGACAGGGTGCACCAGTGCAGCCGATGACCGCCTGACTGCAGCTCTGAAATGAAAAGCCACCTAACGTAAGTTCAAGGCATCCAGTCCCAGCTGGATTCCCCACTATGCGGTTCGCAGCCCGAAACGCCGATCGATCGAGGACACCGGAGGCAGAAACACCTTGATTCGCTTGACCAGGACGGCCGAGATCTTGAAAAAGAGCCGGGATTGGCGCCGTCAAAACTTTGAAATGTGGGCGGGCGTGGCCGGCCGTCTGCCTCAGTACTGGCGTTTCCTCTGGACGATTGATTGATCCAGAAGCAGAAGCAGGAGGATCATCGTGTTCAATTGCAGGAGTAGTGTTCACTCCAGCGGTTTCAAGATCATCCACCTGCACAAATTTGACCCGATAACCCGGTTGGAGAAGCGCGCTTGGGGTCCGATTTGTGTCCCACATTTTGGCCGACGTCCTGCCAATGAGCTGCCATCCACCGGGACTGCTCTGTGGATAGATGCCGCTAAAGGGCCCCGCCATGGCTACCGAGCCAGCTGGGATGCGGGTCCGTGGAGTCTGATGGCGCGGCACGAACAGCGCGGGATCGCCGCCATTCAGATAGCTGAAGCCGGGCGCAAAACCGCAAAATGCCACCGTGAACTCGCTCTCCTTGTGGCGACGAATAACCTCTTCCACGCTGAAGCCTGTCAGTTGCGCAATGTTGTCCAGATCCACGCCGTCATAACAGACGGGGATTTCTATCTGACAGTCCGATCCGGCGCTGATGAGGGACAGGTCTCGCTGGCGAAGTTCGGTGGCCAAGGCCTCCGCGCTTACGCTTTCGGGATCGAAGTGCACGAGCAGGGTGCGGGCAGCAGGAATCATCTCCTCGATGCCATCTACTGGGCAGGATTGCAGGGAAGTATGAAGCGCCCGAGTCTCCTGGAGACCGGGGAGCTCCACGAGGATTGTCGTCAAGTTGACGGGAAGAAAGCGCATCATGATCAAGCCAAAGGGAAGAGTGATCGCAATGAATGACTTAGTACATGGTTCACCCAAACCTACCCGTAGTGTATATACTCCTACTACATTGGACCTACAGGGTAGGCGAGCAGCTCTTAGTTCGGTCCCACTGGGTGGGAACTTGGCTTCTTCGCTATCAGTACAGATCAGCTTCCTAAATGTCGTATTCAGAATGGTCGATCTGTATGAAGTACTGAGCGGCGCAGTTCGCTTACTACTTATGCTATGAGTGATGAGAGGAGGTCCATCTCAACGCGACATTTCTTCCTAGTTGATTCGCCTTGCCCTATTCAGCCGAAATAGTCTCATCATCGACACACGGAGGAGGCTGTCGGCTGGCTGAAGTGTGGGTCGCTTCGAGCGATGAGTCGATAAGTGACGATGCCAGACACTCTAGGGTACCTTGAGTGACGATCAAATTCATTTCCACCACTTATCGTACACGCCTCAGACTCACAAAGGCGCAGCTGATCGTATCACATTCTCCACAATTCAGCTATACGTAAGGCAGGGCTCTCCATGATCGATGGATAAATGGTCCTCGAATCCCCCTACCGACAGCATTTCGTACCTACACTTCATAAAGCTCAAAAGTTCATTATTTCAACCGCCTACCATGTCCACTGTTTATGTAGGATCTAGCTTACTCCTCAGCCCAGAAAACTAGATTGACGTGCTGATGATCCACAGAGGGTCAAAGTTGCTGCTCAAGCCCTCAGTGCGGAGGATTGGGACGGCCAGGAACGCGCCAGAGACGCATATTCTAGCCTCACAGCGTATGTTTAACCGCCAATGACGATGAATTCCCCAACGCGAGGGAGTTTGGAACTAATGATGATGGCCTCTAGTTTCCAACACTCACTTCAGACTTCGCAGGGGAAAATTCAGATTCGATCGTACCGGCCCGAACAGGTGTCTGCCACATTCCCTGGAGCTGAGCTCGAGTACGTGTCATTCCCCTCCTACCTCAAGTCTTGAATTCACAGTGGCTTAATCATTTCGTCCCTTTCGTCACCAATGCAACCGAGTCCGCATAGCTCACTTTGTGATAAACAGTCTGTTCTTCGCTGCACCACTTAACAATGACCCCAGCTTGCGTTTTCAGTTGATTAATGCCTGGGACAACCTGAAGCGAAACGCGAATGTCACTGTAGTAAACGTGGAAACTGGTGCAGCAGCTACTCTGCCGTTGTAATTAAATTACAATTGGATTGGGAGATAGCTATTCATGATATATTAAATACAAATCCTTTTTCCAATTAGAAGCAATACCAAAATTTACCGAACATGACTTCGATATGGCAATCATCAAGTCTAAGCATTCAACACAGAGTGTGCAGTGGGTTACGGGAGAAATCATCCAGATTGTGTTCACGCTTTTCGGGCGTCGGTTTAAATCCCTCATGCAGAGATCCCAATCGTTAAAAGGTTAGCCTGAATGCCATAGACATCTATTTTTGCATGGGTGACGAAACTAGCTCCAGCGTGGCTATCCGCATGGTACCATCGGAGTGCTTAAGGCATATGTAGAGGAAAAGGGCATAACAGCGGCGAAGCAAGCTGCAATCACAACGCCCTCGCTTAGAAATCCAGCAAAACTAGAAACCTTATTTCTCCGCCCCCAGATGGCGTTTGAAGTCTCTACCTGCTTGCTGCCATGGAGCAGGAGATGATGTTAGTCTGTTACAGGGGTTATAACCCTGTTGCTGATCATGGTCGTAACAACTGGGTGCTTTTCTGTCTGGCTGACAGTAGCAAGAGTATGGCGCAGGCGGGGCATTGTTTGGGGGTTTATAAGCATTTGGTTCAGGATACCAGACTGGATGCGGCCAGACAACAAGTGTCTTGTGAACCGGCAACGATCATTCCACAGCAGCATGGCGGAGCGCCAGATACGCCGGTGGAGCCATGCAGTAAGGGATCATGGGATGGCCCACATGCGCCTCTTTCTAGGTCACACCCACGCCGAGCAGTCGTCTTCTTCATGATCTACGACCCACTAATCCGAGATTCACCGCGAGATGAAGATCGTCCACTAGCAATTTCAATTGCGGGTTTTAAAATATGACGCGTGCGTATATGACCCGAAGGTATCGAACGACCCCTTACAGAATAGCAAAACCTAATCGGCTTACACATATTCTGACTCCTTCTGGAATGGATCGAGATGAAATGAGTGGGAACTCGGGTTAGGCCGTTCGACTGCTCCACAATAGAAAGGTTTTGCTACTGGTTTACAAACTCGCGTTCAACAGCAGCTTCATTGCCAGAGTTCAAGATTCAAAAAAGACTGGGGTCAGACTGTAAGGAACAAGCCAGGTATCGTGCATTCTGAATGTCAGGACTGGATATATAAACTGCCAGGCTGTTACAGACAACCAACAGGTAGCCCAGATGAATCTCCACAACCTGCACACCGTGCGTAAAAGTTTTCAGACCACCCTGTACATTTGAAATAACCTTTCAACCCCATATGGCCCTCGCATAATCGTCGATCATGATTCCGACGGCATTGGTTAGGATATAGAGACTTGTCTGACTTCGTCATAGCCACATGCACCGGTTAGCAACAAGATACAAAGCGCCTGACATGGACAATAACGTCACCAGTCGCGTATATAGCTCTTGGAACGGTAATGACGGAAGCCCTAGCAGCTTAATACTGATGAACATGCTGGCCGCAGTCAATGGCCAACGGAGCCATTGATACCAGTGTTTCCTGCGCGACAACAATTGAGCACCTGTGTATACCTATACTAATGACCCGGAAAGAGCGATAGACTAAAGATAAACGCACACGAGGCACTTCGTGGCACCAAGTTCACCCTATACGATCATCTGTTGTAGGTTGTGGTACTGGTCCAAATTACATGGATCAAGTTCGGCATTCGTATGAATTGTCAGCCCTACCATGTAGAGATATGCCTGTAGTTTGTAAATTACTTTTGAGAGTCGACATGAGGGCCTCTGCTGTGGGAAACACCTGAAGTAGAAGTGCATCTGCGTGCCACATGCATGGATATGATTAGGCTATTTTGCATGGCGTCTTCACACCAGAAAGTCCTGCTAAGCCTATGTAGCTTACCATTCTTGCTGCCGATCTTATCGGAAGGAACATTTCATTTTGGTAAATTCTAGACCCTTGCTTTCAGTTTGGTAGGGTATGATCCCCCTAGTTACAGAATGCCCAGGTACCGAGTAGCTGGATCATAATCGGACCTGTCCTATAGGACCGCCACGTTATTAAAACACAAGAATCACTATGAATATATTTAGTGGGCGAACAAATCCATCGGGACAATATTCGCGCCCTGACGATACTTTTCCCTTGATGGTTCACAATGTGAGCAAAGTATGCCTTCGAGTCTAACCTCCCAACGTTTGGCGCTCCGATGGTTATCCGCTATCGACGACCCCCCGCGCTCACTTTGCTGTTGTGTTTCGCGCCGTACCAGAGGAGCAATTCACTTTCATGGCCTCCCTCCATATGCCTTCGATCCATGACAAGCCTCGCTCTGGATCAACCTCTGTAACCTGCACGATGGTTGAAGCCGAGAGAGGTCGTATAGAGACGCCCACTCATAGAACGGCATTATCAATTGTTAACCCCGTCAATATCCATGTCGACAGGCTCTCTGTCCATGTCAACAGCATTACTGGCGGATGGTTAGCCCCCATGAGATTTCTCAAACAGAAGCTGGGAGGCACCCAGACTGGGATGCAGAATCAAATCTTACATGACGTCTCGGTTACATTCCCAAGCGGAAGTGGCAAGACAACCTTGCTTAATATCCTCTGCAACCAACGATCTGCTCGAGGAACCACCATCACGGGCGATATATTCTCTACGTGCTCTGGTGATATACACTCAATTCGATCCGCATATCTCCGACAGAATGATTTTCTTATCCCATCTCTGACCGTGCGAGAAACCTTACAAACTGCAGCCGACCTTCGCATGCCGTCTGGCGATGCGGCATATCGCTCTCATGTAGTGGATCAACTTATCTCTGGTCTTGGTCTAATGGCCTGTGCGGATACACGAATCGGAGAAGGAACAGGGGCCGGATGCAGTGGTGGTGAAAGGAGAAGGACGAGCCTCGGCGTTCAGATCTTAGCGAATCCCTCTTGTCTGTTCTGCGACGAGCCCACAACCGGCTTAGATGCAGCCAATGCTTATCACATCGTTCAGTTGTTGAAAGATCTGGCAGGAGAAGGCCGCACCGTAGTTGTTGCGATTCACACACCGCGCCCAGAAATATGGGAGCTCTTCGATCATGTCCTGCTACTCTCTCAGGGCCATGTCCTGTACAATGGCCCGAGTTCTTCCGTTCGCGGCTATTTTCAGCAATGTGGCCACTCCATACCCGAATGGAAAAACCCAGCTGAGGTTTTGATTGACCTCGTATCCGTGGAAGCTGAAGCAGACGCCGTATCGATGGTGTCAGTAGCAAGGATTAACAATCTGAAAGAGCGGTGGAAAGCGGCACAGTGTACTATAGTCGATAGCTGCCGAGTTTACCCGTGCAGTAGCTCAGTCGTCCGACATGCTTCATCTACTTCCCGCAATCCACTCGTGTCGCTTTCCCGTCAGCTGGATGTGCTTACGCGGCGCACTATACGGACAACATTAAGGGGCCCTATGAGCTTATTTGGTAGCTTGTCGATCACAATTGTACTGGGAATAGTGACTGGTGCGGCCTTCTATCAAGTTGACAGCAGTGCACAAGGACTTTGGTCTCGACAGGGAGCTCTTTTCTCATTGCTGAATATTTACGGGTACCCACTGTTAGTCTATGAGATTTTTCGGCTTTCATATGAGATCCGAATGTTTGATCGAGAGCGAGAGGACGGGGTCATTAGTGTTGCAGCCTTTTTGATAAGCCGCAGGCTTGCGCGACTTGCTCTCGAGGATATCCCAGGTCCTGCCATATCTTTTGTAGTATTCTATTTTCTTGTTGGCCTCTGGGGCACTGCTGCAGAGCCTTTCCTTTTCTTGCTGGTACTGGTTCTAGCCACCTATATTTCTCTCACTGCCGCAGTCCTTGCGATTGCAATCTCCCGTGATTTCGCAATAGCCGGTCTCATCGGAAATTTGCTTTACACGCTGCAAAGCTTGTCCAGGGGTTATCTAGTACATGTTGACCAAATTTCGCTCTGGGTGCGATGGTCAAAATGGATAGCGCATAATTTCTATCTTTACAGCGCGCTATGTGCAATTGAATTTGTTGGTCCGGAACAGACGCCACGTGGGCATCTATATAGCTGTTCAACTATCGCCAATTCTTCGACCGGCGGCTGTACAGAGTCTTACGGCAAAGATATCATGACGAGCCTAGGATTTCCTCGCGAGTGGATCTGGCAACCTATTGTGGCCTCTTTCGGCTTTCTTATCTTCTACACTATGGTGGCTGCTCTGTTGCTTCAGCGCCCTCAAATGGGAGCTATCATGACTCCGGATCCCCAACTGAGCCGTAGCTCTGACATTATTCGAAATATAGAGCTTCAACCTCTAACCTCAACGCCATGGAACCCAGGTGTGGATATCCGATTAAACAAATTTGCCCTAAGTCTGACTAGGCGAAATTTGAAACCCTTGGGGAGTCGCGGTCATGAACGGCCAATACTCAAACCAATCAACACCACATTCAAACAAGGTGAACTTAGTGTCATTATGGGGCCTTCTGGGAGCGGGAAGACCACCCTAATCCACGCTATCACAGCGCGCCTACCACAGAGGTATCGAAGACAAGGCCAAATTCTCTACAATAGCGATTATCTACCGCCTTCCACGATCAGAACTATGTGCTCCTACGTATCCCAGTCTGACCACTTGCAATCTTTTCTGACTGTCCGAGAAACCTTACTCTTTGCTGCAGGGCTGAGACTCCCTGGATGGATGACAAAAGAGCAAAGATACTCCAAAGTTGACTCCATTATCCATAAAATGGGTTTGACTTCCTGTGCGGGGACTATAGTTGGAGATGATAAGCAAAAGGGTATTAGTGGTGGTGAGCAGAGACGGGTTTCAATAGGTATTCAGCTCCTGACTGACCCAAGGGTTTTGATATTGGATGAACCGACATCAGGTCTCGACGCATACACAGCCGGGTGTATCTTGAAGAAGCTAAAGGATCTGTCTGAGGAGGGTCGGACTGTCGTCTGCAGTATTCATCAGCCGCGGTCAGACATTTTCCTTTTTTTTTTCGAACATTCTGCTTCTTGCATCTGGCGGCTCCCCTGTCTTTGCAGGCTCGGGCGAGGATGTCTTACACTATTTCCGCAGTCATGGCTTTGAATGTCCAAGTCCAATGAACCCATGTGACTTTATCATCGATTTAGTGACGGTAGACCATCGAGACCAAGGAGAAACGCCGAGTCGAACTAGGGTGCAGCAGCTGGTTGAAAAACATACTATTGCTCAAGCAAATACACAAGAGACATTTCCAGTATCGGTCAAATTGCAAGAGCGAAAGGAACTGGGAAAGAATATTAACTCCTTTTCAATCTTGCTTCCTTTAGCCATACGCCGCTCAGCTCTTGGTTTGATTAGGCGGCCATTCCATCTGCTATCACGCTTAGTTCAAGCTCCTGGGATGGCAGCTATCTTTATTATGTTCACATCTCCCCTCTCAAGCAACAGCAACTCTGTACAAACAAGAATAGGTCTTCTCCAACAGCTCCTAACCCTTCTTGTGGCAGGTTTGTTCTCCCTCCTTTTCACTTTCCTTTGATATCCACACCCGGCTAACTTTCATACAAACTAGGCCTCCTCCAAAGCATTATCATATACCCAGGAGAGCGCGATACCTTTAAGTCTGAGCGCAAGGACGGCTGTATGACCGCAATATGCTTTCTCGTGCAGTATACGTGTCTAGAGCTACCTACAGAGGTCTTCACAGCCTTGATCTCTGGTGCGATATTTACCTTCGGCCCGCCAATTCAAGGCACCTTGACCATGTTTTTCATTTTATCGTTCAACATATTCGCAATTATCAACTGCGGTGAGTCCATCGGTATTATAATGCTTTCTTTCTTCGACAATATAGGTATCGGTTTTACCCTCCCGTCGCATAGTATTAAACATGTTAACTGGTTGATAGGTATCAGCACTACCTTGGCTCCGATAATGTTATACATCAACTGGGTATTTGCGGGCCTTCTTAGTACATCTTTACCACGGGTGTTCCAAGTTGTGGCTTACATTCTCCCCTCGAAATATGTTATGGCTAATATCTTGCCATACGCGATGCATGGTCTGGAATTTACCTGCAGTGAAGAACAACAACCAGGCAAACAATGCACCATCGAGAAGGGTAAGGATGTCTTGGACTTCTATAATTTCGATAAGAACCCTGGTTTGAATCTTATGGGCCTTGCGGTGTGTGTGATTGTATATCGTGCTGTTGCGTATTTAGTGATTCGATTTCGATGACCTTCTTGATATAAATTTACTATCATTTACATAGGCTACGCTACGCAATGAATTTCTGCTCTCGAGACCCAATTGAGTTGCCGCCGCTTTATGAGGGTGCTCACTGCACACTCATTCAGTGTCCATTTCAAGGAGCTTTACATTCCTCCCTTCCCCTCGAAGATTCCGTCGAACTAGGCGGGCAAGTGGCCCAGACAACTGCCTCCGCCCATGAATGATAGCTGGCTTAGGAGTATAGCAGATACACCATATATCTGCTTTTTTTTTTTTTTTTTTGGCAAGGAATACAGGTTAGGGGCTCCACAATTACATCTCTTTAACGTTTTCCTGAACGGTAGTTCGACGCTATGGTATATGGGCGCTGAGCTAGAGATGGCCGCACAAAGAATATATACAACCCACAAATTTACCTTCACACGGAAAGTTATAACTCTTCACAGATCTAGTAGAATAGGAAAAACGCAGCTGGCGATTCAAAAGGGAGGCTCGACTTGTATTATAGGAGAAAATATATCCCGAAAGCAAAATTACCGCTACACAAATATAACTTGCGAGCCGCGGTTTAACGTCAATTTTGCTATCTAGGCAGTTCAATCATCTCTCTTCGTCCGTCCTTCCATATTTTCTTCGAGGACATGGATCAACGGAGGGCTTACACTATCATGGACCGGATCGAGAGAGCTACATTAGATGTCGTCTCGACAAACCTAAGCTAGTTCAAGACAATTAAGCTTAGTCTAGAGCTTCGCCGTTTTATGAGAATCCTGAGATCCGTTACCTCACCAACTGCCGGATCGCTTACAACAGGCGAATGCAGGTCTTTCTGGCTAGAAGATCGCTATGGTCTTCCTGCTCATTCCGGACCAAGAGAACCTACTGATGTCCTCAACTTCTGGGCGAACTTTACATCTATGCGACGGGCGATGCAAGCAACGGATCAAAGTCCATTGTCAGATACCATCGGACCAATTCCACTAAACACTGAGTTTATCTTAACTCACCATGATCTCGCCCCGCGAAACATTCTTCTTTTCAGCTCCGGCCAGCTGTGGCTTCTTGATTGGGATTTAGCCGGTTTCTACCCAGCCAGCTTCGAGTACGCAGCCATGTACAACTTTAATGTACCTCAGGACTGGGGTTTCTTGGCCCGTGTATGGTGGTTCTTGTTTATATGGATTGCTGTTGGGTACTACGAGGCAGATGCTCGCTTGTTACGGAGTATGCAGTCAAAATTCAGCCGATTCGCCGTTGGGAGGAGGTTTGAGCTTTTGAGAGACGGAGGGTCTACTAGATATCCCGTAACCTAAACATGCGTACGTCATATCCTTTTATATATTGCGGCTATTGCCCTTAATTCTACTGTATGCATGAGCGCCGTGTTACAGGGCACACGGCCACATCCTATTCGGCCGATGTGTAGATTGCCGACCCAGTATAAGCAATTAACGTGTAAATGAAAATAATGAAAACGACTGCGATCTTCGTCGTGTTTGGGCCATCGCTGCGGGTTCTTTGGGTCGTCTGATGCATACCAGTCGACGCCTACGCGGCCATCTTTAATTTCAACAAGCGAGGGGAAGTTGCATGTTTCTTTCGCCTGTTTCTGATCTCCTAGAATATGTTGTTCGGAAGTATTGTTTTTCCAATGTCTCCAGGCGGTACCAGGGTGCTAAAGTCCGAATTATGTGGCTCGGGCCTCTTCTCTCTGGACAAGGCCAACAAGACCAATTGGTGATTTGGAAAGTGTGCCCCATAATTAGGGTTGGGATAGGACCCTGGACGCCTTCGCTGATCAGTAAGCAATAAGGGTCTTTAGGAACAGCTCGCCACTTGTGGCACATCTCCACTAGACTGCCCTAGGGAACAGTTAATTTAAAAGGCGGAAGATTAAACCGAGTATTCGAACTATTTCGTCATAAAGCGGTCGAAGGAAAAGAAATATAGAGATACAAAGCTCATTCGGTTTGTTTCCTCCCCTGGGCGATCCTAGATTGCACGATGAGGACAACTCAATAATTACGGCTTTAATCCAGCGATTAGACTACAAATCTTCCGTAATCTCCTGAACCAGTGGAACTGAGGGCTCTCCATCATTATCCACCCTGTGGGGCTGGAAGTGAAGGGCGGGCTCGAGCCTCTTTGCGCGCCATTAGTGGTTGATTGAAACAAACCCCCCTGCCAATATGGCTGCATTGGCTAGAAATATATAAAAATACTCACTAACTGCTTATTTATTATTTGTTTAATACAGTGTTCTGAGCTTCGATGATTTTAGCGATATTATCAATAGTATTTACGGGAGATGAAATCGGGCCAGCTGGAACTGTCTGAATATAAATTGATTGATTATCCCAGGTGCCGACAGCTTATAAAACAGGTATAATATACTTTACAATCAGTTTAAATTATAGCAGACACAAGGAGAAGTTTAACTGTTTATTAACTAATTAGAAACTACTTAGAACAATAATAGTACAATAATTCTCTACTATTGCAAGATAGTCTGTTGTGTTGAGGATTGCGACAAAGCAAATATATAGTCTCCTTTCTCAAGCAATTTCCAAGTGCTTGAGAAGTGATTAATTTCTTAACTTTAAATACTCTCTTCTAGCTGATTCCCACCTAATTTAGAAGCGTTTCTCCACTATCAACAACCTGAGAATTTATTTACAAAAGCACGAAAATATCGATAGAGTCAGCAGTGAACAGGCGGGGGGTAGATCAAAAGATAATTGACAAAAGCAATTGATAAGTACTTTCGGAGTGGTTTCGGCTGACTATCAGAGATATTCGGTACATTGAACTCTATTACAGTAATCAGTTAAGAATTAATTACAAAATACTTAACTGTTTTAGAGAAGTAAAAATACAAAGAAAACTAGAATTCATTGACACTGGTATTGATCTATAAGACCTTATCTGACATATTTTACTTATTAATTTGGGCTTGACAATCACGTGCGATTAGCAAGGGTCATCTTATCTCGGGACTAAGGTCGGGTGACCTGTGTACACCCTGACTTTCAATCAAAATTCTTTGATTGTCTGACTCTCGTTTGGCAAAACAGACTCCTAAATTATAGCATGTTCCCTGTATCTCCTCCTGACCCATCTTTCTATATCTGTTGCTCCCGCTAGACAAACCGAGGAAGGCTTCGCTCTCTTCTCTCAACCCGAGAGGGCCCAGGATATGTCATCGCTGCTCTAGAACTCCATCGCCAGGGACCACAACACAATGACTTCAGCCATCCCAAACAGTCACTCGTCCTCTTCGCCACAAGGCAACCCCCAAGGCGAAGGGGACTCGTCCAACTGCGAGAAGCGCAGCGGCCCCCGTCTCGCCCACCGTAAGTCCAGGACCGGATGTCAGCGATGTCGCGCCCGGCGAGTAAAGGTAGGCGGAATCGATTGCTACCAAATCTGGCCTGGCTGATGTAGTGTGATGAAGCGCGACCTGTGTGTCGCGACTGTCATCGTCATGGGATCCCCTGTATTTATGACCGGCCCGCGGAAAAAGGAGCGGCCCCCCCTCAACCTGGATCCAATCTCGCCCATGCGAGCCCAGTCCATCAGATTCCAGTCATGACGAGCACATGGAGCTGCGCTTGCTGCACCACTTTACTCTGTTTACCAGCGCTACTATGCCCGGGGCTCACCTGAAGCGAATCAAAGACTGTTGGTCGATCAATGTGCCCCAACTCGCATTCTGTTACAAACCGCTCCTACATGCCGTCTTCGCAATCTCCGCCCTGCATCTGTCCAAAGCCGACGCGAACGATTCTGGCTTGCCGGATATGCACTACATTTACCTCGAGCAGGCTTTGCGCGAACATCGACTCTGTATCGGCGGCATAACTACGCAGACTGCGGATGCGGTGTGCTTTACAAGCATTCTGTTGCAGGTCAATGTATTTGCTACCTTAAAAGATCGTCCTGCTGCTCCTTATAAACAGGTAAATGAATGGATGCATCTAGTGCGCAGGTCGGTAGCCGTTTTTGATGCGGCCTTGGAGATTATGAGGCATAATGCTCATTCCGCGAATATCTGGTGTCTTATTGATACCGTTCCTCTCCCCTTACGGACGAATTTTGATGCTGGGTCGTTTTCATTCCTGCTTCCGACGGTTCCTGACGACGAGGATGACGAGACAGCGCTAGAAGCATATCGAGGGGCTGTCGCGCATATCAATTCCACCTGGCTGGCCATGGAAGCAAAGGAACACCCGCAAATCAGCTGTCGCCGGCTCATGGTCTTCCCTTTGTTCGTGGCAACTGGGTTCATTGACTTACTCGAGAAGAGGAGGCCGCGCGCTCTGGTAGTTTTAGCCCACTTTCTTGCCTTGTCGGCACCATTACGCGACGTATGGTGGGTCGGAGACACTGCACACAAGTATATTATGGCTCTGCAACGAATCCTTCCTGCCCAGTGGGAACACCTAATGTCCTGGCCTGTGGAAATGATTAGATATCGTGCCCCACAGCAAACTCAAGTCCTTATCTAACTACCTCTGTGATTCCCGCCCGCAGCAGTGCCTTCTCGATCACAGGTATCTTAAGCGGCACCAGCTCTTTTGTCTGCTCAAATGTCTCACTGGCCTCTCGCAAGTACGCTGCAAACGTCCCTGGTCTGATATCCGCATCATGGTGATCCGGATTGTCCCATATCTCAGCTAAATGCTCTCGGCCTGCAGTAACAAGGCCATGCCACACCTTCATTGTGGAGGACAAGCTCAGCACACCTTGGACAAGTGTCTCAGCCTCCTTAGCACGCTCATTGTCCACACCATCCTCCCCGTGTGGCAGGTTCAACAACTCATACTGCTTCCTCCCATTCCAGTCCGGCAATCTCTGTGCCCAGTACGCTTCTGTCACACATTCAAAGAGCAAAACCTTCTTTTCAAAGAACTTTGGTCCATTCCATCTCGTTCTGGGGTCAACCAGATGCCTAGGCCGTTCCAGACAAAAGACCTGGGCAAGGTAATCTGCAAACTGTGTATACATGAACGGTGGGCGCTTTCCGTTCAAGGAGGGTGGTTCATAGACCGGCAGATGTGCCAGTATCGGGCGTGAATGCATCCCCACACAGCTCGTTGCCCCATCCCACAGTGTACGGAAAGTCTCATGCCAATACTTGATGCAGAGACTCCCCCGCCGCGCTGCAATGAACCCGTTGAACAGAAAGGACGACCTTGAACGCCGCCACCTCGTACGGAGTTTCGGGATCTACCAGGGCATTCCGGCACAGGGCGTCCAGCGATCGGAAGAGAAGCATGCCGACGTAAAGCCACACTCCGCCATGAAGGTAGAGCAGCGGCAGGCGGATAAGGTCAGAGCTATGCTGTCCTACATGAGGACAGGTCATTGTTCGATTTTAGAAGACCTCTGGGAGCATTTCTCGTAGAATATACTGGGATACATGGTTGGGCGAGCCCTTGACGAGGTCTAAGACTCGGACTGTCCATTTAGAACTGAGCCGTCCAACCCAGCTAATGACATTGCGCTGGTTCCATTCAGGGCTGTTGGGTAGGCCTTTGTCCCAGAAGGCCCAGACGTTGCGTGTGTCTGAATCTATGACAGGCTTGTACGTTTGGAGGCCGGATAGAATATCGGCGTCAGTGGGGCGGTGGCTCTTTTCTTTTGTTGGAGTGGCCCTCTTGCCTGCAGTGTAGTTTAGAGAGAATCATGATATTCAGTTCATCCAGCATGCACGCAAGAGAGTCGATACCCTTTAAATTCTACCATACATCATCGCCCGACAGGAGACTCGGAGATATGTCTGCTTCCCCATTGTTTCCATCAAAAATAGACCAGCTCTTGTCCAAGATGCCATGCCTACGCGGGATGTGGGCCTTCCACGCCCTCGCAGACGGCATGGGCAGGATGATATCTTGAGTAAGGGTGAAGGTGGGGCGGCGGCGTGGATAGAGATCGAATTCACAAGCACGGGGCTCCCAAACCATTTCTACATCTCCTATACGCCGTATCGGATATATTGTCCTCTTACAGCATTGGGGAGGTATCTTTCTTTCGTTGAAGGAGGCCGGGAGAAGGAGAAAGGTGGGGCCGCTTAAGCTGATCTTGTTTGCTTCAAGCTTTGGTCTAGATAGCCTATTTAGACTTAGCTTGCATGAGACCTCGCAGACGATTGGCTTGGATGGACAAGGATACTCGGTCTCGTTTAGTAGCGTCTCGGCCTGCGTCTTAACTTTATGCCCTACTAGTAGTCTTGTTGTCTACTACTAGTAGTAGATGGATACTCTCTCTTCCACTCTATCCCCAATCCATATCTCCCCATCTCTCCTAACCTACACCATACCAACACCCTCATCTCTTGGACTGAAGATGACATCCAGCCTCCTCATCGCGCAACTCGCCTTCTACGCCCCCCTAACACTTCCAACACTCTACCTCCTCTACAGCCATGGCCGCCACGGCTTCCTCGCCTGGCTCTACCTCCTCGCCTTCTGCGTTCTTCGCGTAACCGGTGCCGCCATGGGCCTCAACGACCCCCACAACGCTGGCACCCAGATAATATCCAGTATCGGGCTCTCGCCGTTGCTGCTGGCGATAGACGGGATGTTGCATGAGGCGTACGTTATCCACAAACTGACCCCACACCGAGCCTGATTTCCTGTCACTCATCGAGAAGCAAGCGCAAGAGCAATCTGTCATCTATTCTCATTATGATATAGGAGAATATACTGTCTATCCCCTAGCAAACGAACCGAGTGGGCATTCATGGCGCTCATCCATGTCCTCTCGCGACGGGGGTTGCAATGGTTGGGGTCGGTGCTGGCGGGCTGTTGAGCGATATGCCTCAGGACAGTGATTTATCCAATATGAAGGTCGGTATGGTACTGTTGGAGGTTGCATGGGTGGTGCTCGTTTTGTGGGGGCTGTGGACGCTTGGGAATGGGAGGGGTGGAGGATGGAAAAGTGGTGGAAACCGAGAGGCACCGGCGGGCTTGGCCAGGAGGGAGGGGGTTTTGGTATGTTCATCCCTTCCTTTTCCTGATCGCTGATATTGTCTGGTTTGGATACGGTGGAATGGTTATGCTCACTCAAGACACCCGAAACACAGCTCCTCACCGGCGCCTGATCGCTCTTCCCCTGGTCGAGATCTCGGTGATATACATGCTTGTCGCGGAATTAACACAGCGCGCGGATCTAAACCCGACGACAGGGAGTTTGGCTGTTCGAGTTGTGTTGGGATTTTTCCCCGAGTTGCTTGCGGCGATTGTTTTGGTGTGCGTTGGCATTATAACGAGGAGGGTGGGTCAATTGGGTGCTGGTCGAGCTGGGCTGGGCCAAGGGCAAAGGCGCCGGCAGAGACCTGCTCATGGACATAGAAGGCGCTCGAACTCAAAACGTGGGGCTCAGTTGTATTCGAGGACACATTAGGGTTCGCATTTGCACTAGACTTCAGCAGAACCCATCCAAAACCGAACCCAACCCGAACCCAACATCCCATTATGCGTTCTTCGCTATAACCCATAACCCACATCGATAGACTGCGGCACGATCCGCAAGATATCCAAATTATCCATATCCGTATCCGCCAATTGGCGGATACGGATAGTATTTGACATCCTCATACCCGTGTGGATATGGATTAGGATAGCAAATGCTATCCGCATGCGGAGGTGTAAACAGTGCACCTTGGAAAAACTTTCATAACGGCAGAAGCAAATAATCCAGGAAATATTATTCAGGGAAGGGCAATGCGTCAACCTTGGAGAACGTATTTACCGAGATATCGGGCCTACATATTCATAGATCCTACGGCCAAGCGCTTAAATGGCTTTCCATTTAGCAACACGGTATTGAATTTGTTAAGGGCTGGCCAAACCCTCGCTTGGATTTCACTGAGGATAAAGAGGATCGTATATTCTTTCCCCCATCTTAGATGTGAAGAGACTTTAGCGATTGGTGGGCTTGCTTACTTTGGAACCATCTCGCTGAGATTCGCGGTGGATCGGGCAAGTTCACGCTTGAGGTCTCTCCCCAGTTTTGCTATTTCGCGATCAGCCCTATCCTTTCACTGTCCCCATCCTCCTCTTCTGTTTCCTCGTCACAGATTGATTGCCGCTCCGGAGATTTCTCTTTCTCCCTTTCACCCACTGGTCCACTCGTCCGGATCAACCATAGAGTGTTCTTGATCAGCTTGTTCCAGGGCTAAGAGTAACGGTTGATTGTTGGCCGTTCTCGCAGCATAATCTTCACTTCCTTCCCGTGGCTTATTTTCATCACTTGGTCCAACACTTGGCCTGTCATAATCCATATTGTCATCCTGCTCTCCTACTTCATGTGTATGAAAACGCGGCTCATGATGACCAGCGGGGACTATTGCATTACTGTCTGCTTGCATTTCCATGTCAATTGCAGTGCCTGAGGGAGATTGCCGCCATATTATCAGTTGCTGTTGCTCTGTGTTCTCTGCTTTGTCAGACCTTTGTCGCCGCCGCTGTCAGGCCTTCTTTTCCGGCTTAAGACGACGATTTTCACGACGTGCTTTCTTTCGGTGAGCTCGCTCTTGTCTGTCATGTCCCTGGACCCCATGTCGAGTGGTGTCGCCCATTGTCATAGGTCCAGGAGAGTGACCCGGAACAAATCGTGGAGACGGAGGCAGTACAGAGGATATACAACTGATTTTTATGGTGTCACTCGCCACCGCACTGCGTGTGAGCGAGCACGATGTCGTGCCGAAGAAGAAGGAATATACACATTGTCGCACAGTGAAGGGGAATACCTTCCCGCCAGGTGGTTGTTCACTATGCATTTCATCGAAGAAAAGAAACCGGCTATTGAACTCTTGTGCTTTCTTTCGTGGAAGTCCACCCCGATTCCTCTTTTTCACCTCTTCCGCCATGAGCTCCGACGGTGGTTGGCAGGCAATAGGAGATGCCTGGGAGAACTATAAACAATGTGTCATAGTGTATGGTTCCTTTCAAGGTTCCGAATATAAGAGCGAGATTTAGAAAATTCAAGCAAGTACACAACAAAGAGTAAAATAAAGCACGGTTCATAACCCATGATTCCTTTCACGGATCGAAGTTGTTTGTTCACGGATCCAAAGAGGCATCCAAAAATTGATCAAACGAAAGTCGATCATATTACTATCATCAGCAATATGATCCCATGGAGATTGGTTCGTGGCGCCAGCACTAAGAACATTATCCGCGGTAAGGCCCACAGGATCGCAGTCATTGTTAAGAACCTCGGTCTTTCTTTTGGGATGCCAAAAATTCCCAGGTTGAAGACCATTCTGGTCACCTGCGACCGAAGGAACGGGGTAGAACCCGGTATGGAAGGTGCTGGCTTAACTAACGAAGTTAGCTCTTGGCAGCTATGAGGTAGAGACTGAGTGAAAGTGCGAGTCTTTTGAACGACCCTAACTGTACCTTCAGGTGGTGGTGGGTTGTGGCTATTGACGGACTCAATGTCTCTGGGTAGCCCCCAGCCCCGAATAGTGCCAACTTTGCGGATTCTTCCACACACCTCGTCACGTTGGTCAGGAACCAGCCACCCGAGCTGGACAAAGCAGAAGTTGACATACTTAGTTCACTAGAAGAGTAAGCGCTAATCTCACAATGAAGGGTTGATCATCCACCTCCGTCAGCTTCTCTTCTGGAAGTCTAACTTTCGGTCCGACGTGATTTGAGCCCTATAGTAATTGGTGTCTGGGCCCAACTAACAGTCTGGAGGTTAAACTCACATCAACTTCTATCATGACAGGAGACATCTTCCCTTTAGCCAGCCCACGTGGATGCACAGCAAGAGAGATAATAACTAAGAGAAATAGGTATAAAGACTGGACTAGGACTTGGAATTCAAACGTTTGTAAAAGATCGTGAATCCAATGAGGAAACACCAGTTGTGGTGTGAAGAGTTGGCGGTTCCTGGAGAACATCGTGGAATGCTAGGGATTATCTCTGTTTATAATGGTCCCGGGATCACTGAATAGGTAGTGAAAAGTGAAGATGTTCAACAAGAGGATGTTCCAACAAAGAGTGTTCAAAAAGAGGGTGCAGTGATGAGAGAAGTTCAAAGCATTGAAAAACAGTACAAAGTGGGATCCTTGCACAGTGAGCCTCTAAGTTGTATGCTCCCATATTTCAAGACCAACATTTATAGATGAAGATACCTTTTGCTGAAGGATGTTACTGGCACGAAGTGTTGTGATTCTGTTGATATGGTTTACTGATCTTGCTCAGTGTCTATCCAGTTCCAGCTCCCTGACGGAACCGTTGACAGGGCTGATCAGTGAGCTTATGCGATACTCGCGGTTTGGATTAGAGGATCGCGGCGTGACAATGAGCAAAAGCGGCGAGGTACTGAGCACTAACACGGGAGATGACAAGGAAAATGAGGAGATGGTGGCAGAAATGCGCTACATAGGTATTCGGCTGATTGAATCTTAATATCTCTGCCATCCAAGCATGCCTTGGTAGTAGCAGCACATGAGTGTTCGCAAAACCATGCTCAACTAGCGTGCACCAGATTGGCACATGCACGGGGAGTACTCTTTTCTATCATTCCAATGTTGAATTCCGCCGGGCGACTCTGTTCAATATTGTAATATCCAGACCGAACGGCCTAGCCTCCGGACCTAATATAGATCACCCATGTGAACACCATCCACAACCAAGAACAATATATGCTATCTTTGCGTGCTCTGTCACGAAAATCAAACAATAACTCACGGTCCCTGCCCTAACGGCGACCACATGGTTGATTCCATGCTTGCCAGGAACTACTTTGATGGAGTGCCGTGATCCCATTCTCCACCTGGATATCCAGACAAGGGTTTGTGGGGCATCGGCGAAATTTTCGGCAACGCAAAGTTGCCAAGCAAGATGCCTCTCGTTCTCCGTCCACTAGACCACACTAGACTGAACAAGTTCTGGCCAATCTTGCCGCTTCGAATACGTAGAATCTGTCAACCCGAGGAAAAACCTGGGGAACGATCCCAGGCTATGTTGGAACCCCGCAAAACCATTCCACGCCTGTTAGCATTTACCCTTCGACCCAAGGATCATCACATCCTCTTTTCTAGGCAAAACCGAGTTGATACAAGAGAGACAAGAATTAAAAATTCGGAACTAGAAAAAAGAAAACCCCCAGATTCAACAGCTCGGCAAGCTAGCACAAACCTAGTAAGGTGCCTGAAGCCAAAACACAAGCTAGCCGATGATGTGCTTGGAAGGCACAGTGATGCAAAGTCCCCGCCAGACGCTCTATTGGCCATACTGTACGATGAACGTGTAGGCGTATACTACAACTGCCGTGCCGGGGATGCGTTTTCGACTACGCTCAGGTTAAAATTAAAATGGTGCGATACGGTACAATTGTATTGTTGGAGCGTGGTATGTGTGGCATGCCGTTTTCTATATAAGAACGTCCACTGCTGCCCCTCCCAGAATGGAGCTGGTATTCTTCTTCTCTCTAGGGCTTGGTGTACCCTATTGATCAACCCAGTCTTTATCTTTTAATCCACGGGGAAGAAGCACACACGAGGAAGACGATTATTCAGAATGGCTGATATTGAAAGGGCCGACAAGGGTCCTAAGTACCAGGCGACTGCGCCGAGCGACGATGACTGCTCGAAGGCATCGATTGCTGTCGGACAGGAGAACCTTTCCGCTGTGACACCGCCACATGAGTCGTTCGAGGGTTACCATCGGTTTGATCCTACGGCGTCTTGGACGGAGAAGGAGGAGAGAGCGGTTGTGTGGAAAACCGACCTGTTGCTTCTCACATGGCTCTGTGTCATGGTATTGATTCATTTCTGGATTTGCCGCAGATCAGCGCTGACACGGTGTAGTTCTTTGGCTTGCAACTCGACCGCGGAAACTTGTCCAACGCACTCACAGATAATCTGCTCGATGACTTGAACCTCTCGTCGAATGATTACAACAATGTATGCTAACGACGTACACTTCTAATGCTGTGACAATCTCCTAACAATGATCTCTAGGGAACCACAATCCAACTCATGTGCTTCCTCGCAACTGAATTCCCCGCACAGCTTCTGATCAAGCGATTTGGATTCAGACGCGTTCTGCCGATTATGATGATGCTGTGGTCTCTAGTTTCTTGGGCCCAGGCATGGATGACCGGTCGGGCCAGTTTTTATGTCACCCGTGCCTTGATCGGCGCATTTGAGGGTGGTTTCATTCCTGGTACTATTCTGTTTGCCACATACTTCTACAAAACGAGGGAGCTGAGTGTGCGGCTCGCTTTCTTCTGGTCGACATTGAACGTAAGTCACACGGGGTGATCCGGTGTCTGGCATGGCTGACACGCGACAGGTTGCTCGCATTATCTCGTCTCTGCTCGCCGCGGGAATCTTAGAGATGCGCGGAGTTCATGGAAAGACAGGCTGGTTTTGGCTGTTTCTGATTGAGGGTCTCTTGACTTTTGTTATTGGACTAGTGGTATGGATCCAACGTTGGCTGTGCCGCGCCAGGGCATGGGTTGGCATATGTGAAGACAGAAGCTAATCTGGTTGCACATAGAGCATCATCTATCTTCCCAGCTCCCCGACCAACACAAAAAGCGTACTCGTGCCCAGACCATGGTACACGGAGCGCCAAGAGGTGATCATGATCAACGTACGTTCCTGCACACAAACTATACTGACCTACGCATCGTCGGCTAACTGATACGATCACAGCGCCTGCTCCGGGACGACCCATCGAAAGGTCTCACCAACATCCACGAACGCGCTACCCTCAACGACGTCCTCCGTGCCTGGAGTGACAAGTCCATGTGGGGTCTATACCTCATTGGCCTTGTCGCCTACATCCCACAGAACCCAGTGCAAGCATATCTATCACTGACCCTCAAACGGATCGGGTTTTCAACCTTCGACTCCAACATGCTCTCCATCCCATCCGCCGTGCTCCAGATTATCCTCATGCTGGCTCTGTCGAGCAGCAGTGAGTATTTCGGGGAGCGCTCTTTCCACTGTCTGTTTGGCGAGTTCTGGTCCTTGCCACTTCTAGCGGCAATGCTCGCTCTCCCCAACGGTGGCCGCGAGTGGGGCCGTTTCACCATCACGACCTTGATCTCCGGGTATCCGTACTTCCACCCGATTGTGTCGGCCTGGATTTCCGAGAACACGTTCGATGTGAAGAAGCGAGCCATTACGGCGGCAACGTATAACGTGATTGTACAGGTGGGATCCGTGATTGCGTCGCGTAAGTACCGCCCCTACCTATGACGGAGGCTCGGAATAGTCAAGCTGACGGAGACCACAACAGAGATCTATCGCGAGAACGACAAGCCATACTACTTCACGGGCAACAAGGTGCTTATTGCGATCTGTGCCTTCGCCATGGTAGTCTTTGTGGCGCAGAGGGAGTTCCTCCGTTATCTCAATCGACAGAAAGAGAAGAAGTGGAATGCGATGTCACAGGAGGAGAAGGTGGCTTACCAGTCGGACCAGGCTGCTCGAGAAGGCGAAGGAAACCAGCGGCTGGACTTCCGCTTCAAGTATTAAGCTCTTGTTGCATGTATTCGTCAGGTATTAATTGAGTGTTTGAGATTCTGGAAAGGTCACTTCAGTAAAGACCCACAAAATCTGTGCCTGTAGCAACGTTCGTGAAATCAGCACCAGGAAAGAGAATATCCTGGGCTGAGGCCCGTAAGATCTGGGACGCGATGTCCTCGGTGATTGCGTTCATCGGCATAAACGATGACCAGATGGGTGACAAAGGGGCCATTTCCTGCGGTTCAATCACTACGCTACTTGGATCAAACAGAAAATTGGATGTCCCCTCGTCATACGTCGGTTGAAAGAGATTGTTTGCGTCTGGGTATTTTGGAATTTGGTTCTGATCACCATCCCCTGGACTCCCAAAGGACATATCACAAATCGGCGCGTAGGTCAAGTCGTTCGCGTCGGCTGGATAAGCAAGTGGGTCTAAACAGGTGGATGCTGTAGTATCATAATTGGTCAACTCGGCAATTCTATTCGCTTGTTGGTCCCAAGCTTCGCATTCCTTGGGGGATGCCCGATGCTTGCTGGTACCATGATTTCGAAGAGGTGTTGTTAACGAGGGTCCAATGATGACCTGTACTTCTGCCATTTTCTGGTAGAGAATATCGACCAATTTCTTGTTTCCTCCGCCGCGAAACGTCGACAGTATCGCGTGGAGACGTGATAATATATAACTCGGACGACTCTCACCATCCCATTGGGGCGAAAGTGGCAGCGCAGCGAGGTCCGTCATGGCATCGGCAAGGGAATTGGCAATCTCATAAATCTTGAGCTCCATACCCAAGCCGTGCGCCTCGACTGCGGACCGGGGTAGCTGCGAGACGATGCTCACTAGCTCCTTGGCGACGTTAAGTGGGAAGCAGAGGGACATGGACCGGTCGGCGGACGGGGAAGACCCCAGATAGCCTTTTGGGGATAGTTTCCATAGAATCATTCGCATCCAATGCCGAGTGACGCACAAGTCGGCCTTCTGTACGTCCGAGATCCGGTCAAAAAGCGTCGATCCGTCCTGCAGATTCCGCTGAAGACCTTCCAGGAAGGGCCAGTCGACACGTCCCACACTATTCACACCAGGCTGCAGCTCTGAATGTTCATCCTGAATAATGTCGAACATCCCTGATTTCTCGAAGATCTGAAAGAGGCTGAGCAGCTTGAGGAAGGCGGGGAGAACATGGGATTCGTCGTTTTCGTCAATCACCGGAGCTGAGATATTCGTTTTCAACGTGACTGGGTACCTATGGAGGATACAAACTCCTCTGTTCCAGATTAGCTGCTGTGGAGTGACCGGAACCATTTCTCAACCGACTCACCGTTCTGTGACAAAGAGTAGCCAAAGCACACGCCGACGCAATTGTTCCTCCTCGAACGACAGGGAATTGTAAGAGGACTCTCGGTGGAGTCCCATGATTTGGGCCATGGAAATGGCTTCTCGTAAGTGCAGCAGCGATTCGCTCCCACCGGGCTTTTGGTTTTCATAGTAGACATGCAGGAAAAAGGACGTCCGGATACTGTTCAGGTTTACCTGGGACCGGTAATGACATGAGTTCCGAGCCCGCAAGCATTCCGCTGCGAACCTCTCGGCTGTGATCGTCTCCCGGGCACTGGGACCTTGCTCTAATCGTAGTTGAGCTATCGTCGCTGCTGCCACAGCAGTCGATAACGCATAAGTCTCATCGTCACTGTGACCAGCGTCCTGTTGAAGTATAGATACTATCTCTTCGACGTTGACAATCGGCCAAACCGGGTACATGCGCACGTGGTAAATGGAAAGCGGAGAGGTCAGGGTATCGAGAGGGATGCGCGAACTACAGTGTGTTAGAGCCGACGGACGGCCAGGTATGTATGTACATTGCGCCAACAGATGCAACCGACCTTTCCATGTGCGTGGTCTGGCGCGCAGGTGTAGTGTTCGGATGAAGCCTCTCGAGCATCGTTTCCGTCGCGCCGTGCGAAGCGTCGCAGTCATTACTATCGCCGCCACCCTGCGCTTGCTCGATAAGGTATTGCGTCGTCGAGCGCAACCGCCTCGGCCCTCGACATTGTTGAACGCGGACATAGGTACATTTGATTTTGGCCTTGATGCAGGACCGACAAGGCTGACCGCCGCCACAGCGGATCTTTCGAATCTTACAGCCGTCGCAGGCGCGCTTGGTCACATTTGGTTTGACAGAGGACATCTTGACGATCAGTTTGGCAGCGTATCCATCACGCAATGTCCAGGGCTAGCTCCAACCGATAAGCTCAACGTAACTCCGAGCCGATCGTACGGATGCCTTTACCGCCTTGAGCGAATCCTGGCGATAAGAATGATCTTCTCACCAGCGCAAGGACAGGCCAGATCGGTGTCAATGTGCGACAGCAGGAACCGTTGATGCGGGGAAATTCAGAGTCAGAAAACGCATTGCATGAGCTAGGCCATGAGAACAGGGGCAGCAGTTGCGCGACGGCCTCCACTCCGCACGCCATCGCTCCACCCTTTGACTTTAGGGCTAAAGTCGCGCCGGTCCTCGACGGCAGCCCCCAATTGGGTCGCGCCGTGGCTCTACCGCGTTGGACGGACTTGAGATACTCGCCATTGGATCACCACCGAGGCACCAGCACGAAAGAGACAAGGCGCATCATGATTGTCTCGCAGAATGCCCCTCCGAACATTTCTCCGTTCTCCATCTCGCTGTTTACCCGAGCCCCGCACGGGAGTCTCTTATCGCTTACCATTCGTCGTTATCAGCAACTGGGAGACTCAGTATTTCCCCCAAAGGACAAGATGTGATCCAAGTACTCGCCGCTGAGTGGACAACGGGTCGGGCTAAACGAAAGCTCTACTCCCAAGCGGTGGCAGAGTGTTTATCGCCGACGCAATAAATTGCAGCGCGGCCGCTCTTCAGAGGGGAGCGCCGTAACACCCGGAGAAGGACACCTGACCCATCGCATTTTCCGCACATCCACTACTCGCAATGGCGTGGCCAAACAAGAATAAAGACATGCTCTACCGTCGGGTGGGCAACTCGGGTCTGCATGTGTCTGCGATCGGCCTGGGAGGCTGGTTAACGTGAGTTTTCCGTGCGGCGGGCCGTACACAAACGATAATATCGCTAACGTTTTGGCGGAAAGATTCGGCGGGCACGTTGACGATGGTAAATTCGATCAAGATCAATAGGACTGAAGGGGTGCTAATCGTGGGCAGATATTACATTCAAGTGCATGAAGCAGGCTTACGATTGCGGTGTCAACTTCTTCGACACCGCAGAGAGGTAAACATTCTTGCCGAGCCGGGAAAACGAGTACGCCAACTGACTGATCATAGCTATGCCAATGGCCAGTCTGAGATCGTCATGGGAGACGCGATCCAGAAGGGTGGCTGGCAGCGCAGTGACCTGGTGATCAGCACAAAGGTAGAGAAGCAGATTTCTGACATTCTGACCAGAAGTTGCTAACTCTCCATGTCTCCTCAGCTAAACTGGGGGTTAGCTAATGGTGAAATCCTCATCAATAACCACGGATTGTCCCGGAAACACATTATTGAAGGTACACGCGCATCGCTCCGACGGCTGAAACTCGACTACGTCGACATAATCTACGCTCATCGTCCCGATCGGCTAACACCGATGGAGGAGACTGTCCGTGCGTTCAACTTTGTCATTGACCAGGGCTGGGCCTTCTACTGGGGAACGTCGGAGTGGTCTGCAGACGAAATCACTGAAGCTTGCGGCATTGCCAAGGCCTTGGGCCTGGTGGGGCCCATTGTCGAGCAGCCCCTTTATAACATGTTAGATCGGAAGAAGGTTGAGGGAGAGTTTCAACGGTTATACACTCGGTGTGGAATTGGTTTGACCACTTTCTCTCCTCTCAAGATGGGGCTCCTGAGCGGCAAATATAACGATGCAACCACCCAGCCTCCACCCGGTTCGAGGTTTGCAGAGAGCCAGGATAGATTTGCCAACCAAGTGAGGAATGACTGGGAGAATAAGGAATGGGCAGGAACTATTGAAAAAATTGTCAAGTTGAAGGTACGAGTCAACATCTATATTTCCGGTGCTATTTTTGGCCCCTAGTTTCGCTGAAAAGCAGACAACTAACGAAGTAATCAGGGCTTGGCCGATAAGCTCGGATTTAAGTTATCACAGCTCGCCCTCGCGTGGTGTCTGAAGAACGAGAACGTATCCGCCGTGATTACGGGCGCTTCCAGACCCGAGCAGATCGTTGATAATGTAGAAAGCTTGAAGCTGTTGCCGAAGTTGACTCCGGAGATCCTTGCAGAGATCGACGATTTGCTCCTAAACCGTCCTGCTCAGGACCCGGCACGCCAGGACTGAGAGGGAGTTGTTTTCGGCCTTTTGAAAAATAGATAAATGTCAGCGATTAACGAACAAATCAAATCAAATGCTTATTCCGAGTTCAAGTACGAACCCAGCGTGTCGAAGCGTCATAATTCATAACTTCGGGCAGATATGCTAGTATTAGCTTCCGGGCTCCCCGAGCGTTCTTTGGTATGACTTCATGCGGTTGACGAGCGTCGGGGACATTCTTAATAAAGAAATCCGAATGCAACTTGCTGAGCCGAAAACTGTATGTCTGTCGACTGTGTACCCCGTAACGCTCACATACATGGTTATCATGAATGCTCAACTACAGAGTCCACCGCGACTCAGAAACAAAATCCGCCTATATAAGCTACGGTTACCTTCTGCGCCTTCCGGAGAGCATGTCGAGCTGGTAGCTAGACAATAGCGGGAATAGGATCTGAGTGGCGTTGGTAGTACGCCGAGTCCGATATGTGCATTGGAGGACCAGATGTCATAGACCATTGTGAGGCATTGTTAGCCGGTTGCGGAGGGATGGGAAACTTACCAACCAACGCAACACCTAAAAAAGATGTTGTTCGCGTGTCTGGAGAAGTCATTGATGTCAACGATGGAGCTTAATTGCCGTGGCTCGGGTTGTCATGGACCCACTCCGGATGCTTCCACAGTAGGGCTTCAAAGCTAATCGGTCTCTCAAGATCTAATCCATTGATCAGAGTGGCTGAACGGCGGATATTGTGGACCGCCTATACGTCGATATGCATCTAGTAAGCATGTCAACGACGTATTCCCCATGACAGTCCACACACCTAGTAAACTTAACCTCGTGGGAGCTGGTCGGTCCAGCACTCGTACTTAAGCATTTGGGTCGCTTCCAATTGACTATCACAATCTTAGTTTAAATATACTCAACTAAATGAATCACATATCATAGTGTCAATACCCCCCTGTTGGAACTAGCTGAGCCACGATGAAGGGGGTACCAAGCTCCACCGAGGCTTCCAGTAGCGTACCGGGGCTACCGGAGTCCTCGCTACAAGCTCATGAGCCCCTGACTCAGAAGCAAGCAGCACTGGATCGCCCGAGGAAGGCATCGGTGCAATCCGTCAATGGCCATCATGGTGGAATGGCTGAGAGCTTCGGCAAAATCACCGAAGTGGTCAAGGCCGCCCGTCGCCCGTTACCCACCGAGACAGGTGATGGAACCTACATCGAACCTGAAAAAGGCGGAAGTCTGTGGGGAGATCTGCGTGCCTTGGAAATCAAAGATGCAAATACCATGAAGGATCTAATTGAAAGCAAGGCCGGTGGTCTTGTCAAGGGCAGTGGCCAGGCGGTAGACGACAAGACGATGCTAATGGAGCGCATCATACAGGTAGCTCCAACGTGCAATGAACAAAACAATGCATGGTGCTGATATTAATATCTTTAGCTTGTTGCAAAATTGCCCTCTGAGTCTAGAAACCGTGTCAAACTTACCAACATGTTTCTAGGAGAGCTGTGGGACTCGCTGCCTCATCCCCCTCTCTCGTAAGCATTTACTCAGGCACACTTGCCCAAGCGACAGTTGAGTCTGACAGATTTTAGATATGTCGGCGACAAATATGTTTACCGCTCAGCTGATGGGTCCTACAATAATCCTACTCTGCCCTGGTTAGGTGCTGCAAACACAGAATATGCTCGGACGATCGAGCCGCTGAAGGTCAGACCGGCCACATTGCCGGATCCTGGCTTGATCTTTGACAGTTTATTCGCACGAGACACATTCAAACCTCACCCGAACAAGGTCTCCAGTGTTTTTTTCACTTGGGCTTCGTTGATTATCCATGGTAAGTGTCCAGGCGATTCCTCTAGCGTCGGATACACCTTTAACTGGCCTCAGATATTTTCCAAACGGGACATCCAGACGAGACTATCAACAAGACATCATCATATCTGGACCTTTCCATCCTCTATGGCGACAACCAAGAAGAGCAAAACATGATGCGCGAATTCAAAGATGGCAGGATCAAGCCAGATTGCTTTTCCGAGCCACGTTTGCATGCGCTCCCGGCCGCCTGCGGTGTTATTCTAGTCATGCTGAACAGGTTTCACAACCACGTAGTCGAGCAGCTCGCTGCTATTAATGAGAATGGTCGATTTACCCCGCCGTCAAAGGATATCATCGACCCAGTGGAAGCAAGGACCGCCTGGACAAAGTACGATAATGACCTGTTCCAGACAGGTCGCCTCATCACCTGCGGTCTGTACATCAATATCACCCTGTACGACTATCTACGCACGATCGTGAACCTGAACCGCGACAACACCACCTGGACCCTGGACCCGCGCGCGCACATGGAACACGATACAGTTCCCACGGCCCTGGGGAACCAGTGTTCGGTAGAGTTCAATCTAGCCTATCGATGGCACTCAACAATCAGCAGAAAAGACGAGGCATGGACGGAACAGGCATATCAGAATATTGTCGGCAAGCCTGGCCACGAAGCCACCGTGCAGGACTTGATGGGTGGCATGAGGAGGATGGCTGGCAGTATCCCTAAAGACCCAGCTAAGCGCGAGTTCGCTGGGTTGAAGCGGCAATCCTCCGGCAGGTTCAAGGATGAAGAGTTAGTGGACGTCTTGACTATGGCCATTGATGAAGTGTCGGGTTCCTTTGGGGCCCGCAATGTTCCCAAGGTTCTGCGATCGGTGGAAATCCTAGGCATGGAGCAGGCACGTAGATGGAATGTTGGATCGTTGAACGAGTTCCGGAAGTACTTCGATCTGAAGCCCTATCAAAGCTTCGAGGAGATCAATTCCGACCCCGAGGTGGCAGACCAGTTGCGTCATCTATACGAGCATCCAGATTACGTCGAACTGTATCCAGGAATCGTTGCCGAGGAAGCTAAAGAACCGATGATTCCAGGTGTTGGCATTGCTCCTGGATACACCGTCTCCCGTGCAGTGTTGTCCGACGCCGTAGCGTTGGTTAGGGGTGACCGATTCTACACGGTGAGTGTTTTCATACTATAAAGCATCTAAGAACATACTGACGCCCGAACAGAAGGAATATAACTCAAGGAACCTCACCAACTGGGGGTACACTGAGTCAAACTATGATTTGGAAATTAATCAGGGATGCGTGTTTTATAAACTGGCATTGAGGGCCTTCCCACAGTACTTCAAACAGAACTCGATATACGCCCATTATCCCATGACAATTCCAGGTGAGAATCGCGAGATTATGAGGAGCCTTGGACGAGAAGAAGACTTCTCCTGGGACCGTCCGTCCTATACGCCTCCCCGTACAATGCTCTTTGACTACCCGAATGTCCGTCGTATTCTCGAGGATTCATCGAATTTCCGCGTGGTTTGGGACGAGGCAACCGGATACGTCTTTGGGAAGGGTGGCTATGACTTTATGCTATCCGGCGACTCGCCGTTCCACTCCAATCAGCGGCGGATTATGAAGGAATCGTTGTATCGGTCACAGTGGCACGAGGCTGTCAAACAGTTCTACCTTGAAATCACCGAGCAGCTGTTGTCGGAGAAATCATGCAGGGTGGGCAACGTCAACCAGGTTGATATGAGTCGCGAGTAAGTCTCACGCATTTCCAAAGATCAGTCCCTGATGTCCATTGCTAACACTACCTTTTCCACTGCAGTGTTGGGAATCTCGCCCATGTTCACTTTGCCTCCAACATCTTTTCACTTCCTCTGAAGTGCAAGGAACACCCGCACGGTGTTATCACCGAGCATCAAATGTTTGATGCTATGTCCATCATTTTCACGGCCATCTTCTTCGACATGGACCCCTCCAAATCATTCCAAATTCGCCACCTAGGTCGCCAAGCAGCGGAGAAACTTGGGCCACTTGTCGAAGCGAACGTCAAAGCTGTGAGCTCAGCCAGTTTCCTTTCCTCCCTGATCGACGGCCTCCGCACGAATAAAAATGCGCTTTCCGATTACGGAGTGCATATGATAAGAAGGCTGCTAGACCACGGCTTAGATGCCTCGGAGGTCACTTGGTCTCAGATCTTGCCCACGGCCGTCGCGATGGTACCAAATCAAGCGCAAGTGTTTACCCAAATCATCGACTACTACCTCTCCGAGGATGGGAAGAAGCATCTACCCGACATCCAACGACTTGCCAAAGAAGACACGCCCGCGAGTGATGAGATGCTCCTGCGCTATGTCATGGAGGCAATCCGCCTAAACGGCACCTTCGGCTCGTATAGAAAATCTCACACCCACCTAACACTCGAAGATCAGAAGAACACGGTCCAGGTTAAACCAGGAGATATCGTATTCGTTAGTTTTGTAAGTACTCTTAATCCGTCGCAGCTGGTCGATCAACTCCGGCTAACAGTCAATGCAGGTCGAGGCCAACCGCGACCCTAATGTCTTCCCAAATCCCAACGAAGTGCAGCTCAACCGTCCCATGGAATCATATATCCATTACGGTGTCGGTCCGCACACATGCTTGGGTGGCGAGGCAAGTAAAGTCGCTCTAACAGCCATGTTGCGTGTGGTTGGCCGGCTGGAGAATCTTCGCCGTGCTCCGGGACCACAGGGAGAGTTGAAAAAGGTCAAACGACCCCATGGCTTCTACACCTATATGCGGGCAGATGAGACTAGTCTCTATGCATTCCCTATGAGTAAGTCGATTTGTGCGTCTGTAGAGGGTCCGCTGCTAACTAAGGAAATAGCTTGGAAGCTCCACTACGATGGTACTATTCCGGGCAGGGAGCGGTCTGTCCCGGAAAGCCTCGTGTGCAATGTTCCTGGACATTGGCATGAGTGATACGATATGCACTCTTTACGAACAGATATGCGGTTAGGATAGCCAAGTTTGCGATTAAGTAATATTTAGTGAAGATTGGTAATTAAGTAGCCTAAACTGCGATTATGTATGTAAAATGGACGTAATATGCAGAAATTCATTTGTTAACATAACTTGCGGATGATGGACTAAGTCAGCTTAGGAGTCCTATAGGAATAGTAATGGTCTGTCTGTGTATGAGGAATGTCTGGGCCCAGACAGCCACAGTGTAGTCCAAATATCTATCAAGGTTCTGTAGGCTAACCTGGAGTTGTCGAGTTCGTCGGAAGTTATACTACAGTTTGGACCATAGCCCGGCGACTATATCTGCAACATCTTGGGGTCTGCTTAGGAAAGGGTGATGCGACGTCTTCAGACGATAGGTCTCTGACGTTCCTAACATTCCAACCATATGCTCTTGAATGGCCACTGGTAGCATTTGGTCCTCTTCCCCAAGGATATATGCAGTTGGAATGAGCCTCCAGGGCTCGTGAGAGGCTGTACCATGAAAGACCGGCAAGGAGGTATGCGTGAGGGATGCGGTCCACCGGTCGCGTTCGGATGGTGTGAGGTCATGGAAGGCGTCTTCGGGGCCGATGTTATTGTAAGCATAACTTCCCTAAAGATACTAAAGTAAGTACGACGGTGACACCGCACAATAGTGTGTTTGCCAAAAATTGAGGTACACACCTCTACTTTTATCCAGGGCATCAACTGTCCCCCGGAAGCTCCAACGAGACTAACACCCTTTGGGACCACAAAGGCGACCACGTATACAATTGTCAACACCCCCCCACTCTTGCCTTGACTCTGGCGTGTGGGCCTTTCGAGTCCCTCAACTGCCCCGGAGCTTACCAGCCCACCGTATGAGTGAGCAACGACAATGATATCATCTCCGGAGTCACAGAGGTGCTCAAGTGTGCCATGTAGCTGGGAGACGTCGTCTTCCAAAGTTTTAGTAGGGGGCTCAGCACCTGTGGATGGGTGCTGCACAGTAATACTTTCGAATCCCCTTTCTGAGAGGCAAGTATCAAGTCCGTCGTAAAAGGCCGGGGTGCTCCAGGCCCCTGGAACCAAGACAACCTTCGGTGTAGGAGTCATCGCGTTAAGCTTGGGAATTGTTATTCAGCTAGTATGTGTCAAAGAACCAAGTCTAGAAAGACACTGGAAAGCTCTTCAGCGCAACCTATATAATACCCAATGCTGCATTCCGCGATTAGCTCCAACATCTCAGCCGGGACCCAGAACAGGCTCTAAAGGTGTCGGAACACCATTCCGTAGCGCTGAGACTACAGCGGGATCTGGTTGATCGGCACAAGGTGGCTAATAACTAAACAGTGGTTGGTACAACTTCCTTCGGCCCGGGGTCTGCTCCATCTTCGGTGTTTGGCAGATCTATCGTGCGAGTCCCGAGAGTTTTCTCGGCAACCACTTCGGCTCTTAATAACGTGGTTTACAACACCTTAACACACCAGGAGTTGACAAACTCCGCAGAGAATGAAAGAACATTTCCTTAATATTGAACTGCATTGAAAACAAAATAAAAATCTAGAAGCATCTCACAAAAGCATGCCTTGGTACGGGTCATCCTGCCACACCCAAGGCCTTACCAAGAATCGCACAGGAATGTCTACTTGTCGCGCACGCATAAACTCCCCAAAGCTCTTAGCAAAGCCGTCTATAATCGATGAGCTACTGACACCTTCCCGAAAGATACCGTACATAACGAAATGTACGGCATGCAGGTGCGGGAGTTCAAAACGCTCTACCCTGTATTCCGGCTGGTAGCCGTCGCCCAGAAGCTTTTGAAAGCACTGGGTAGAGAGGAAGGTCCGTAGCCAAGGCCATTCATCTGCATTACGGACCCCAAGGCCGACATTCGTGTTACCGCCATCATCTCCAGATCGGGCAAGAACAATGGATCCTGTGAAGTAAAAGGGTCGTTAGTCAGAACTGTATACAAAACCACAAAGTGTAGGCCTACTATACCTGGGGGAGCGCGTTTAGCTGGGCCGAACGACTGCAAATCAACAGGATCCGTAGGTTCGTAGGACCGCTGGCCAGCAAATGATGCGGTTTTCAGGATTGGGTCTACTTCGATAGGCAGTTGCCCTTCGACATGGGCCCGTACTTTCAAGGTAGACTGTTGGAAGCGCGCTCGGAAGTACCGGATATAGGGCTTCGGTGCCAACGTGCGCAAGTCCATGTTCCTTTACATCCTAGTCTTAGCACGTATTCTTGTTCGGAAGTAGATCTTTAGATATTAAACTTACGGATGAAAGCGACAGTAGCCCTGCATAGCGCAAAACATGAATGCCTTCGTGAAGTGACCAATTGCCTCCTTGGTAGGTGCCTGAACGAAGTGGCGAATCATGACCGTCGTCTCCTTTTGTGATTTGGGATCATCAGGTACGCGTCCATACACGTCGATAGCAATGGTGGAAAAGCGGGACTAATCTAGGTAATCTAGGATTTGCTTCCGCTGGAGTTCAACCTTCTCCTTGATGTCGAGCCCTACGTCATATGTAGCCATCTCAGCTTGGTAATCTCCAGAGCTACAAACAGCAAGATTGGTCGTAGGGGGCGGCGGATTTCCCTTCACGCCAGTCACACGAACCCGATTTGGGGCCTCTTCTTCAATCCTTATGGCTTCTAAGTAAGACCCAACGTCGGGATTAAGGTAGTTTGGTCCTTGGATTTCATAGACTAATCGAGCCTTGACGGTATCGACTGTCACAGCGCCATTGCTTCTAGGGTGTATCGTGATGACAGAGCTGCCGTCATTGTAAACCTCCGTAATGGGATATCCCACCCGGACAAGATTGGGGATAGACTTGAAGCCGCAGAAATTGCCTCCTCTTGTATAAGGACCACATTCCGTCAAATGTCCAGCAATCAGGCTTCCAGCGAGTCGATCATAGTCCATGTCAGACCAGCCGTGCCACCTAACACAGGTTAATCATTTGCAAGCGCTGCACCGCCAACTGAGGACACTAACCAAGAAGCTAGAGCGATCACCGGAGAGGCATCGCAGCATCGACCACAGATAACTATTTGGGCCCCCGCACTCAATGCGGCAACGATTCCTTTGGAACTAATATACGCGTTCGCTGGCACGATGCGATTCTCTAGTCGTTCAGATCTTGGCCGTCGATATCTAGGTGAGGGAACTGTTCAGCTTTGCCAGCCGCCTGGGAGGCCTGGACATCTGCTGTAACATTGTCGCCGTCAACCCATGCCACCTTGACGTCACCCAGGCCTTTGCTCTCCAACAGTTCCTTGGTTGCTTTGTGTAAGCCGTAGGGGTTGAGGGCTCCTCCATTGTGGACGATCTTGATTCCCGTTTGGGCGATAACCTCTGCAGCATTCTTGTAGTTAAGATGGGTGAAGAATCCCTTTTCATACCCTAGCTCTGGGTATTTTTCCTTCTGGGTCGGTGTCGTTCAGGTTAGACAGCCTGTTCTGAATAGGACTGACTCATGATACCAGAAAGCTCACTTCAAGCGCTCGCCAGGCAATATTCACTTCAGCTAGATAGTCCGCAAAGATGGCGTCCAGAGGACCTTCAGTGGCCAAACGGTAAAGCTCGTCGGGGCCATCGCAACCAGCACCAGAGCTAAGAAGGAGTCAACTATAGACCTATATATACATCATAGGGATATTAGCATACCAATTTCCAATACGAATCGCACGTCTTCCTGTCATTGTTGTGACTAGCTGTAGGACACAATAAGGGTTAGATCCAGACTCCCTGATCTTCAACGGCAACGCATTAATATAACCACTTCTTAACGGAGATCAGAAACCTCCGACCTATGCTGATAGACCTTACATGGTGTTTTGCATAAGGGGCAATTCCACAGCTTTCCACTTGTCCGCGACTCGCCCATCAGATTGAGTCTCGGTCAGATAGTTAATTTGAACCATCTACGTAAGCCTCCGAGATAGGATCATAGTCCTTCTTCAGGTCCGAATCCCTTCGACCGAGTATTATCGGCACAAAGCCTCACAGAAGCACATCCCTTATCTAATTCTATGATTACTTAGAGCTTACCATCAACATATCTCTCCGCACCAAGTCCCGAAGGACCCACTTGGCCAACATTTGGAAGGGTGGGGAACTTACGCAGCACGATGGTCAGTGCTTATGCATACGCTCCCTGCATAAGGCACGCCTAGCAATAAAGTTATCCCCGTATTATATAGGTATCCTTGAACCCTCTCTGAAGAAACAAAGAGACCAGATCTAACCCCCAGACGAAAAGGAACATGGCCTACTCAGTCCCCATAGAATCCGCCCAACTTCTACGCAAGGGTATCTTACAGAACCCTTTGCTCATATCGAACATTCCCAGCGATGCGTCCTCTCTGGCAGACTACGTCACATTCACAGGAAATGCAAACCCCAACATCCCCATAAACTGGCGTTTTGCTGAAAGTATCTCGGCATTGAAGGGGCTCGAGTCCCTCTGGATTAACGCTCTATTGAAGGCGAAGTATAACCATGGTCCGGTGAAGGTTGAGATCGATACGTGAGTACCGCCTTTCGAAAACCTAGCTTTCGTTCCTTTTTTTGCATTTTGTCATATGTCTATGCATTTTCAATTGTTATGTATATGTGGTGCCATTGTGGATTGATATATGCTGTTCAATATGCGGTTAACTAATTCATCTTAGCGACCATGCCACGCTGTTCATCATGTCAACCCTTGTTATTGATGTCGTCGACGAGAACGGGAAATCAGCAGACCCAAATATGTCTCCATTTCAGCGTATCCTATCGATATTTCCCAGTCCAGAGAGGGATCTTGGACAAGCTACCCCTCACCGCTCATCCATCACCAATATCTACAAGACGAAAGATGGACGGTGCTATCATGTCCACGGTAACAATTAGCCGAGTCCAACAGAATGGTCCAAGGAGCAGGTTGTGGCTAACTACTAACAGGCAGTATGGATGCTGGTCCCTCCTCGACAGCACTGGGTCTAGACCCTGATCGCGAAGCCTCCTCAACTGCCGATGCAACGAGTGTTATCCAAGAGCGTGTTCAGCAACTCACCGCTGCAGAGATAGACGAACTGATGAACGAAAAGTACCACCAGGCTGGGACAATTTGCTACTCCACTGACGAATACAAAGCCAGTGAACATGGCAAGGCTAACGCACATATTGGTCTCTATGAGCTTAACCATGTTCCCAACCAGGCTCAAAAGCCCGGCTGGTGGAAGTCAGTCCCAGGTACAGGTGTAGCTCGGCCTCTGGCTGGTCTGAAAGTCCTTGACCTATGTCGCGTGATTGCTGGCCCTAGTATCTCCAAGGGATTGGCCGAGCTTGGCGCGAGTGTGATGCGCGTAACTGGTCCTGGGGTCGTAGATGCATATGCTCTGCATGCTGACTTGAACTGGGGCAAGTGGAATTGTTCAATTGATCTGAAGACAGACGAGGGGAAGGAGGCTCTGCGCAGGCTTATTCTCGAGGCTGATGTTGTGCTGGATGGATACCGACCCGGCGTGATGGAGAAGCTTGGATTCGGCCGGGATGCTGTGCTTGAACTTGTCAAGAACCGGCCATTCGGTCTTGTTTATGCCCGTGAGAATTGCTACGGCTGGCATGGCCCCTGGCAGCATAGAAGTGGATGGCAACAAATCAGTGATGCGGTAAGTCGTGATCCACCTAGGTAGTAGTGGGCTTTATTAACATGAATCTATTAGAACTGTGGTGTCTCCCTCGAGTATGGCCGCGCCACGGGACATGATGAAGCCGTTACACCCATCTTCCCGAATTCAGATTACTGGTAAGAAACTGCAATATCTCATGTACCTCCGCCCTTGGATCCTCTAACACAGCCCGTAGCACCGGGGTTATGGGCGTCTGCGGAGTCATCAACGCACTGATTGAAAAGGCCGACAAGGGTGGATCCTTCTTCATGGACGTAAGTGATTGATACCTTTTCCATTCCTTGTAACGTCAGTTCTAAGTGAGCTGTTTTAACATGAAACAGACCGCCCTGAACTATTACTCCCAGTGGCTGGTGAACAGCGTGGGAGTCTATCCCTCGTCTGTCTGGGAGGATGTCTGGCAGCGGCACAACCGCATCGCCTTCCGCCATAACGATAATATGCCGGCCACCATTCCACTCGTGATGAAGTCACTCATGCTAAACAGCGGTGCGCAGTTGTTCCAGCCGCGCTTCTTCGAGATCCGGCATTCTGGAGCGATTGATCGTTACTTCAAGGTGCTTCGTCCCGTGCTCAACTTTGGTGATAAGCAGGTGGATCTTCGGTTCAACATTGGAACAAGAAGCAATGGCCACGATGCTGCTCGTTGGCCGGAAGACCTACGGACGGAGATAGTCACCAGTGCGTAGTCTGCACAGTTGGTTTCGGTTGGGACTGCGATGGCATTCACAGTGTAGTAAAGACGAAGTCCCCTTACAGATAATGTATCTCATCTTAACATTGGCTTATAAACAGTTTCTATATGTACGCTCCTCCTGGTACATTATTCCATCAGCAAAAGCTCGTTGTTAGATATGGTAGCAACCAGTATGCCTAAATTATATCTATCTACAATTTCCCTCCTTAAATTGGCCCTAACGACGCATGTCGAGCATCCTGGACATTTCGTACAAGGCTCGCTAACAAGGCAACGACGAGAAGCACAATTTTGCCTTGAGTTCAGACCTAGATCAGGCGACGGAACCTGCAACGTTTCTGGCAGCTTTCGGTTGTTGAGGAAATTGGTTGAGTAAATATACGGCGGAGGATTTAGGAGGGCCGAGCCCTTGACGTTACGACCATCCGCATTTTCGAATATATGGCAAAGATGTTCCTCTTATTCTGCGGCGTTGGCCGAAGAGGTATCGGAAAGTGCCTGGCTAATTTGCTGCGGGCTCAGCGGTGCATAGTTGAGAACAGAACCCAGTCGTCACCTAGGTGAAAGAAGTCCGTCGGGTTCGCATTTTCGAAAGAAGCCAGTAAATCTGTCCAATATGGTTCCTCACTCAAGCGATATAGTAGAAAATACGAAATATAGCCAAGATATGCTAAATGGCACACTCACTGGTGCAGCTGCGCAGGTAGCAGCAGCGGAGATAACAAGAGCTGCTAAGATCTGTTTGATGGAGAGGCGCATTGTTATTTGAACTGTTGGAGCCAACGACTGCAATTGGGGGAACTATTCCAGCAATATAAGCTTACCAAAGGTAACTCTCTACCTAGGACTGATATCATGATCCGACCGAATCACAAACCCACATGGCTTCAGCTCGCCGCTTTCCATTCTCCTGGTATTCTCCTGAATGATTTCTATGTTCTCCTCCGTGTTCTCCTCAATCCACGCGTTCTCCTCCGCCGTCAGCGGTGGTGGCAATAACGATGGATCTGGCTTCCACCACTGCTCCTGGAATACTTTCGTTCCATCTGCCCCGCGAAACATGTCTTCTATGTCCTGGTCAAATACCTCCCGGTCCAGAAAAGCTTTGATCAGTCGGGGTGGAAGACCGATCGCGTCTACCACGTCGTAATCCGACGTTAGGGTTCGGAGGACACCATCGGCACGCATGACAAAAGAGGCGGTGCCGTCAGAGCTGGACTTTAGATTGCGCATGATATTGGACAATTCTTGTTGGTCCCGGTGATTATTGGGGTTGGGACCGTAGCGGCCGCTGGCAGCCATTCTTTAGTTTTGAGTTGGACGAGATCTGAGGAGGTTGTTTGGAAATATTTCTGGAGATGGTTTATGATCGATCATACGACGGGCTAATTTACTCTCTATGTACCAACGCAACAAGCCACATGACCGTGTGCAATTGCAGTAAAGCCCCCGGTCTTGGAAACAAGAAAAATAAAGAAATTGCCGGTGTGAATTGAGATATACGTGGTTCGATGGAGGGGAAACGAAACTAGACCGGTTACGCTGCACGGCGGCGCTGTCAAATTGCCACGGAATCTCATTCTTGCAACTCTCCCGGGTGACAGTCTTACAGAGTAGTCGATCATTAGGTAAATGACCACCATCACTTCCCTTGTGGTAGAAGAATCAAATTATGCTTATGGTATTGCCTACTTGACTTCAAGTACCCCACCTTGGTAGAACGCAGCTGTACCACATGAACGGACGACATACCCAATCCTATACAGCAGTATATATCCAACACTGTGTCTTACAAGACCTGAGATAAGGAATTCAAGACATTATATGTCGGACGAGGGTCCCGGAGTACTACTGACCATCGTGTCCAGATATGCATGATGCCTCATGAACATGGTCCAATCACGGTTATAGATATATATATACATACTGGTGGGGATCGTTTAGTAGGCGTAAATCTTTCACGGAGGCTGTGGACAGCAATACACCACCAATAACTGCTACAAGCAAATCAAACTTAGAGACCGTTCAAGAAGCCCTCAAACTGTTAATCACAACTGACCCCGTACCAATGGAATCACCCCAGGGTAACAACACTCTTATTGCGAGAGACACCATGGGGCTGCCTGGGTGCAGCATATGATAGCAGCAGTGGAAGCTCTGCAGCGCGGGTGCCAGGAGCGTCTCCGCGCCATATTCTCATCGTGGGAGCAGGGTGAGCGCACTCGACAACGAATCCGACCCAACACGCAGGCCGCTAACCCAGCAAGTGTCACCATGGCTCAAGGTCTCCTCTCACCGAGGCGGTGACGTGACGCCGATACGCAGTTATCCATCGAATGCCTCTCATGTGTCGGATAACCGTCTCTCTATCCAACAGCCATTTAATACTGATGGAAACACCACAGACTAAGCACCCCCACAGGGATTCCCCTCTTCTCACTCAAACCTAGCCAGTCCTCTCCTGGCAAGTGAAACAGCGTCAGGATCTCCCGCAGCAGGTTTTCTGACCCCCATTGACGAGTACGGCCATATATCTCCGCCTCTATCGGCCACATGCCCTTGGTTGGCACATCCAGACCAAATCGCCGCCTGTCCATCCCTGCCCTCCCCGCTCGACTTGTTACACGGTACAAGACGAAGCTTCTTGGCGGACAACATCAGCCACGTCCTCCAAGTGCGGGCCATCCGTGATCCGGAACGTTTGGCAAGCGGGTGGCTCATTTACGGCTTTAGCAAAGGGCGAGTTTCTCCGGGTCTTACGGCTGTTTCGCAGATCCCGCCATTTTTGCGGCCTGTCCTGCTGCAGATGCCATGCGGCCATCCCGCCGCACTAGACCTCCTTATCTTGCCACAAATACGGATCAACCTCACCGAGAACTGGGAGAAGAATGACTTTAGAGAGGTATTTGACTATATGTCGTGCTGCCAGAAGGTGCGGCAGCGAGGATATCCTGGAGCGCGACGGCCAAGACAATCTCTGTATCCGATTGGTGATTTTTTACGCGTGAGAGTGGGTGGGGACTGACGCCGGATTTTGTGGAAAAATATCCCGGGTTGTTGAAGCGGATGGATAAATGTCGATGCGGTGTGTTTCCGGGTGGGGTCTCATGTTGAATTGGCGATGCGGAAAAGGAGTGGCGCCGGGAAGGAATAAAAAGCACTCTTCGGGTTCACAGCCGAAGAACACGCTGAAGTCATTGCCAAGAATTGGTTGGCATGCATACCGAGGCCGATCTTTACTGGGCTGGGTCGAGCGCTGAATCATTGCTGCACCTTTTGGTAGATTCCATGGCGGTTCTTGCTCACTTAGGGCTAACACTGAGTCAGTGGTAAGGACCACCACCTTGCGGATCCACACCAATATATGCGGGGTGTAGATCTGCATGGTAAATGGCCATTTTTGTGGATGTCTAGAACTCCTCAAGCGAAGCCATTGATAATATACGCCACACCATAGGGCCATATCTCGTGTTGTCCTTGTGTCAAATGGGTAATGAGTTCTTGGAATGTTTGCCCGTGTCACCAGAGGGGCACGATGTTAATGCATCATCCGTTATGCTCGCTAGGTAGGCATAACCAAATGCCGTGATTCATGTCGTGGGTAATCCCGTACAGGAATGACCCGGAAGCATTCCTTTCCTCTAAAATTAACTTGCTGGGCCATCATATAAAAGCGATACAACGGCTCCATTCAGTTGATTGCAGTTGTTAGAACAGTACATTGCTTTGGGAGTTCATTCTATACCCGACGGCCTAGGCACGATGCTGGGTGATGTTTTAGACAGACTATTGACCAATAATTCGGTCACCCTCCTTGTCACGGTGGCAGTGGCAGTAATTGCCTTATATCTCTCCCCCTCCAAGTCAAACCTACCATTGGTGAACGATAAGAAGCCAGGGGAATTCCGATGGACAAACGCCCGCAAGCGCTTCTTGGCCGACGCGCATAATCTCATCAGAGCTGGGCTCGCCAAAGTAGGGTTTCCGACAAGAAACATGGACAACAACTGACAATGACCTTTGGCATGGAATAGGCCCCGGTATTTCGCATTGTGACGGAGAATGGGAAGAGGCTTATTCTCGATGCGAAGTATGCGAACGAGCTCCGAAGCCACGATGCTTTGAGCTTCGGCCTCCACACGGCGAATGATTTCCATGCCCATATAACGGGCTTCGAGCCGTTCAAGCAAGGCTCGAACGACGACAAAGTCTTTCAAGATGCCGTGCGGATGAAACTGACGCAGAGCCTTGGTGAGAAAGCAAACGTGGCTTGCACTCAAATTAGTATCTGACATTGTGCAACAGGGAATCTCACCCAGCCTCTCGTTGATGAAACAGTAACAGCGCTTCAGACAAATTGGACGGACGATACTAGTAAGTATATTGCAGCCACTTCTACTTGGTCCCTCCGGTGGGACTACATAAGATAGATGACCAAATGCTAATAGGATAGCTTGGCATGCGCTCCCGCTTAAATCCAGCATTCTGAAAGTCGTCGCCCAGCTGTCTTCAAGGATCTTTCTGGGCGATCAGATATGTCGCAACCCGAACTGGCTCCGCATCACGGTGGACTATACCATCGATTCCTTCAAGGCGGCTGAGGCGCTACGCCTGTGGCCCAAGGCTTTCCGCGCCATCGTTGCCCAGTTTCTTCCATCGTGTCGCAAGATACGGGCTGAATTACAGGAAGCGCAGGATATTATCTGGCCGGTGCTAGACGCCAGGCGTCGAGACAAACAAGCTGCGATCTCAGGTGGAAAGGAACCGGAACGGTACAACGATGCGATGGAATGGTTGGAAGAATGTGCAAAGGGTCGCTCTTATGAACCTGCTTTCGGACAGTTGATATTTTCCGTTGCTGCCATTCATACTACATCTGATATGCTGACTCAAGTGCTCTATGACCTCTGTGGTCGCAATGAGCTGATCCAAGCTCTACGCGAAGAAGTGATCACGGTAGTGCAAGAAGAAGGGTGGAAGAAGCCAACTTTATACAAGCTGAAGCTCATGGATAGCGTGCTGAAAGAGAGTCAGCGTCTGAAACCGATCGGAGTGGGTAAGTGCTATTCGATGGTTATAACTCAGATCGAGAGAGCTGAAAGAAATTTGTAGTCTCTATGCGGCGGGTTGCCATGGCCGACCTGAAGTTGTCCGATGGTACTTCTATCCCTAAAGGCTCATTCCTAGCCGTATCCAGCGAGCGCATGTGGGACCCTGAGATATACCCTAACCCCCTTGAATTCGATGGCTACCGGTTCCTCAAGCTTCGCGAAGTTCCTGGACATGAGACCTCTGCGCAAACCGTGGCTCCATCACCGGAGCATATGGGGTTCGGGTTTGGGCGTCATGCTTGTCCAGGTCGGTTCTTCGCCGTCAATGAGGTCAAAATTGCGTTGTGCCATATCCTGTTGAAATACGAATTCAAGTTGGCTGATGGGTCAGTGCCCCGGGCTAGGCAGAATGGTGTCTCATTAAACGCGGATCCTATGATAAAGCTCATGATCAGACGACGACAGGAGGAAATTGCTCTATGATTATAAGGGATATTCAGGCTGAGGAGTCTACATTTGACTGGTATCACAAGCGTGTGGTTTAGCTTCATTGATACCTCGAGTCAGGAGAGCATGCAACATTCACATTCCCCTCACCATGCACATGGTCATCCGTTCTCTAAATATTGCATCGCTCATTATGCTGGGACGCAGAGCAATAAAAAGCCGACCTTAAAGGTAATGCCGTATCCTGGAACTATAGCCCTGACTGAAGTAACTGTATATGGAGTTGAGATGGCAATCATCCGACCTGAAGTGCGGTTTTCTGTTTCATGAGACAATATACATTGTTGTAGTATATCGGTAAAAGTAGACGGTATATTAAGCTAGCATGTACCTGTGAGACTAGTAATATTTACAGAAAGAGAGTCGATGGTAGGAGCAACATCAAAAGTTAAAGGGTCAGCATGCTCGATTTTCATGGCGTCTTTATGCAATTGGTGCGAAGAAGCTAAACTTGCCCGTTGGATCGTACTTCTGCTTCAAGGCCTGCAGGCGGCCCTGGCGCCACTTCTCACTTCCATACCATTGTTGCGGTGTTTCGTCGCCGTAGGCATAGTTGACATACGCGCGCACCTCTGGCCGCCCACTGGCCTTATGGAGGACCTGGCGAAGCTCATTGCCTAACTCGGATGCCTTCTTATCAAGCTCTGGACCGGCGGGCGCATACGTGATGAGTGGAGCAGAGAGAATATTCTCGCCTCGAAAAGCGAAAGCACTGGACTTGCTGTCGATTGCTTTTACTCCCTGCATGGAATACCCTTCGAACATGAATATTGAGTTGTTGAATGGCGAGCTTCCGCGGATCGCGTTTGCGAAGATCTCATATGCCTCCTTTTGGGCGGGGACGTTATATTCTTCAAGATAGTTCGGGAACCGGGGGTTGACAAGGCCGGCCTTCTGGCACGGCGGAGATGAAAGGGAGATGCCTGTCCACTCCGCAAGATCGGTGTAGCTTCCTCCCTTTGGCTCTTTAGAGAGTGGGCCAATATCGTGGAACGGCTTTGTGTAAGCTGAGTCGACTACTTTCACACCCTCTTGAATAATGTAGAATAGAATCACCGGCTTGAACACCTGGTTAGCCCGTAGAACGTCTTGGCAAATTGATAAACTCACGTTTTCAGGGTCAGCATCCGGGTTATTCAGCCAGTATGACCAATTGATAACACCCTCGGGCTGAGTACCATTCTTCAGGAGGTGGTCGTTAGCGGCTTGATATACGGCCTCCACTTTGTCGCCACTAAATGTGAGAGTCTCGATCGCCCAGTCGTGATGAACGACATCATAAAGCTTGGTAGTAACGGAAGTTACAATGCCGAAGTTATGGCCAGCACCATTCATCGCCCACCAGAGATCCGACTGTTTATCAAGTGCTTTCAAACTCCCGTCTGCGAGCACGATATTCATAGAAACGAACTGGTCGGCAACGAGACCGTGGTGGCCCTGCAGCCAGCCATGGCCTCCCCCGAGTGCAGGTCCCAGAAAGCTGACACATTCGCAAGTGCCGCTCACTAACTCCATGTCAATATCCACGATTCGTTCAGATGGACTCTCCAGTGTCGACTCACCTGTTTGCTTTCCTGCCTCCCAGAGCCGATCTATAACAGCCTTGGACTTGGTTCCGCCACCAATCCTCACTGTCTTCCCATCATCCGCAATGTGGATGGTATTCAGCTGATCCAGAAAGATTTCAATGCCATGGTCCATTCTACCCAGGGTCGTAATTGCACCATGGGCACCATTATACGCAAGGAAGGGCAAGTCCTTTTCATTCGCGAATTTGACCTACAACGTCGCGATTAGTGATTGATCCCTTGCCAATATGTTTCTATTCAATAGGACAACTCTATGCATGAGTCAGGAGCAAATGAGGGTTTTGAAAAATAAATATACCGTCTCGACCACATCGTTTTCCGTGCCAGGCACTACAACGATATTCACCTTGGGAGCGTCTAAGACAGACCACCGGGTGGACGCCACCTCGAACTCTTCCGAGCCTGGGAAATAGACCTTGGCGGTGGGCGAAAGCTTGATTCCCAGATCATTCACATCTTTCGATCGTGGACAGAGGCCTCGAACCCAATGGCTAGACATCGGCACGTTCTCACAAACCGAGGCAATCGACCACGCAGCCAACGCCGCGACCACTTCCATTTTAAGTCGAAACATGGTGAGAGGAAATCCCTAAAATGTCACCGACCCTGGAAGAGGGAGACCAAAAATACTCAAGACGCGAGTCAGCTTCCTACCGTCGCAAAAATGGTTCTGATCGGCCGAGATGACCAGTCAGAATATGCGCTGTCAGATTTGAGCCCCTGCCCGTTCCACGAGAATGCGGGTGACATTGTTATTATTTATTATTATGCACGCTGTCCATTTTATTAGCCCCCTAATCTACCTTGTTTTTTTTTCACTGTTTCAAGCTAAAGCACCGTTGGTGCCCTAACATGTGCGTGGCCTGAGTCGACGCTTGGCGAATACTACCTCGTCTTTTCTAGCCATGCGAAGGTCCACAAAAGCGTTGGAGTCCGTTCTGCAACCCCTGTCTTGCCCGGACTGTTGACCAACTGCGGACGATGGTAACTCTAACTAGCACGTTGGATCCCCATATCCAGCCCACGCTAATGCCTCCGCTGCGGGTCTTAGTCAAACAGTTGGCCATAACAATAGGGCGACCTGTTCACTAATCGGACCCCTCGGAGGCCGGGTAACCTAAACCGAAGAGGCGCAGATAACGTTGTTTGCGCCCAAGTCTGTCTGAAACGGTCCCTTGACTTGTTGGCCTGTTTAGCAAACGTTGAGGTCACTGGTGCGGCGATCGCAAAAATTGGTCTTGGTCTTATAAGGGCTCCATAGTTGCGGTGCTGCCCTCGTAGCGCTCTACCATCAAAACCCGGCGATATCGCGAACTCATGGTGGGGGGAAAGCGAAACCTTATGTACTATAAGAAAGAGAATACAAGTGACCGTTTGCTCTCTGGCTTGCGCTCTGATTGTCGCTTTATCCAAAATGCCCTTGTAAATCTATTGTCTAAGAATGTCCACCGGAATCGCGTTCGACATCGTGACAAGGGGCGCCGAGGAAGAGGCTGCTCAAGCAGCATTCCACAAGTCCACAATTGAGTCTTGGACACTCTATTCAATTGGTCTTACCGCGACTATACTCAGGACATATGCCCGAGGAAGCGCTGTTGGCTTGAGGAATCTGCGAGCCGATGATTACCTTATCTGGGTTGGGATTGTTCGTGCCCTGGTAGATCACATTTTGCTCACTACTACACTAACACCGATCGTTGCAGCTATTCTACACCGCGCAGACAGCTCTTGCATACAGCGTGGGCAATGTTGCCCACGGCCTCGCCAACAATGGTATGACAGATGCGCAGCGCGCCGGATTGTCTATCGACGATCCAGAATACCGATTCAGGTGCGTCTCATTCACATTAGCAGTGGGATATCATGTCGGTCGCGACTAAGGCTGTTCCCCCATGTAGGGTGATCGGATCCAAGATACAGGTCGCAGGATGGACTACCTATTCAGCGCTGATCTGGTCGCTCAAGCTCTCGATGCTGGCATTTTACGTTCGACTCACGGTAGAGCCTCCGACGACCAATACATCGAGAATGGCACCTGACAATGAATAGGATGGTCTTGGCCGGCGTTATCGAGTCCCGGTTTATATTGGCTTCGCCCTTGTCATTGGGACCTTTATCGCGAGCATTGTAACAATCTTCGCCGCATGCCGGCCACTTCACAAATACTGGCAGATCAACCCGGACCCTGGCAGAAAGTGCTTCGTATCCTCTAGACCATCGAGGCTTCACTAACGGAAGGTTTTCTAGATATTTGCCAGGCTGCAATCTCCAAACCGATAGTCTGGGTCTCCTTCGCCGCAAACGTCAGCACCGATCTCTACCTGATCACGATCCCAATTCCAGTCTTATGGAGCACTAAATTAAAACTGGCGAAGAAGATTGCTTCTACAGTTATACTAAGCGCCGGTGTGTTCGTTCTCGTCTGCGCCACCCTGAAGAGTGTCTTCGTTCTGATAGTAAGTACACCTAACATCCTTATTCGCGCACACGGCGCTATCCTTCTAACCACGGACAGGACCCCCTCCACGGTGCAGAGCTAAGCGGCGCATGGGGTACACGCGAGACATTCGTCGCAGTTATGACGACCAATCTCCCGATGATATTCCATCTATTCAAATCCTGGCTCGGACGCGTTTACGGCAGTGCATTCAACTCAACCCCGACACACAAATACCCCAGTGGATTCCAAAGTATTGGTGGCGGGGGAGGTGACTCGCGGAGTCGGAATCGCCGCAAGCCCTCTAGTGGGTATCCTACGACGGGGACCCTGACCTTGACCGAGAGTGAGGAACGGATGGTGGGCGACGTGAAAATGCAGAACTTGAAGACATACCCTTCGTCTCCAACTGGGACCGTCGCAAGCAGTATTCTGGTCTCCAATCGGATTGAAGTGACCCACGAGGACAGAAGTAGCAGAAATAGCGAGCTGGATCCACACCGGCTGCATGAGACTTGGTAGGGCTGCTATGGTACGTTCAATTGATTTGGATCTGTGGTACCGTGGATTATCTTTGGTAATACTAACGATTGGGTTCTTTGCTGCCAGGTTCGAAATCTTAAGACCCAGGAGAGGCAAGATCTACAACGAAAACAAGGAACTCTCAGGTCCTGGACCCTGGTAAGGCAGCTGGCTGCCAGATGGCCGAGTCTCTCACATGTTACATAACTATAATTGTCATACGTCTTCTTTCATCACTTCACTCTGTGTGGAGGCCTTTTAGTTGTTATCTCGACCCCTTAATGCATGGATAACCCTCTGGAAATCTGTATCTCAAAGTGTAGGCCTTGTGACACCATCCTTTTCTGTGCACAAGGCGACCGTGTGCTTCGTAAGTTAAAAGCTAACGAACCAAGCTTTTCAGTAAAAGTGTTTGACAAGGAATCCAGGTCCTTCTTGAACGTGAACCCTACTTGTATTTTCTGTCGGAAAAGCGCGGGAACAAATTACCGTGTGAAAAATGCAGCCCGAGAACCGATTTCTTCGGAAAGGCAATCTCGGTTGACCGACTGGTTTACTGGCGATGCCGGAATGAGATACTCTCCAATTAGGCGACTGGGTTTCCAAGAAATAGCTACTCCAAAGGGAGATATTACCCGTTTTCTTATTAAAGTTCATATATTCTCCGGGACTTCCAGAATGAAATTCTCCTAACAGAAACTCCGTGACTGAGTTAGTCACAACCGACCCAAAGTGTTGAGTGGGCCATGTGTCAAGAGATCGACGGTCACCAACGCTTGTGTCATTGCCAATGTCTTAGATTTCCCTGACCCCTACTAATACACTAACGTTATTTGGTCTACTGCAACTCCACTAGCATATACTTGTACATATTCCTGGGTCACAACTGTTGACATAAGGGTAGTGCAGCTACGTAGATTGGCTAAAATGCTGTGGCGAGACAGTAAACCAGGGACTGGCAGCATGGAATATTTCTCCAAGGCCAATAGTGACAGCCGGGATCCATCACGCAATATGCGATATATCTTCATGTTGTGCTGAAGCACATGGTCCCCGGATTAAGGGACCAAGTGTGGAATATTCTTTACAGGATTAGCTTTTGGCGTGGGGGTAGCCACAGAGTAGAAGAACAACCGTTGGCTTCGATAGGCGTAGATATACTTTGACCTAAGCTATAGCCTGGGTAGAGTTGCATCGCTCGTCCCAAAAATTGGTCTCGACCCACTCTGGTAACTCTATGTGTAGCCTCGGCCGATGCAGGGGTCATTCCTATGTAATATTTATGAACCTAGGTTAATACCAAGCTCAGGGCTGGCAAACTTGAAGGGGTTTAATGCATATGTACCTCGACATAATGTATTTCAAAGAGCAATATGCACTCTCGCAGACAGTGGGCTGATAGTGTATACAATGTACAGTAGGCTTCCCGAGTAGTTGCAAAGTAGCGAAGGCTCGGATTCCCGCAAATCAATGCCTCCACTAGAATTTGTATATCTTGAACGTTGCGCTATGGCTTATATATCTTTTTCTTTAAAAAGAGAAGGGGGGGGCTTCTGATTTACTGTTTTGTAATTCTACGGGCTATGCAATAGGGTGGACAATTGAAGCAACCGTACGGTTGTCGAGAGAGAGAGCAAAAGGGCTTGAAGCAGACCGTGAACAATTAAGCGCCCATGCCTTATTTTGTAATACCCCTGTAAAACACATTCTGCCAGTGCATAGAATGAGCTAGATCTCTGTGCTAAGCTAAGGAGCGCTCTTGCTTGGCGACCGGTGCCAACCTAACCCCGAGCAAACCACGAGCAGAGTAAAATCGAGTCCATGTTGCTGCTATTAACGGTCTAGTCACACTCTAGATATAGAAATACCCTAGTAAAGCGAGAAACCATAGTAGCATCACATCGGGAGAAGATCTATGGGGGAAGACATACATCACAAGGAAAATGTGAAGGCTTTCGAGGCAAAGCAAAGACAAAGGTGACACAGTTAGAACATACGAAGACACACAATGGCTTGGGCTTACTGAGATTTGCACCGATTAGAAGGCTGGACGTGTGCGGACTGAGCCGAGATCGAGGAGACCCTGATATCCCGTCGGCGTTTCGGGGCCACAGGGCTTATGATTCCTTGGTCCAGCTGCGTGCTATATCAGTGTGCAAGGACAAGAGAATAACCTGTCCTTTACAAAGACATCGGTCTTTCTAGTTGTAGCCCACCACCATGACGTGTGAGAGCCAGCGTGTGTAAGAGACAATCTCCGGACCCTCACACTCTGACATACTGTTTTCTTGCTCGGCCAGCTAGCCACAATGGTGCGACAGGCACAACTGTTAATTTTCTCGACCCTAACAAAGTATCGATATTATGCTCACATTGAAATAATCAAATATTCTTCTGACATGGGCCACGAAAACAGCGTGAATCAGGTTACTGACACTCGGGTGACGTCATGCTTCTCTAACGGACTGGCATGTCAACAGGGCTTGACCTGAACTCCTTCTCGTCTCCGTAAGGGTACGACACGATAAATCTTTTTCTAGTATAGTCGTCACCTATGATTGAACATTCTCACCTTCCCCGTCCAAGATGCCATCGTCAACATCCCCACACCCTGACCCAGAAGGCGTCGAGCCACATCCCGAGAGGCCAAAGAAGGTGAATGGCGACGTAGACTATGTGCGTCGGGCTTGAAGGCGACGAACCTAATGAGAAGTTGTGTATCACTAGGATATGTCGAATGCCAAGGACTATTCTCATGAAGGGCTTGGTATGCTCATTAAGAAGCTGAACGGGTAATCAACTCGATCTTTTTTCCCCTCTTGTTGCTTTTCGGATCGAAGTCGACTGCGTATAGGAACAAGTTGGCAAACATCACCAAGCCTCCAGAATCAATCTAAGAGCTGAAGCTGAAGCCTTCATGATTGAACTGTGAAAATGTGAAAATGTTTAATCAGCTAGAGAGCACAAATTGCGATCGGGGTTTGCCAAATAGCTGCATCGCATGGTTAGATGGCTGACCTTTACCTGGCAGCGAGGGGGCCGAAAGAGACGTGCTGCTGTGTGGTCTCTTCCATATACAATCAATCTATCTCTCTTAATCTGTATACAAACAAATCGTCCATATCGAGGGCTGACGTGCGGCTTGAAGGTTATCTAGTGATTGAAATATTAAGGCTTGTCCGGAGGGTTGGATCACGTAGGATTGACCTGTATTGTATAGAAATATCACCTTGGTCCTTAACAATTAGGTGTCCTTTGTCAAATACAAGGTTTATAGGCGTGAAGATACAGCGACGCGGCCTAGTATCTCGGAGTAGTGCCCGGTGGCGGCCGTACTCGCCTCCTGGAGATACTTCCGCATGCGCCAAAATCGGCAGACACTCAATCCGTTTACATGAGTGATAATGAACGAACGGATAATTTGATGCGGGGCGTGACATTGGGCAGCGTGAACATCAGGGAGAAGACAGCGTGATAGCTCTATACCAAGTAATGGACACCACTTCACTTTGTCAGTACTCATTGATACTCATTAATGGCAGACTTTTGTTCGGAGAGCGAGAAGGCCGACGTCCCGAACGAAAAGCAGCCAAGCCCGTGAAAGATCCTATCGAGAAGATGGGATATCATCCTCTGCATTATTGCCGAATCAGATTCACGGTAGAGCGTTGTCCGGACCCATATTTGATGCGGAATGTGGAGCTTTATATCGTCAAACATAGCATGATCCTTCTCTGCGGGTATGTGATAACACTGCCAAACCCTGGAATCCCCTCCTAGATAATAGTTCGCTGTATGATGTTCCGAGTAATGAAGTAACCCGCGCTCAATAATATCATACTACAGAGGAATGATCATGACCCACACGGGCCCCTAAACGGGTGAGCCGGCCACCAGGAGAGGGCCAAGCCCCACGGGTTATCGGTGTTGGCCGTGACACCTCGCTGTCCGCGCTCGCATTTGAGCTCCGAGGGTGATCAGATCATGGTCGATCCGACTGCATCGGACGGAATCACGATGGAAACAGTATTAGAGCATATGTTTCTTTAAATTCTCAGCCATACGACAAGCAAGATGTGTTTCTTACCATCAATCCTCCATCATCACACCAATCTACTAGCTCTTCATTAAATCTCAACAACATTCTTCTATACCGTCAAGATGGTCGCCACTTTCATCGACATCGACCCTCGCACTCCCCTGCTCAAGCAGCTCGAAGAGCGTCCCGAGGCCGGCTCCTGTGTGCTGGTCAACACTTTCCGTGTTCAGCCCGGTAAGATGGACGAGGCCTTCGCTGCCTGGAAGATCGATGCCGACCTGGCCAAGAAGCAGCCGGGCTTCATCTCTACCCAACTTCACCGCGGCGTCAACGGGAGCGACACGATGCTCAACTACGCTGTTTGGGAGTCGACTGCGGCCCTAAAGGCATACTACGACCTTCCTGAGTTTAAGGAGTCCCTCAACAACTACCCTGATGGAACTGAATGTCGCATTGCTCTCTACCGCAAGCAGCACATCGAGGGTGTCTGCCTTGCCTAAATCGACAGGCCAGGAGATTCCCAGCGCTTTGGCGAGGCTTCTTGTGTTGGATTTCGGGTTTCGCTATTGTTAGAGACCTCAAGTGTTATCCGTCGAAGGTTATATTTTGTCTAGGATTCACGATGTGGTTTAACATTGTACATACTTGTAAATGAGATCAGATCGTGCAAGACGAGAAAACAACCTATTAGACTATCCCAAATTATCTGATCAATCAGGGTGTCTTTATCTGGTAGCTTGTAATCTGATTTCCTGATCAAAGGGCTGTTTAAGTAGCGTGCGAAGTCTAAGTGATAGAAGCTGCTTTCGCTTTTATAGGAGACCTACTGTGATCCGTATCTAAACTCGGTTCATACATAAAAGCGAGGTACACAGGCCGAGGATATTGACTCCTACCACGGAGCTAGATGCCGTAGATTTAATGCAGTCAAGTCGTGCATACCTTCGTCAGTGCAGCTAAAGTGACCGAACCGAATACAGACGTTGAGCTTCCGGTTCGGGATACGGGCAACGACAGCGCCACAGTAGAATTGCGGGATGACGGATGCGACCCGTCCGGACGACTGTCAACCGAAAACTTCATTGGTTGGAAGCAGATCGATAGCCCTCATCTGACGATGTTTTTTATTTGTAATGATTCATGGCCCCCGAATTCATTTCCCTACAGGCCATGCTATTTAAGTTGTCGCTGACACGCAAAGGCGGAATGACTTTTGTTGAATCCTGTGTCCTATAAAGCTACTCGACAGCATATCATATCCGTTTTCATACTCGCACACTTGGATTCATTCCCAAACAACATGACCTTCACCGTCGGCATCGCAGGCATCACAGGCAAGTTTGCGCGACTTGTAGTCAAGAATCTGCTGCAAACCCACGCTGAAGTCCACATTCGGGGCTTTTGCCGCAATGCCTCCAAGTTACCCGACCATCTTCGCAGCTCCGACCGCATCACAACGATCCAGGGTGACTCCATGAGCTTGGCGGACGCTCGGACGTTCGTGCGCGGGTGCCAGGTTGTCGTCTGCTGCTACCTAGGCGACAATCAGTTCATGACCAACGGGCAGAAAGTGCTCGTGGATGCGTGCGAGCTCGAGGGAGTCCCGCGCTATCTGGCGAGCGATTACTGCCTCGACTTCACAAAGCTCGAGCTTGGCCAGCATCCAGCCAAGGATCCGATGAAGCTCGTCAAGGCGCATCTGGACTCCAAGACCACTGTGCAGGGGGTGCATGTGCTGATCGGCGCATTCATGGAGACCTTCTGGAGCGGGTACTTCGGCGTCTTCGATCCCGCAAAAGCAACCTTCTCGTACTGGGGAGAAGGCGATGAGGTTTGGGAGTCAACGACCTATGGCACTGCAGCGGCATTCGTGGCGGCCGTTGCGACAGACCCGAATGCCGTCGGCCTGCAACACTGTGAGTTCTACTCGACATCACCGGTCTGTGTTCCCGGGAGGCTAATTCATCACAGTTCTGGGCGACAGGAAGAACATCCACCAGATCGCCGATAACTTTGCTGATGTCTACGGCAAGAGACCCCGGCTGGTGCGACTCGGGTCCAAAGATGATCTGTATCAAAAAATGCACTCGATCTATGATAAGGATCCTTCGGATATTTATGCATACCTAGCCTTGTACGTTTCAAGTTATCGACTGTGGTTGGAGGTTTTAATGCTGACGATCCAATTCCCTACCACAGATTCTACCAGTATTACTGTATCAATGGACAGACCTATCTCAAACCAGAGTTGGATAATTCGAAGTACCCCACGGTGCAGCCAATAACATTCAAGCAGTTCATGCAGGCCCACACGATCGAGGAGTTGAGTGAATCATACCAGAATGCGGGATCGAACGTGTAGAGGGACCTTGGATATAAAAGTCTTATACTTAGCTAGACAATGTGAAACCTCTGCTTCTCTTACACTTAGTCGGGGTGATACGCATCAATGCAAATGATTCATTAAGATAAACAGAGAGCGTGAGGGCATCTCAGTAGCTCAAGACACTAAGTCAACCTATATGGTAAACCTGATAACCAGACCGAGACCTTTCGAACAAGAGGCGTAGCTGTCATCAAGGTGTTGGAATATAATCGTATAGCCTATGGTAAACCATGAATCCACTCCGAAAAGGCCAAGGGGGAAGTAGGCCGCGCGATGGTAGGCTCCAACAGTCTGAGCTCACTATTACCAAATATACCCGTCGGCGCAGGCTGGAGCTCACTGGGCTGCAGCGGCTCGGCGTTGCGGTTCTCGTTCTCGTCAGTGACTGTAAAAGAGGACGGAGTGATCCGGTTGAGAATGACAAGAAAATGAGTCGCCAGGGCGTCGTGCTGAACAGAAACGCAGGACAGCGTTTGCTTAGCCTCCTCAATGTCTTGAAGCCATGTGATAGACTCAGGAACAGACTGATCGGCCTTCAAATGGATAATAGGGACGAGGACGGCGTGCAAGAGGGCATAACTGAGGTGACCCAGATACCGTTAGTCAATCTTTGCTCGGGAGTGAGGATTATTTGGGGGGATGATGTTGGCACAAACAGGATAAAAGGCAGCGTAACATTGGAATACTGATGCTCTTGAATCAGGCGTGAAGTAAGCTTTATGGTACCACGGGCCAGGTTTAGACCACTAGTACGGCATTGTCGCTCACTTGGTTCCTCCCCTCGGATAGCCTGGCCCCGAGATATCTTCTTCCTTCTAAGCCAGTCCAGAAGCGCTGGGCGATGAATGAGAAGTCGGAGGCTCCGATCACAGAGCATCTGCCGATCGCGTGCGTACCGAGCCCAGACGGGTAGTTCATCCACCATAGTATGTTGCGTACAGAGTGTGAGGTTGTTATGCCAATCGTTAATCATTTGTTCGTATTTGTGCAAATCGAGGACGGTTATTTGATCGGTAGAGAGCATCTGGTGGTTAATACTGTTTGCCATCCGGTGATAGCTAGATTGCAAAATCAACCCGGTATATATTGTCCAATTATCCCGCTCGTTCGGATGGAGCCGGCTTATCTCCGTCAGGTCCTTGATGGGATGTCAGCAGCCGCAATAATGGTACTTTTTGTTAGATAGGATGGAATGGGTACTTCATCGGCTATATTCGATACCGGTTTGACGGTAACCAGTTTGTCTTCCGGCAGCAGAAGGGGTAAACCATGGATCTTTGATGAGCAACTATCAAAACAATACACGCTCCACCAAACCCGTCGCCAAATCTCTTTAACCAAGGGGGAGATATCATCACGAGAATATGTTAACTCCTCGTGGAGCCCCAAGCTGATGGACATCCGAGTTGCAAGGCCGAGAAAGGTCCAGCTATCTTTTGGCTGGCCATACTTTTCGTGGTAGTGACTCATTAGCAATAGCGCCTGGACTAGGCTAATGGAAGGTTGGCCAAGAATAGATAACTGGTCCAACCTCTTCTTTGCTCGCTCAGAGAAGATGTGACCGTAGCTTAAGTCACCATTGTCCTGGAGGCACCATGATCCCACTGCCAGTACCATATCACACAGGATCGCCCAATCGCCGTCTTGGGAGACAAGGCTTCCGGTTTCATATTGTTTCATGAATGTTGTTTCATGAACAAAGGGGAAGATGGTATGGTAATCCTCAAAATACGCTCGAATCAATCTGGTCTCATCAACGTCTGTCATCGAAGGCAGGAGGTCACTCGGCTGTAGGTTCAAACTATAAACATCCAAGGAGCCCTGAGATTCTTTCATCTCAGCATCGGTCAAATCGTCGATTGAATTGTCGGTTATCGGATCTGTTTATCCTCTCAGAGCCGTCACCGACGAAGGGCCAGGAGACGCACCTTTCTGCTGGGAAACTAGAGATAGATCATTTTGAATTGTCAAGCCGACGGGTATATCGGAAACTGAGTCCGGTTCTGTGCTCGGCTGTGAAGGAACATCGAGATCCGGCGAGTCACTCAGCAAAGAACGGATTATGGTCTCCGTGTCACCGCCTGGAAACAGCTTCCCCAGGGCCGCTTCCAGCACTTCCAATCTGCTTTCAACTGCGGTGAGGTGTCTCCGTGTTCCAGTCAGTAAGAGATGTTTCATTGGTGCATCACGTGAGAACATACTGCCGAGTCAAAGGCGACCTCTTCACCTTTTCTGGATACACACAGCGCTTGTTAAGAGCTCTACAGTGTGCACACGACGGTCGAGTTTTGGTGCACTACAACGTGTCAGTCAGGCGATATGACAAGCACGAAAGCAAGAGGCCTGCGAAGAGAAGTTTTACCTTCGCTTTGCGAGCTCGACATTCGGTACACTATGCAACGCGTTAGTGGTTGCGCTCAGACTTCAGTTCAGTACCGGCGAACTGTACGTACAGCAGGAATATGAGAATTCCGACTCAAGTTAACCCCCGTAAGGTCAGCACCATCAGGCATTGTCGTTGGTTCTAATTCACATCAAGGTCAGGGTAGGTTATAGAGATGGAAGAAATGGCGTCCGTGATTTCCGGGGTAGAATTCCAGATGTCCGGTTGGGTCCAAGCCGCCAATCAAGGATTATATCACCTGGCCCGAGTTCCACTATACATGTATCAGTGGCGGTTCCGACCACCCACCGCCTTCCGCCGGTGGGTGATCGGCAGCCTAAATAAAGATAATGAATTTCCTGCTATTTTAAAGCTATACAACCCATAAAAAATACCTAAAATATCTAAAAGTACAGATTCATATATAGATGAGGCCGTTGAAGCTGCCTATATTAAGAAAAATCCAAAGATCGCAAAGATCGCGCGAGAATTCGGGATTCTTTATTGTACACTGCACGGCCGTATCTACGATAGAAGAAAGTCTTGTACAGCTCAAAATATATTAAATAAAACACTAAATCAGTATCAAGAGACTGCCTTAAGACAATAGATTATTAAAATATATAATATTTATCTCCCGGTGACTATATTATTGTTTTTAGAATAGATAAATCTGACTGTACATGTAACGGCGGTATACTATATAGGTGCCTCCAGGGTATTCGGGATCGTTGATCCCGAATTATGATGACCTTTTGGCCTTGTGGAACATCGGGCCCTGGCGATATCTCTTACAGTACAGCGCGATAATCCTATATAGAGTATGAGCTGATTCTAGATATATAATTTTGCTAAAAGTCTTTCTTCTGATCTTAAATTAAGCTCTGTAATTCAAAGAATTAAGGAGAAAAATACTTAGATACAGAGAAGAAAAACTAAAGCTAATGAAAAAAATGAGAAAGCAGTGGATAAGATATATTTCAAGATAAACAGTCATCTCCCACCAGTGCTATATACGGAGAATAAGACTATAGCTTTAGATATAGGATTAACATGGGAATTAGATAATCAGCTTTATTTTATTAATTCTATAGGTGTTTGGTGATGATAATACAAAATGCTTCATATTCTTTCTTTACATCCACCGGCGGAAGGCGGTGGGTGGTCAGAACCGCCACTGATAGATATTCGTCCTCTCAGAACATTCCAGTATCAGAGTGAATTTTTAAGAAAACATGGTATCTTCAGCAGCCATAAGGCGTGAATTCGTTTCATCTAGAACACGCAGCATGCCACCTTATTCTATTCTGATGGGTTGGTGGAGCACTCCGCAACCCTTTTCGATATGCCCTAGAGACAGTGTAGACGAAATGATAAAAGGTGACGCCAAGCTTTCAGGGACATGTATTGTCTTGTTCAGAGTTCTCCTAGGCAAAAGCAGATTCTGGCACTATAACCTAACTCTGACGTTCTTTGACATGTCCGCAAACTCTTCCACACATTCCACCCCGAGTTCTGTCTGAATCTCTACCAATCACAATCATATCATGACAGTACCCAGGTATAAAAAAGAGTGTTTACCCAATATTTCCCTTGATCTCCTGTTGTGAATAGTGCCAGCCTGAGGAGCATGGCCGATAAGGTGCTACCAGTAAGAGGAAGGCTGGTCCAGCGCGAGCGAACATGAAGGTGCCGAGTGAGCGTCCACCTGTCTCAAGGTGTGGGTGGAATCGGTATTCCAAGTACAGAGAGGCAGCGTCATTCACTCAAATAACACATAGACTGACACTGTTGCTATTGTAGAGAACGTAGGTGGACTCCACCCTGGTCAGCCAGCCCATTTGAATTCGCTTCAGCTGGCCACCATTTCAGTGGAGCGTCTACCCGCGGTGGAGATGGAGCCGGATTTCGGCTTGGGGTGTAATTGGTGTAGGAAGAACACAGAGTCAGTGTTGTGTTTGCATCTCTTAGGGATATGCCTCTGCTTCTGGGTTTACCGTCATCCAGGGCTCTCCACTGAGAATTAGCTCCATCATCACAACAAATTCAGATCGGACAATATCCGAGGATGTTCAGGTGGGCCTGTTCTTCAGATTCTGTACCGTCACTATGGGACTGTGTCCATAACTCCAGGAACGTATTAGGTAATGTGTAAGTTTAGTTGCCGATCATATTCCAGGGAAGAACAGTGAGCGCCCTCATTGAACCCTCGGATATCCTAGGAGTCAAGTCCAAAATACTCCCCTCCATTGTATTCACAAGCGGTGGTCCTGGAAGGCTCACGATTGAATAGTACCACTCATAGCGGTTTGCTGAGGGCACCCATTGAATGCGATAACGCCACAAGGATAGACGCGGTATTCTACACGGATACCATGTTTCCGATACGAGGATGAGAACGCCCAATGAACCCCCGTGTTCTACCAATATAGGAATCTGGGTCGTCGATCGGCCTCTCGAAGATTCATTTTTTGCCAATTGTCTCCACCCACGGCCCAAAAGTTCCGATTAAGATCGCGAAGCTTAGTATTCGCTTAGCAGGCTTGGCGAATCATATCGCACGCATGACATCTCCGAAATTTGTTCAGGGGAGCCACACCTCGTACTATTATTAGTGTCCCACACGATTGTCATCGGTATGGACGCGATCTTGCATCCGAACGACCCGGTCGGGCAAGAGATTGTCAAGAAATCTCTGCGGCTCCGCTCGACGCAACCCCAGCGGACTCTTGCTGCACTTCCTCAACATGGATAGGCCTTTTTACGAACCCGTTCACTGGACGAATAACAAAGGAGTTATCGTGGACTAGCCTATATAGAAGAGATCTGAACCATGGAAGAGATCCGAACTCACGAAAAGATATGGTGGAAGGTCCCGTCCCCCATCCAAACTCTTCTTCACCGATGATTATACCCCTGAGGATCGCATTTCAAGGGACCCAGCATTTGCACTCTCAACCTTTTGCGAACGTACTATAGTAAACGAATAACCCAGCTCCTGCGCAGTAGTAATCCATCCTCTAGGACCTGGGGAACACATGGCCCAACACCCCGTCAATCTTTTCGAACGCCAGGGCTATTATTGATGTATATCTAACCATTTAAACCACGTCAATGCTTCCCAGTTCTCACCTTTAATGGAAATGTTTGCATTATTGCACCGGCCGATCTCGGGCCACGATCGCAAATCTCAGCAAGCCACGGAGTTAGCCTGCCCATCCACTCAGGAGCATAGTGACCCGTTTATGGAAGCATAAACCCTCTTTCGAGGATTTAGCTCCGCAGGTAATGTGGGGTTTCCTGGCGGCACATAGCGCTGGCCCCGGGGTATCTGAAGTGGAAATATTGTCGACTAAGGCAATGGCCATAGAAGCGGAATAGGACATGTGGGCTGTCGATCTCGACTGCGTGTAGAAAGACAATCACCGGGACTTCGGAGTAGGGTGCAATATTCCAGCAGTTTTTTTTCGGGGAGGTATAAGTAGCGTCGTGCCTCTCACTCATGTAGGTACCTTGCTTTCAACCCCATTATCTTGTTGTTTGTTGCTCATCCATCATGAAGTTCATCACTGCTTTTCTCCCCCTCCTTGCCGGGGCATCAGCCTCGTGCATCTCCAGCCCTGTCGTACGCCGTGCGGCAGATGGTCTGGTTGACATCAACAAGTTCAACTACACCAAACTCGGCGGCCCCTTGAACTGGTACGGTCTTGATGATGCCAACGAGGCCTGCTCCACGGGAAGCCACCAGTCGCCCATTGTCATTGACAGCGCTGCCATCGATTATGCTGCATCGGGCTCCCTCAAGCTCAACCTGCCCCTGGCTGACGGCGCCAAGTTCGAGAACCTGGGGTCCGGTCTCCAGGTTTCCTTGACCAATGGCTCCTTGGTGGCTAACAACAAGACCTACCCTCTGGCCCAGTTCCACTTCCATACCCCCAGTGAGCACCGCGTCAACGACGAATACTTCCCCATGGAAGTCCACTTCGTCTTCCAAACTGCCGGTAGGTTCCCGACCATCCTCTCTTCTCCTGTAAATAACCGCTGACCATTTCCTTCTAGCCAAGGAGACCGCTGTCGTCGGCTTCTTCTTCCAGCTCTCGGAGTTCGGCTACTCCGTTCCCCTTTTCGACTCTGTTTTCGCACACATCGATAACATTGCCGATGCCGGTACTTACACCACGACTGGCGAGCTGGACTTCGAGGGCCTTCGTTCTCACTTCACTCGCCATGGCGTCTACCAGTACACCGGTTCCCTGACCACCCCTCCCTGCACTGAGGAAGTTGTCTGGTACCTCAGCACCGAGCCTCTCCCTCTCAACGTGCAGACCTACAACAAGGTCAAGAAGATTCTTAAGTACAACGCACGCTACACTCAGAACGCCCTGGGTGAAGACAACCTCTTGGAGGTTGCCGCCCACAAATTGAACTGATTTGGGCGATCGACGATGACATTGGGGGCAGGATGTATATATAAAATTGAGATGTTATTTGGAGTAAGGGAGTGAGGGTGGTTGACTAGGTTGGTGATGAGTTTGTAGCGACGTGTTTTGACGATACCTCCTTATGCTATAGAGAGACAAGCTACGTATAATAATAATTGAATAATCAACAATGTTGACACTGTTGGTATTCCCGCGTAGAAGCGTGATGAGTCTAACTCTAGAGGGTTAGTTTGTTATTGAATGAGCACTAACCGTATCGGGTCATGCGTCGACCCCTGCCAAGATCGTCAACACGGAGCACTTTGAAGTCATCCTTTTGGGATGATCACGCCAAAGTGGTCTAGATACTACCTGGTATGATGTAGAAGATGTGTATTCGCTGCTCGAATGTCTGCAGAACTGTTGCATCATGTCCCTGGTACGGCCTACTCAATGACCACCTCTCTCATAGCCGCAACTGGCTACTTAGTAGTGGTTCGCCAAATATATATATATCTATCCTTGATAGGAATGCGACATACTAGTGCGACGACCAAGTCTGCTCCGAGAGTCACTGCAGTGTAGTATACGTACGGACATCATAATTGACTTTTTTGATCATTATAGTTGTAATAAAACAAACCATGTTGCGCGCTTGAACTGTAGGCACCTGTACTTGAGCGGCTTCTTGGTTGCTTGCTCTTCTTCCCATGGCACGAAGACAGACTCTTTTCCAACTCCCTGCAAGCGAGTGGAAAACAGAAAAACGAAAGGGCGCCCATGACAGCTACGGAGAGGCATATAGACTGCTGCGATAACTTTGTACGCTATCATTGTCCTGAAATATAGGCTGACGGCGGATAAGATTGTTTGTACCTCTACGATTTCCCTCTCAAGGCCTTCTCTCTACACATCACTATGGCCGTATTCGATCTACCATTTGCCCTTCTGTTTACCAACTATGCCTCATAAATGTTGACTATCACCAAGCGCCTCCTGTAGCTAGCGGCGACTTATTCCTCATCAAGAGATTTTACGGGACTTTTGCCCATCCTCCACGGTTCCGAGGGCCGATTATATCGAAAAGGTCAACGGTAGCCGTGGAGTGGTGCACATTCTCAGGAGATTGACAACACCCATTGGCGCTTTGGGATGGTGATGTGGGTCGCATCAGCTTATATCTCCTTCACCGACCCAGCAGCTATATTTCGGGCTCTGGAGACTAAGTTAAGAAAGGCCACCTTGATGCCAGAATTGGTGTAAAGTCCTCGCTACCGCTGAAGGCCGTGGGTTTGGGCAACAGAAGAAGTCTGGCTCAGGGAATTTTGGCAGGAGAGACGATCGCGGGGTGATGAAGGCACCAGAAGGGCTATGTTTAGCCATCAGGCATCAAGAAGCTGGTCGCGTCAGCCGATGTCTATCGCGCTACTCACGTGTCTTCGTTCAGCCCTGGTTGACCACGCTTCCACCCCACACTACCTCGAGCATGCTCTTCAGCGACAAGTAGGGCCTGCGTTAGAAAGGTAAAGATCTTTGCCATCGCATTGGCAAGCCCGGTCGCCAATGCAGATTCATGCGATGCATGCATACCTCCCGGTCGCGATCGGGCTTCGGACCACTTGAGTCAAACAATCTTTTTCCATTGATAAGCTGAGCCGGGGGTTACTATTCCTTGTGCATGGCAATGACTTAGACCATTTGGTTCGTCGAAATGTGTCGGGCGCAGGTAAAATATCGTCCGGAATTGGGCTACTTATTAGCCTTTTCTGACGACTCCCGACTTCGCCCACATTATAGCGGCCGTGAATGAAATCTTCCCTGTTTGCGCGACAATGCACAATGTCGAGAATACCATGAAGACAACATTCACAGACTTCATTGAGCCGGTCGCAAGTCGACGAAACCTCGACAATTGGTAACCGAGGAGCGCGCGGAGGTAGTGAAGTTTTGCGCCTATGACCATGTCCATGTTACCGACGATGACACCTTGTGGAAAGTGCCCGCCTTTAGTCGTCGACAGCGTGGAGAACGGTTCTGTCGTCCCGCATGCTGCAGAAGGTGCCGCATTGCCGTGTGGTGTTGGAGTAAAATTGGGGATGTTGCGGTGGGTTTCCCCGCGTGTACAAGAATCCGGGAAAAAATGCCCGGGAACAGAAGGCAAATGGTGCCGCTGGGGGGAAGGAAAAAGTCCCACTCTCGTCGAATGTTTGGCGATCAGGTCACTGTGGGTCGTTGATCGGACTGGTTCATATTACCTACCCTATGGGAATTGTGTTGACACGGTTCATTCAGGCTATTTCCTTATGGTAATCTCGTCAAGAAGTCATGTCTCCGCCGAGCACTCCTGCAACCCTAAGGTAATTTTGTACGGGGTGAAATCGGTGCTGAAGTCGGACCCCAAACTCCAGTAATTTTTTCAGGCGATTACTCGGACAACTTTCGGTGACTAAGACGTGTGTATTATAAGGCCTAAACAACATACTTGTAAGCAATGATGTCGAAGGGAGACGCGGTTTTCCACAGCACACGCGTTGCAGGGCGTTGTTAAGGCGCAGACGGAGGGTAGTTTGAGTTGGACCTGTACATCGGAAGTCGAGGTGTATGTGCGGGTGATTGTCTCGCGCTCTATATCTATTGTGAAACTATGGCTGGCCATTCCTTTCCTTATGGGTGAATCTGTGTAGGTTTATGGAGGCGTACGCCGGGTGTTATTTGCTGGAAGATAGCCTATGTCATGATCCAACGGTAATGCAGCAGGAGTGAGTACTGTTGGTTTGAGATCGGGGAAGAACGTTCGATGCGCCCGTTAACTATGAAACTTCCTCTGGAGGCCAATTGGAGGTTTTAGGTGGCCATTGGTTGGTTAGTATTTCCCAACTCGGGGTGCGAAGGGACGGAACGTGGATCCTCTTGGCGATTTCCTGGATCCATAACGTCAAAGTGCCGTAAACGACGCACCGAGAACGTGTGTTGGAATGGGTTCAAATCAATTCGAGGACGGTTTGCAGCGCTCCAACATAAGCTGTTTTACTACGGGAACAATTACTGGACTAAGGGTGTGATTCCATATTATGATCAGGCGAAACAGCGCATCTCAAGGGGTATTGTGGAGACCAGATGCAGGTGCGGAGACACTTTCAGAGAGGATGAAAAACGGTTCCCCTCATGAGGGGAAGCTGGAATGAACCAACCTCCGCAAAGAAGTTTGTTACTCCTCCAAAGCTGCAGCTTGCTGTCTAGACCAGCCGGCGTAGATGCGGTCTGATCTCATGATGTCCGAGATATGTCCGCCTATGCTACACCCCTCCTCCCCCTTCCCCTCGTGGCCTTTCCTTTAAATATAACAGAAGTCCTCGCTGGTCTCAGGAACTTTTTTTTTGTATGAACCAGACATTCAATTAGTCCTTTGTTAATCATCACAATTCAAAAGCACCTTTTCAAAATGCCTTTTGCTCGCTCCGTTTCTCGTTTGATCTCCAACCCGGCTTTGAAGGCTAGCCCTGTCAGCCGGGCTGCCCGGACGTTCTCCAGCTCGGCGAGCGCTCAGAGCAAAGTTCTTATGGTCCTCTACGAGGTTCGTCTCATATTCCTCAGGCCTTCCTGATCGTGGCAGTCCCGCACTGCTGCCATGTCCCTCCCTGCCAAGCACGCTAACATTGCCTCGACTTCTAGGGCAAGGAACACGCCAAGCAGCAACCTCGTCTTCTCGGTACCGTTGAGAATGAGCTCGGCATCCGGAAGTGGCTCGAAGACCAGGGCCACACTCTGGTGACGACTTCCGATAAGGACGGCCCCAATTCCAAGTTCGAGAAGGAGCTTGTCGACGCCGAAGTGATCATCACCACTCCGTACGTCACTTTCCCCGTTCCGGCCGAGATTGAGCTAACTGACCCACCACAGCTTCCACCCCGGATATCTCACTGCGGAGCGCCTTGCCAAGGCCAAGAAATTGAAGATTGCCGTCACCGCCGGTATTGGCTCCGATCACGTCGATCTCAATGCCGCCAACAAGACCAACGGTGGTATCACCGTGGCTGAGGTGACCGGCTCCAACGTGACCTCCGTGGCCGAGCATGTTATGATGACGATTCTGACCCTGGTTCGCAACTTCGTCCCCGCCCATGACCAGATCCGCAATGGCGAGTGGGACGTTGCTGCTGTCGCGAAGAACGAATTCGACCTTGAGAACAAGGTGGTGGGAACCGTCGGTGTTGGCCGTATTGGCGAGCGTGTCCTTCGTCGTCTGAAGCCCTTCGACTGCAAGGAGCTTCTCTACTACGACTACCAGGCACTGAGCCCTGAGGTCGAGAAGGAGATCGGCTGCCGCCGTGTCGCAGACCTTGCCGACATGGTTTCCCAGTGTGACATCGTTACCATTAACTGTCCTCTCCACGAAAGCACCCAGGGCCTCTTCAACAAGGAGCTCATCGCCAAGATGAAGCCTGGTAAGTGTCTTTTCTCCCTGCAATGTTCTTACTCTTTTACTAACGACTCGACTCAGGCTCGTGGCTCGTGAACACCGCCCGTGGTGCTATTGTTGTCAAGGAGGATGTCGCTGAGGCCCTCAAGTCCGGCCACCTTCGCGGATACGGTGGTGATGTCTGGTTCCCTCAGCCCGCTCCCAAGGATCACCCTCTCCGCTACGCCGAGCACCCATGGGGCGGCGGTAACGCCATGGTCCCTCACATGTCTGGTACTTCGATCGATGCTCAGGTCCGCTATGCCGAGGGTACGAAGAACATTCTGGACAGCTATTTCTCCGGCCGTGAGGACTACCGCCCTCAGGACCTGATCGTCCACAAGGGTGATTACGCCACCAAGGCCTATGGTCAGCGCAAGTAAATGTTCTTGCCATAACATCGTCGACCTTTTTAGCGTGTGTGCCATTTTGAATCCGGGTGTTTGTCTGTCTTTTCTTGGCGTTCTTTCCTATTTTTGCATCTTATCGGACATAATTGGTTTATGATATGGCCGTGCAGCAAGGACAAAACTAGAATTGCAAATATCATTCTGAATATCTTATCATTCATACTCAACTCTATTAGACGTAAATTCTGGGCTGAGGACAGTGACGACTGGCAAAACATAACTTTTCTACACGCTGACTCGCAGCCCCAATATCCATATAGATAGCCAAGAGTGATTCTTCTAGTGGGCTTACGGTTGTATCGGCGGCCTGAGTATTTCTGTAGGTATTATTGCATCCTAGAGCGCTTTGCGATGGTATCGGCCAACTAAAGACATGTAGAGTTTTGGATTTAACCTGATTGCGTACAGGATGACCTACCTATGGCTAGGGATATAAGTAAGTAGCACACAATCCACTGGATAACCGTCGTTTACTGGCCATACCCGACACCGGGCACCTCACCTGGCTACATCATAGCGTCGATTTCCGACCAATATGTATCTCATAGCATTACATGCAGCTACATATTCCCATAGGTATGTTGCTCTATCAAATCCCATTTTTTTATTTGGATATTTCCTTTTGTCACCACGAGTATTTGCAATGTCGATGGGCTAAGAACAGGTTTTGCCAAATACGTATCATCTGAGCAACTGTTTCCTCCGGGCCGGCATCTCTTCTAGAGTATTAGATCATAGAAGTACTCCCCAGATATCTACGTATTCGCTATTCGCCATGGGCAACGGGATAGGATACACATAGATCCCGACCAGGCACGTATATTGGAGTGGCACGTTCCTGCTCTCAGGGATAGTTGTTATGATACGTTCTATATTTGGATAGTAGAAACGAAGTAGACCTTGGGACGCGACTCGTGAAGGCCGATGTCGGAAGCATTTGCTGAGCTCAGTATTTCTAAATCTTCCGGGGTAGTACTTTGCATATTATCTTTTTCACGTCCATTATACCGTGGAACTCCTCATCAGTGAGCCCTAGACCACCTCTAGCCAGGATATCCCCTAGAACGAAACCTATGAGCATAACGCCCCGTAGCTATGTTGAATCACCTTTCGTTAGCCGAACGGCCCTCGTATAACCGTAAGAGCTCAGTCAACCGTTAGAATCCGCGTTTGTCCGAAGTGCTCCTTGAGTGAGCTTCCCCTCTTTTAGCAATGCGACTCAAGTTTACACTCAACTTCCAAGGCGGGTATGCCAAGGCACCATCTCTGCCGTGTTCCGTAGCCAACTCGTGTGGGGAATATCTGGGGTATGGAGAAAGTCCGGGGTATGGAGAAACATAGTTTAGGTCTAGCGTTGGATGCCTTTGTCCTCAGCTGGAATGCTCTGTTACCCGGGCAGTATAAGTAGGGCCTCCTGGATAGCTGAATGAAAATCAGGACCTCTTTCCCCCTTGATATAATTGCTTCGTCATTACACAATCAGCAGGAAGCCGTGCTTCGTTGAAAGACCCGTGAGACCATAGCTCCCATGAAGCCTGTTCTCTAAGGCAAAATCTCTACCACCCGTACACTCTTTTCCTTACATACTATCCGCGACTCATTCCACTATGGCCATGGCAGCGACAACAGATAAACAAAATACGGCCGCATCTAATCAGGTGGAGAACATGGATGAGATGAAGATCGAAGCCGAAGAGAACTATGCCGCGGAGCACAGGCAGCAAATGCAATTATTGAATGCCCAGATTGTCCGCAAGGTAAATAGGCCGCATGGTGGAGATTAGCTCTGCGCTCATATATCACTACAGTATGATATATGGGTACTGCCTCTTGTGTGGGTCTTGTATGTCATTTCGTATCTTGACCGTGGAAACATCGGCAATGCAAAGACTGCGGGGGCGCAGGAGGACCTTGGTCTCAGCAGCTACCAGGTATGTTAAGTCACCGTACCATCATTCCGAGCTATTGATAACACTCCAGGATAGTGGTCATGGGTACTCAACTCCTTTTACATTACATACACCTGTCTAGAGTGGCTAGTTCTTTGCTGGAAGATTTTCCCAGCCCACATCTACGTGACAGTATTATGTGTTCTGTAAGTCCAACACATGAAAGGGACTGACTGGTATGGTTGATCTCAACGAAGCATCCAGCTGACAACCGAAGGTGGGGTGTTTGCGCAATGTGTTCAGGGCTTGTCCATAACATGGCAGGGTTGGTCGCCTGCCGAGTCGGTCTGGGTATTCTGGAGGCAGGATTCGGTGCTGGCGTACCGTATTACCTATCATTATGCTACAAGCGCCACGAACTGGGTACTCGCGTGTCTATCCTTCTTGGATCCAGCCCGATTGCCAACTGCATTGCAGGTGCAATTGCGTATGGGATTTCCCAAATTCGCTCCCACATGGAGCCCTGGAGGCTAATATTCCTGATCGGCAAGTGACCTAAATCTAAGAATCCGCTTTCAGTTGGATTAAATGCTAATTAAACTATGTTAGAGGGGTCGCCGTCGATTCTTATGGCTCCCTTGGTCTGGTTTCTACTTATGGATTCTCCCTCGACGGCAAAATTCTTCACCAACGAAGAACGTACGTTCGCAGTAGAACGCATGGAAACCCGCGACACAACGCGCAAGAGCTCACTCTCCAAGGCTCAGTTATTCGCCGGATTGACAGATTACAAAAATTACTGCCACGCATGTCTCCATTTCTGTTGCAACTATTCCTTCGCCGGGCTATCCAACTTCCTTCCCACCATCGTCCATGAGATGGGTTATGACTCCGTGCAGGCACAAGGCCTCACTGCACCGCCTTATTTCGGGGCGTTCCTATCCAGCATACTTGTTGCCTGGCTCTCGGACCGCTATGGCTCGCGCGGCTGGATGTTGGCCATATGCGCTAGCGTCGCGACCGTCGGCTACGCCCTGTTAGCAACGCAGACAGGAACGGCCGTGCGGTACGTAGCCATCTGGCTGACAAGCTGTGGTATTTTCCCTGCATTGGCGATCAACATGACCTGGATGCTCAATAATAATGCTGGGGATACCAAGAAGGGAATTGGAATGTCATTGCTCGCTATTATCGGTCAATGCTCTTCCTTTCTCGCCTCCTTTATGTATCCCAATAGCGCTGCGTACGTGTCCTTCGCTACCCCCTACTGCAGCCCTATCTCTCAATATCATCATTGATATGTACTGACCCGCGATAGACCATACTTTGTCAAGGGAACAGCCATTGGCTCCGGTCTCACGGGCATTATTGTACCGGTTGGATTGGTCCTTCATTTCTCCTATGCTGCTGAGAACAGGCGTAGAGATCGGGAGTTCGGACCTGTGCCACAGGGTGATGGCCCCATTGACGTTAGTGCTGTTGGCGACAAGCATAATCACTTTCGCCTGTTGACCTAAGCAGAGAATGTACTGTTGTTGCTACACAGTTTGCATGGGGCCTTGGGATACATATACCTGTGGTGCGGATTGTGAGCTATTTGTGATCAGAATGATTTTTCGAACGATGATTCTAGGCAGCATACTGCAATCTCCCCTGTCCTATAAACACACATGTAATCAATCACAGATGCCGATATTGTCCTAGTCATGGCGTAAGTTGGATGATGTCAAGAACGGTCGGAATTAGCAGTCTTTGGAATTCCAAGAGAATTCCTCTCCAGTAGCTAAGCATAATGAAGTAAGGCTTGCGCTCGGGGATCTACTACATCTGATGATAAGTCCTTTCCCTCCAGTTTATCGCCAAGTATGACAAGCACGAATATGCACCTAAGTGTCCTCGACCTGGGGCATTGAGAAAACCCTCCCAGTCCACTCCAGAGTGACCTGTGTGAATATGTCATCTTGGTTTCTGATCTACGTTCCAGGCTCGGAGGAGGAAAGGTGAGTGTTCCCTTGGGTCCACTTAATGGAAGAAGAGTAGTTGGCGGCCTAACAGTGCGCGCCCTCCTTCTCCATGTTTTCCACAACACTTAGCTCAAATCCTGCATGGCTGTACCTTTGATTGGAACACTCGAGAAGCCATTTTGCTCTGGAATGTATGCATTGATGTTTAACGCAGCTGAAATGAAAATGCATGTGCTCTGTACTTATGTGAAGAAGAGTAATATACTGCTCGGTGCCTTTTGGCTGTTATCTTGCTCTGGCCATCTCACGTCTTCAGATGTAGGGACCTATATTGATTGATCTACATGTGCTGTATGCATCTCTATGCATAGGAGTATCTTCTATCGTTATCTTTGTCATTCATTCTCTTAGATTCTAAGCAGTCTCGGGAATTGTGGGCCGGTCTTAGAAAAGGTAAACGGGGGCGCTAGCGGTAACCTTATTATGGACACCACGCAGCTTTATAAGCCGTCTAATCACATAACTAATCATTAAATACTGCACAGCATATAGGGAAGTGGAGTAGTATAGTGGTGTGAATTTCCCCTTTCGGAGTGGTAGCTGTAATGGGCCGTTCCAAACTGTTTGATCATCAGGAATTTAACCTCAAATTAACCTCATCATGTGTTGCAGTGGCCCTGCGCTAGCCAATTGCACACTCCATAGGGTGCAGGTTATAGTAGATCCTGTTGGTAGACTTCTTCCTTCAACATATTGACATGTAATCATAATCCAGTAGTGCTTAGAAATACAGAATGTGAGGACTGACACAGTGTAAGGTCTGGCAAACAGGAGGAATCGTGGTACATCAACACTATATAATGGGGTACCTCAAGCCATAGATCGCATATTCTTCACACCATCGCAAAGTCCTTGAACACACAAGACCAGAACACTCAACCCGAACTCTTTACAAGATCCCTTTACCCAAAATGAGCTCAAATCCGACCTATTTTATCACTGGCGTAAGCCGCGGCCTGGGTAAGGGACTGGTGGCTTCTCTTCTACAGCAACCATCTACCACCATCATTGCCGCCGTTCGCGATCCCACCACCAAAGCTTCCCAGGCACTGCTCGACCTCCCAAAGTCCGCAGACTCTAAGCTCATCATCGTGAAGCTCGACTCTGCGAACGAGTCCGATGCATTCGCGGCCGTCAATACGCTCAAGACGGACCACGGAATCACATCCGTGGACACCGTGATCGCAAATGCTGGCATCTCGCACTCGGGCACGTCCATCAGCCAGACCACCACCGCGGCAACCCTGGACCATTTCTCTATCAATGCTATCGCGCCTGTGACACTCTTCCAGGCTACTGCTGACCTGCTTAAAGCTAGCAGTACGGGCCGTCCTGCATTCATAGCCATCAGCTCGGTTATTGGTTCTATTGCTGGCATGGATCAGATGAAGAGCTTCCCTGCAGCCATGAGCCCCTATGGCGCGAGCAAGGCGGCTCTGAATTGGTTTATGCGCAGGCTACATTTTGAGGAGCCGTGGCTGACGAGTTTTGTCTTTCATCCTGGCTTGGTGACAACTGATATGGGGCTTGCTGGGTTGGAGAGTATTGGTATCCCTCCTGAGGCTGTAGGGGCTATTTCGGTTGATGAAAGTGTTACCAACATGTTGAAGTTTATTGAATCGGCTACTAGCGAGACTAGTGGGACGTTCAGGAACCATGACGGTTCTATCCTTCCCTGGTAGTGTGGAGGTTCTGTTAGGCTAAACGCCACTTATTGCTTTTGTGGGAATGCCAACCGTTGAAGTTGCTAAATTGGGTCAGCGGTGTCATTCCAAGGCCATGTCCTCTCTCAACATCATATAGATAGGTCCACTCAACTCAACAGGAATTCAAGCATCTTTATCTGTCAAACATATTCGTTCTACTTTCTGAACTGTAACTCAATTACTTGCTAAACTCTCTCGGTTTACAGTGTATGTATTTCTATAATCACACCCCTGGGAAGGAAATTACAGTAAAAAGAATTCTAAAGCTTCCCTTATCACCCTGTAGTCGGTCTTAGTAAAGTATAGGGAATATATTGTCACATTGATCTAATTTCTTTTGTCTTCCGTTCTGACAATAGAAGTAATTCAACACTAATAGTGACATATCCCAGGGTACTCTATTCCCTTCCCTATCAAACACAGGATACATGACTAAACAACAAAATATTAACTTGCAGCCAACGTCCTTCACCATATAGACATATAATGATAAAGGTAAATCAAATACTGAATCAAAGACCCTACAGGCAACCCAGATCGTAAGAGACGCATGTGAAGAAGTCGGCTTATCGAACTGTCTGGGTTTGTTCAGAACAGCCGAACCCATACAGCTGTTGCAGAGTGCCATCAATGTCTACTTCACTGTCGTGGCTATTGGCGTCATATAAAATCCCAAACCAGCCTCCTAATTAGCGCGCGTAGGAGTCCTACATAACTAGGATCACTAACATTGTGGCGTATAATGGATGCTTGAAATGTATTATTAATTTATCCTTTATATCAAGCCGAAATTAATTGTATAGTGTATGTATATGCTCCTCAAGGTAGCTTATGCTGTCAAATCACGACAGTAATTCCACGCCGACCATAGAGAGAAATGAACAAAAGAAAGGTATGTATGTAAAGTAGTTAGTTCTGGCCGGGGGAAATACACGGTCGATAGGTTAAGCCACGTTGTCGAGTAACATAAGCTCACCATATCGGCCGGGCTAGTTGGCCATACCCCAGCGAGGCGCGTTCACGATGATGCCGACTAAACAGCCGGAGATGATACCGGCGCAAGGGAGGGTGATGATCCAACCCATGTAGATCCAGGCAACCATTCTCCAGTTGATCGTTCTCCAGGTGCCGTTGCACAGGCCAACGCCGACTGTAGAGCCAGTAATACACTGGGTGGTGGAGACGGGGAGTTCTGCAGGCACGAGATGTTAAAGACCAACGCTTCAAGGGGTTTCAGAGGTGACATACTTAGCCGAGTGGCGATAATCACAGCGATGACCGCACCGAGTTCCATCGTGAACCCACGAGAGGGAGAGTGCAGTGTCAGTCGGTTGCCTAGGAAGCTCATGATATGATAGCCATATGTCCAAATACCAATGACGATGGCAGCACCACCAAATACACTGGGCGATATCAGTTAGCGTGCGAACTCTCCTGCATTTTAACCAATGAGACTTACAGAACCCAGATGGGGACAGGAGTCTTAGCGCCGTCAAGGGCGCCACTTTTCCAAATAGCATAGATGGTGGCATATGGACCAACAGCACTAGTCATGGTTAGTATCGGTCTATTCTTGGTCTAGCGAAGTTGGGAAAGCTCACTTAGCAACATCATTGGCACCATGGGTGAAGGCAGCGGTAGAGGCCGTCAGAATTTGGAGGAAAGAAAACATGTATTCTGCTTCGTTATCATAGTGGGTAGAGTGTGCGTGAGTCTTTTCGAGGTCACCCGCAAGCTTGCTGTCCTTCTTCTGGGCGCTAACAATGTCCTGCTCAAGACCACGGAAGAGGGCCTTCTTGAATAGCCAGAACATAACTGCAGGGGTATACCAGACTCCCTCAGGACGGGGACCGCAGACGTTGATGACATCTTCATCCGCATGGCCTGCACCATCTACCGAGCTTGAAGTCGCGTGGGGCTCTCTCTTAAGATCGGGAGAGGAATGCTCACTATTGTTTTCGACATCGTCAGATCGGTCGGCTCGCAGTTCGTCCATGGTTTTGTGACCTTCATAGTAGTTTCGAACGGCCTTCACATGCGCAGGGCGAGGGGCCACTTCCCCACGGCGTAGGAGAAGAGGGCCTTGGATGATATGCCAGGGCGTGAGTTGCCAGTCGCTCATGATGACCCGGCGGTAGAGCCAGGGGCAAAGGAAGACAGCAGACAGGACAGAGACACCAGCACCAACACCAACCACAGTACCAGCAATCTCACCACCCCCGAGCTCAATTCTGCTTTTACCACCCTTCCAGACGATAAGCACTGTGACTTGTCAGGTATCTAGTCAGGAAGGGTCTAAGGGCAAGGGGCACACATACTAGTAAGGAGGGCGGAGGTCACGAGGAAGTAGAACGGAACGGTATACAACGCCTTGAGTGCAGAGTTCCGACGCAGCAGGATACCATACTTCGTGATCAAGAAGATCAACGCAGCAGCCACACCGGACAACAGAGGCGCGATAATCCAGGCAAGGAACACCTGGACCACGCCAGAATTGATATCACCACCCCACCAGATAATATTATCGGCTCCAAGAAGAGCGATGCCCATTCCCAGAATCCCTCCCAGAATGGAGTGAGTTGTGGATACTGGGAGACCAATCTTTGTACAGATACTAAGGTATATGGCTGAGCCAACCACTGCACAGCACATTCCAAGCATCAAGAGGGGAGGATTTTCTTCGAATAAATCGACCTTGACAATTTTTGTCCGGATGGTGTCAGAAACACTGTCTCCTACGCCGACACTATAGAATCCTGTTATCACTACCAGATCCAAAAGCCAGATGTCAATAGTGAGCCAGGGGCAAGCTTACGCTCCAGCAAACTCCATGATAGATCCCAAGACCAAGGCCTGCCAGAGCTTGATCGAACGCGACGAAACAGACGTCGCCCAGGAGTTGGCAGCATCATTGGCACCGATATTCCAGGCATCCAGAAAGGCGAATATTGTCCCGATGGCGAAAATGTAATCGTATTGATGAAGAGCCATCTTGGTGGATGTCACACAGCAGGAGAAACTCCAGGCCGAATCTTCACTTTTTGGGGATTTTGATGGCAGATCAGGGAGGGAAAGGCAACAGACGATCCGGATCAGACCTTTATATTTGCGTTCGCACTATTATAGTGTTGCTACGCCTCCTGAGCGTTTTCTACATACATGAAATGATGCCAAGAGGCCTAAGACAGTCCGGCTCCGCCGAGCTGCCAAGCCTTCCTCTACTGACTACCCGCCGACTAATCCAACTCCACAGACCAGCACGTGTCCGACAGTCAATCTTACCAGCATCGCCAAGCCCGCTGAGGCCTCAATCACTCGCCTGCATGCGAGCCACGCCACAAATACACTAGTTTGCGGGCGAATGCTTGGAGCGGTGCGGATACGATCCATGTGCTCAATCTCACGCTTCCCATTGGCACAAAGCGCAGTCTCTTGGCCCCGGATTAATCTTGAATGCAACCATGAAGCCGTTTAGCATAGTTTTGTTGCATGAGAAATCATCCAAGGTGGTACTTGGCAGAATGGGTGTATCTGATTCCCTCTGCAACAGATGCCCTCTTATAGCCCTAGCCAGCATCTGATGCTCGAGTACAGCTTTCCCATTGGTTTCGTCCGAATCTACTCACGAGGAACCAAACGCCATTTCCTCTCTGGATTGGATGTTGGTATCAGGTGCATTGTTCAACAGGCTCGGATATTGAATCTCAATTTGGTGATGTCGCGTGCCCAGAGTTACAAGACCCTCTCAGCTCTTCGACCTGGCCCTGGAGGAGTTGGATATACTCCACCGCTGTCTCGAGTAGTTTTACCTAGCCAAAAACCCCCGAGTAAGTACAACATCCGTTGTATCATGCGATTAGCAGGATCCTTTGCATTCACACCTTTGTGCCATTCGTTCCCTCATCCCCCACGCCGCCCATCTTCATTATGCGCGCCATTTGGTCCAGCGCGACTTTCATGCGATCCCGTTGGCATTTCTGGGCGTCAGCATGTTGCCTCTTCCGACATTTAACCGAATTAGACACTGCCAGAATGTTGACTGAGCCTGCTCCGACGAACCCGTGTTATCCTGCTGATGTCGCCTCATCTCTCATACTGACATCCCACACATGCGTTCTAGGAGTCACATACCTTTCGGTCTAATCTCGACCAGCTTTTGTTCTCTAGTTCGGGGGCAAGGCAAGCTCGTGTATTTCGAGCCAGTTGGGATGGGGTACCCGGTTGCAAGCACGTGCGACATGGTTGGTATATAGCAAGTATCAGCGCCAAGTTCGGATCCTTGGGAGCTCCTGAGCACCTCTGGCCGATTGGGGCAGCTGGCCGGTATATATAGCTGCGACATAGATGGAGGGATCTATTCAACAGACTATCTGTTATTAGTCATCTTAGAATATAGCGTAACCCACGGGCGAGCGGCCATCTCAGCAAGATCTCTAGGCGTCTTCCTCAATGAAGCTATTCAAAACACCAAAGAATCTGCATATCCATAGAAATTTCGAACGGTGTAATACTTTGGGCGTTGAGTAAGTTCATCACCTGGAATTCATCATACTAGTAACATTATGCAATATTCATCAAATATCAAGGAGGTGCTTAGTATGTATAACTATACATTTTAACATCTACTCCGGGATTAATCACTGAGCATAAAGCGGCCCTGAGCTAGTCCCATTTCGGAAAAGGAAAGCTGCATCATGCTTGATTCTTGAACTAACTTACTTGGAAGTTGGAAGTTTGAACGCTTACGTGTCCGTAAAAGAACAGCTCCTAAGTTACTGACCTCCAGTTCTCTTAACCCAGTACTATCCTATACTACAATTATCCAGCCGACACACATGGATTCCATCCATCTGAACCAGACCTTTCACCACTCTACCACAACCCACAGGTACCAAATCCGATGGACCTCTCTTGGGCATAATGCCTTGCCACCTCTGATCTTCGTGCACGGCACCCCCTGGTCGTCCCGTGTCTGGGATACCTACGCACGATCATTTGCCAGATATTTCCATGTCTATCTGTTCGACAACCCTGGCTTTGGCGAAAGCCCCCTTGGCCACCCACTCCCGGGCAAGGAGGGCGTCATTACAAAAGAAGTCGCCTTGGATGCCGATCTGGCACAGCAGTCGGAGGTCTTCGCTGCGCTCTATCACTACTGGGCTCTAGATTGGAAACATGACAGGGCCCATGTCATCGCACATGATCATGGAGGGCTGATGACCTTACGGGCTCATATATTGCATGGCTGCGAGTACGCAAGCCTGTGCCTCATTAATGTGGTTGCGTTGGGGCCATTCGGTCAGCCGTTGTTTAAGTTGGTGGCGGAGAATGAGGAGGTGTTTACCGCGTTGAGTGGCCCGGTTTTTGAAGGAGTTGTGGAAGCGTACATTCGAGAAGCGGCATATACTGAACTAGGGAGGGAGACGATGGACATGTTAAAAGGGCCGTGGGTCAGTAGTGAGACAGGGAGGAGGGGCTTTGTGAGGCAGATGGTACAGGCAAACAGTCGCCATACCGACGAAGTCGAGGGGAAATACCCAGATGTCGGCAAGAAGATGCCGGTCAGGATTATTTGGGGCAAGGAGGATAGGTGGATTCCGGTGGAGACTGCAAACAGACTGAAGGAGAAGCTGTGCGCTAAAGATGTGGTAGTGATTGAAGAAGCGGGGCATCTAGTGCTGTACGACCAGGAAGGAAAGCTAGGGGTTGAGTTGGGCTGGTGGCTGGGCTCTTTAAGCCAGCAATAGGAGTGATACCGTATATATAGGAATATATGCTAAATAATGAACAGCTTACTGTGTATTTGAGGTAAAGATGGAGTTCTTATATCTTGGGTATGTACACCGTGTTTCTATCATTCGGCCTGCACCTGAAATCCAAACTAGCCCTGCTAAAGAGATATTCAATCCGGACGAGCACCGACAAAAGCTAATAATCTCCGTGGAGGTATTGATGTTGCTATATGCCTTCGCTTTGATCTTTCTATTATTTCCAGTCTGGATGGATACGCATAATGTACCTACTAATTGGCTTAGAACCTGAGGGATTCGCGATTGATATCTACGGGACGGCGGTATTGATGTCCTAATTCGCTTATTGTTTCGGTAAATCCGAGGCTGGCGTATACACTTATGACAGCACGCCGAAAGGTCAGGATATATAAGAGCGCTCAGCTGTCTCCAAAGTGGCCCAAAACCTTTATCACGCCACTGTTATTCTATATTGTCATACACAGACACCTAAGTTACGATGTCTGTTCCATTTAGCCACCATGCCAATGCGCAGGCAACATTCACGCCACCATTGATCGCCAATGGAAATGCTTTCCTCGGGGACATCTTCTCTAGGTATGTCGTTCATCGCCATCATCCACTCTCGCATAGTATGCGTGCTGATATATTAATTATAGCGACAAAGATAACGTTGAAAAGCCCATCACTGCTGGGTTTTTTCGTCTCGAAAAAGGCTCCTCATTGGTGCACACATATATATGTGACGAAATGAAGCTTATCACCGAGGGAGAGTTCCAGATCTCTGACGAGACAGGGCAGACGGTGATCGCGAAACCAGGAGACGTGTTCTATTTCCCCCGTGGTACGAAGGCTACCTATACCACTGAGTCCTATGGTGTGGGTTTCTATGTACGGCTCTTCCTTCCCCTCCGGTCAGACCAATGTTGATTGTGTAGGTCATCCAACGCGCTCGCAAGGTATAGTGAGCAGCTCGTCAATGAGGTCTTATCCTCTTTATTCCTAAGGTTGCTGGATTGAAGGTGGCAAGAAAATGGATTGGAAAATGTACTTAAAGTAACCAATCAACAACGAGAATAGTAGCCAGTGAACTCAATGTGGCCAATCAAAGGCCCTTTAAGTAACCCACAGGACATCATCGATAGAGATGTACCTTAAGCCCCAAAACAGGATCAGACAACAGGAATATGTTGATCAGTCAAGGGGGTTTCGATACCTAGATGGGTAATATGAACAGAGGGCTGTCACTGGCTGTTTTGAATAATATAACCATCAGATCATCGCGGGCGACACGCGCCATGGAGGTCCGGAACAACCTGTTAGACTAACACAGTAACAGTAACTTCATATATTGCATGTCTTGGTCCTTTTGAAATTGATCAAACCAACAGAGTAGCTTGTTCAACAATATATCCACTTGGACAATTAAATGAGTACCAAAACCGATCAAACGGCTACTCTGTAGTGGGGTTCGTTAATGATATTGGATCTACCAAGACGACCCCACATCAATGCCGCTTCTATCCGTGCCACTTAGCTCGACACATCTCCATACCCGATTTATTGTGAAGGAATAGTCACCATGCCTCCCAGCAACCAGGCCAGAGCACCTGTTGGCCGCGGGAAGACGTATAAACGCGGTTATGTGGCTTGTGTGAGCTGCCGCGCTCGCAAGGTCCGATGTATTCTAGGTGATGAGCCGCCGTGTGCTAAGTGCGAGCGGGAACATCGCGAATGTGTGTTTGAGACGAGCCGAAAGGTGGGGAAACACCGACAAGCTCCAAGGTGGTCACTGTCACAAAATTATGTTCCAGAGAGCTCGCATGGCCAGAGCGTCCAGGAGCGACCATCGGACACTTGCCAACAGGACGCCAATAGGACACCAAGGGTGATATCGAGCACCGGATCTGAACCAGACCCACTTCAGGTAACAGATTCTGACACTCATGGTAACCCATCCTTGTCTGGTCGAGTAATGGCGACAATTTTGGCTCGACCTAGAGATGCGTTGGATGTGCTTTTCGATGCTGCTCGGCCCGATGTAGGTGAATCGCCATCCTCCCAGACAAGGGAGCAGGGGGGACCGGCCAGAAGCAAAACCCAAATGGCTGTCTCTGCAAGCGGGCTAGTTTCAGTCTCCGGTCTATCACACCCTAGCGAATCTGTCCTTGACCTGTGGGACAGGTGTCGATTTGTACGGCAAGGATGGTTCACGGCGCAAGAAGCCGTAACGTACCTAGACTTGTATGTCAATTCACCGAAGCTGGCCTTAGAAGTAGAGGGGGACAGACTAACGGACATAGGTTCTATAAATATCTGGCACCTCTTTCTCCTGTTCCTACAGTTGCATATTATGATCATAAAAACCATGAGCAGTTGATAGTTGAGGAACCCATGCTCTGTTGCACTATATTAATGATAGCTTCACGGTATTTCGTCTTACCGGGAGCTGGTGGGATCTCTCGGAGCCATTTTATTCATCACCGGTTATGGCAGTACTGTGAACTCCTAATCCGTCGTATTATGTTTGGACAGGAAAAGTACTCCACCGCCAAAACCAGGATCGTAGGCTCAATTGAAAGTCTTATCTTGATTTCGGACTGGAATCCAAGGTCCGTTCATTTCCCACCTGAGACGGAGGGCTGGGATGGTGAGCTGATCTCACCAGCATACGACCGCCGGAACCGACTTCAAACAAGTGAAGACGTTCCCCTTATTCGATGGCGTGAGGATGTGTTTGAGCCTGCAAAGCGATCGGAACGCATGTCGTGGATGCTGCTTGGTGCCGCAGTGACTCTTGGTTACGAACTGGGCGTATTCGCTGACGGGTACTCCAATACTCCCCTGTTGGCCAACTCTCAGCATGTTCGAGTATATCGAGCCCGCAAGCTGCTCTACACCTATGTTACTCAGATGGCAGTTAGGATGGGCTGTCCCTCTCCTATTCTAGACAATGTACTCTTCGCCCCGGATCCATCGCAGGACAATATAACGGAACATAAAAATAGACAATGGGAGGTGTATATGAAATCATGGACCGAATTGACTCGTCTGATGAAAACAGCATCCGCCATGTTCTTCCAGTCAATTTCTTATGTGAAACAGCAGCTATCCTCTGGCCGCTACAGTACCCTATTACAACATTTTGCGCCGTCCTTGGCTCAATGGCATGATGAGTTTAAGAAGTCCACGGGTATGGTGTCTTTTTCCATCCGAAGTGTACAAACTAATGCATATTGGGTCAGATACACCAAAAGTACTTGGGCCTTTGCTATTAATTGAGTATCATCACCTCAGAGCGTACACCAGCGCCCTCGCCATTCAAGCTGTGGTCGAGAGGGCTGTTGTGAGGGGGGTCAGCTGGATTGGGGATACCAGCCGTGAATCTCTCGATGGATGTGTTCTGCCTCACGATCAAGATTTTATTCGTGATGTTATTCTGAGCAGCAGTAAAGTTCTTCAAATTGCCACTGAAATGGCAATCGACGGAATGTTACGATACGCACCACTCCGCACTCTCGTGTGTGTCACCTCTTCATCAGTCTATCTCCTCAAGGCCATAAGTCTTGGGGCGCACCACACTGATCTACATGCCTCTCTCCATACATTGGATGAATGCATCTCGGCGTTGCGCTCGTCCGGCACAGACGACATGGACTTTTCACTGCGGTACGCGAGCCTGATAGAGAAGCACGTCGATCGGTTTCGGGCAAATTTCATCTCTGAGCGTGTTGCGACTATGAATCCAGATCACCGTCGCTATCACCTACAGACACCAGAGCCCTTAACCTCAACACAGTCGCGGGAGCAGCCCCATATGCACAATGCGACCAGCAATTACTCAGGCCAGCAGCCTACTGATGCTTTTGTTACGCCACAGATGGATTCATGGTGGGCCCAGCCGTTTGACCCAAACATTGCACCTTTCAACTTCAACGGTGAGGGTGTATCTATAGGATTGGAGTTGGATTCGTTAGATTTCTTGTTGAATTTACCACAGGTGGGAGGTGAATAAAATGTATATCTTATAGCCAATATAGCAATGAGAGATCAGAATTTATCAGATAAAATTCCATCTTTGCATGAGTAAATGTGTCGCGAATGAGCATTGCTGCATTTCCTTCCCGGATAGTACCGGCTGGAGCTCCTCTTCGGCATCTTCCATATACCGCGCTTATCCGAACCGAAACCCGGGAACAACAGTGTGTCTATCCACAACGCAGTGATGTAATTACTCCAGGTAGCGATGAAAATGCGCGGTTGCTGTTATGGGCTCCGAGGTCGGAGTCATTGGATTACTATAGCTGTACATTTAAAAGGTATACTCTCTTCCAGTTATTTTCCTTCGTCGTGTAGTAGACATATATATGTATATATGTTCTACGATCCATCATAAACCCAACACACAACACATAACCCACAAAATCACAATAATGTCAAAGTCAATCGTCAACACGAACCCCTACCCCTTCCACTTCGAATCGAGCACGCCCGTACAAACTGACACCCATGGCAAGACGCAAGACATACCAGTCACCATCCCAAGCAGTCGGGGCAAGATCCCTTCCCTCCAAGCCTCCCGACTCCGAAGCATGGTTCTCGAAGCCCACAATGATCCAAACAAGATTGTTGCCCATGTTTGCAGCTATGACGCTTTGAGTTCCAAGTTGTGCGAAGAAGCAGGATTCCCTATCGTCTTTCTTGCGGGATACGCCATGGCCTCGGCGTTTGCACTGCCGGACACCGGATACATAGCTTTCCAGGAAGTGGCAGCCAAGGTGCAGGAGGTTGTGAGGGCGACTAGTGTGCCTGTGCTTGTCGATGGTGATACGGGATATGGGGGACCTATGAATGTGCGAAGGACAGTTGAGGGGTATGTATCTGTCTTTCATAATGTTGTCCATTGATTTGATCGTGCGCTGACGAACTGGTTCAGGTTTGCACGAGCTGGTGCTGCAGGAATTATGATTGAAGATCAGACATGGCCAAAACGTGAGTTCACCGCTGCATATAATAGTCGCATTATGAAAAAGTTTGATGGGACTAACAAGCTACAGGCTGCGGCCACACAAAAGGCAAAGCCGTCGTCTCCCGAAGCGAGGCATACGCCCGCTGGCGCGCAGCCGTCGACGCCCGGAACGAAGGCCTCGATATTTGGATCATGGCGCGAACTGATAGTCTCATCCACGGCTACGACGAAGCATTAGCAAGAGCTCGGGAGGCTATCAAGATTGGCGTTGACTGTGTCTTCGTCGAAGCCCTCCCCGACCGTGAAACAATGTTGCGTCTACGAAAGGACCTTGACTTCCCTGTCTTTGCAAACATCATCGAAGGTGGGAAGACAGAGAATCTGTCGGCTAAGGACTTGGCCGAGCTGGGATACTCTGCCGTTGCGTATCCCTGGACGTTGGTGGCGGCTAAATTGAAGAGTATTCGGGAGACACTTGAGGCCATCAAGGGGTCATTTATGGTGGGTAAACCGCCTACAGTTTTGTCGTATGAAGAGGTTTGTGAAGGTGTGGGGTTCAATAGGTACTACGAGATGGAGGAGAAGTATCAGTATGATGGCTCGGCGACTGGAAGTAATGGATACCAGTGGGCTTGATTTAGAGCCATGCTCGAGGAACCTCTGAGGGATTATGAAATGAGACCATGTCTAGTACTCATTGGGTGTGCGTATCGCTCAAATAGCTAAAGTATCGCTTATTTATGAAATGCCTACCAACCTAGTCTACTCCGGGGTATGAACCGACGAATGCTTGCACCAAGTTCTTACTGATTCACTCTTAAAGTTAGAAGGACCAGAAAGCTATTTTCCATTTGACCAAGGCCTATGCAGTTGGCCGGGAGTCCGAGGATTTTCTGTCTGTAAGCTTGAAGCGTTCTGGATGATCATTGATTCATTAATTTCTTCTTTGCACTAGGAATGCACATAATAAATACACAGCGGTGATCGAGCGGGGAAGGTCATGTTATAGCCCGGATTCAAATCCAATAAGGCAAGACGAGCAATATAGGTGGTCCGCGTTAGGGGAAAGTCAATTGCTAATTAACAATTCTTTCACTGCTCGCTGACCGCAACCACGGGCTGGGTCGAGCAGTGTATAACACCGCCAGCCAACGGGAGAGCACGGACAGGCACCGGTGTGACTTTATGCTCGGGGCATAGTTTTTGCAACGTAGAAACAGCCTCTGAATCCCGAACCGAGTCCCCAAATTGAGGGACGATGAGGCCGCCATTGACGAAGTAGAAGTTGACATAATTTGTTGCCGGATCAGGGTAGGATAAAGGTCCAAAGACAGTGGGGTCCGGCTCCTCGACGATATGGACCTCAAAGCGACGCCCCCTTGCGTCGACTGCCCGATCCAAAATATCTCGGATCTCATCGTGCACATCCTGCCAAGGCTTGGGTACACTGGGGTGCGGCTTGGAGAGGACCACCACACCTGGCCGAATAAAGTTAAGCTCAGCATCTGCGTGGACATCGGTGACATCTAGATCCCTCCGCCCGGGAAACCAGATGATCTTCTCAACGCCCAGCAGACGCTGCAGCTCCTCTTCGATATCAGCTCGAGAGAGACCTGGGTTGCGGTTCTCGTTCAGGATGCTGCTCTCTGTCGCGAGGAGCGTGCCATCGCCGTCCAGAACTAATGCGCCTCCCTCCAGGCAAACCTTGGACTCAACCTCGACTACTGTAGTTGGAGAAACATCGCTGGCGATGACTTGCTGAGCAAAAGCTGCGTTCTCCTTGATTTGCTCCAATCCCATAATGGGCCAGTCCAGGCCATCCGTAGCTCGGTAATGATCGCTGATATCATCCTTCTTGCCCCATTCACTAAATCGGAAGTTGACGGCAAAGCGGTCTTTAGCATAAGCTCCAGTGCCATGGACATAGACGGGACCGGTGTCGCGGACCCACAAATGATTCGTGCTGAACGGAATGATGCTGATGTTCGAATCCGTGCCGTTAAAATTGGCAATACTTTTGCTAACCAGAGCTCGGGCCTTTGGAATGTCTTCTGGACGTGTGTACAGACGCACTGGCTCAAAGGCAGAGATTGCAGAGGCTAAACTGGCGATATCTTTGCAAGCGTCTTCGTAGTAGTGAGCAGCAATTGAAATCTTAGAGGGAAACCCCAGGATTGTCGCGACATGACGAGCGGTTTCCGCGGGGGCAACATATCTGCGCAGCAGGTGGGCCATCGTTTCAACGTGTTTGAAGCATGTGTATAAGACCGAGTGAGGTCTTGATTAAGTGTGGGGTGATTAGGGTGTGGCGGAACCCGTGGTCTTCCGTACGGCACGTGAATCGTAGGAAGCCTAACTATTATAGCGGAGAGGTTGCAGTGTATGGTATTCTAGTCGTATTACCGGAGATTGATCAAGTCCTAAATAACTGTGTTTCCTTTTTATCGGTGGGAAGATGCGTAATATATCTTGTTAAGCATCGATTATCAGACACTGGGTCGATCGTGAACGCGTCTAAAATTGTCGGCAACTCCTTCCCGATGTAGAATATATAGTAACCTGACCGAAAGTCATCGCCGAGTCAAGTACCAAACTTACGTTCGCAATGCTAGGAAAGCTACTGAGATTTGCCATGTAGTCACCCTCTTCTCCATACTAAACACTCGAGTCGTATCGCTCGATGTTCCGTATTAAGGCCTTAATAACTGAACACGCGAGGATGCACTAAACATGTTCGAGATCCCTGACGATAATATGGGTTATATAGATAAGGCCCATTGTGATCATTAAAGGAGTCGACTTTGGGTCTTATCAGCACAGGAAATATAATGTCTATTGTCACCAGTTGACTATTGTGGGAACCCGAAGAGATTGCCCTTGAAGACGCCTTGACAATTGGCTCGCAATAGTGAACCGCAAGTCATCATCTAGGGTAGACTGAGTGTGGGCCGGCTGGGTATGGCCCGGCCAATTATTCGGATCTGTCGGAGAGTCTTGCCTCCATCCGAATAACTAAAATAAGGAGGATTACGAGCCAAATTGACGTCAATCAGTGCCCTTATCTACATAAGCCATGAACAATTACGAATCCAAATGACACTGCATAGATATTATTGTCATGCACATACTGGAGCTCGGCATACTCAGATGTGGCAGGTTGGTAGCATGAGGGCAGTCTTAATCAAGGAGAATGCGCACTAAGAATAACTACAGCAACCCTGCAAACGGCGGGTCAAAGCCCTGGATCAAATAAACGTAGAAACCAAGGTCAGTTCTAATCATCTAATCTACCCCAGAGGGAGGTATGGCATAAGTACAGGGACTCAGCGTACCAAGGGGTCTACTGTGGAGAGCAAGTTTAATCGCAAAGATCATTACGTAGCGTGAATTGGAAGTGGGTTATTTTCTCGTAATATAGGCAATATTGACTGGCTCTGGCAGTCTGCCCACTAATCGTTTCACAACCTCCCCACCAGGGCTAGCCAATCGTATTGATAGTTCGGTTGAAATCCTAACTGTAAGGCTCTAGGGGACGCTGCTCTGTAAGTACACTCCGCAGCTTGGTCAGGACAATACGTCTTGCCAATACCATTAGATACAGCTGGTTCTACCAGCAGCTCCACGCGACAGTTCTCTATCGGTGTGGATATATAAGCTGCCTTGTCGGTTGTTTGGCTAGTTTTCAGCAGCCCGTGCTTTTGAAGGCTTAAGCAGTGCAGATCATCTCGCGGCTTAACTATTCACAATCCTCCTAACACTCACAACACCATTCCATCAAAGCATCGTAGACAGACGGCATTATAGAATTTAAATCCATTCCGGTTTAACGTCTCCAATGGTCGGTCGAACGTGAACAGTGCCTTTCCTTTGGATACTATGGAAGCGACAAGCTGCGTTGCTATCCAGGCGTTCCTGGTAAATGGTTGGCTACATGCTAAAGCCAGCATCATTGACAGAGATATGGCGGATGGCAATAATATGCCATTCATGTTCACCTGCGCCAGAATCTTGACCCAAAATACATAAGTGTGTACCAAAATTTAAGGGTGGCCTAATGCATGGACTAGTTTATTCGATGCTTGCCACAACGATGCTAACTGTATCCGCTATTCGAGGGCGACCAGGCCCAGAGGTTTGTTCCTTAGTAGCTGTCCGGGTAGCCATGGTGATGTTTGTATTGAGGATCGATGATACCGAGCGAGATTGGAAGATCAGATATAGATTTTAACTGGACCGATTCACTACCAGTAGGCCTAGATGCATGATTAGGTAGGGGTCGGTTGGCGATCGGAGCTTTGTTCGCGCCGGCCATTGGATGTCAAGCGATCAGGGTTCTCTATCGGACTGTCCTTCCCTTAGCGCCATCCTCTGTGATTAGAATAGGCTTAACACATGTACTAGGGATCAGGATATAAGCTCTATCACAAGCCAATGCTGAACCCCTCAACTGGCTTTGCATTTGATATTCGAACGAAATCAATAATGAGTATTCGCCCTCCTGTTTACGACAAGAATGTCCTTTCTATCGTTGATCTTCAACGTGAGGCAAGCAGAAAACTACCCAAGGTATACCGCGAGTACTACAACAATGGAGCGACGGACATGATTAGGTAGGCTTGTACCAAAGCAAATAGTGCTACGATCGGAAAAGGTAACAAAACTTCCAGCCTGCGTGAAAATATGACTGCCTTTGATCGGTACAAGATCCGCCCTCGTGTCCTTGTAAAGATCCCTGAGATAGATACTTCTGCGGAGCTATTTGGATCTAAAGTTGCCTTTCCCTTGGGCTTTTCTCCGACTGCCTTGCATAAGCTGGCGCATCCCGAGGGAGAGATTGCAACATCACAGGCCGCAGCCAGTATCGGAATCGGCATGGCTCTCTCCTCATATTCTTCCACCTCGCTAGAGGATGTTGCTGCGCAAGGTATGGGCCATAACCCCTATGCAATTCAGCTGGCCATCCCCAAGGATCGCAGCTTTGCGGTGCAAATGATCAAACGTGCCAAAGGTACCCTCTCCTCTATACGAGTTCTGATAACTGTAGGCTAAATACCTCTAGCTGCCAACTACAAGGCAATTTTCCTTACCGTGGACTGCCCAGTTCTCGGGATTAGATATAACGAGTATCGAAATAACTTCGCACTTCCCGATGGGATGGCATATCCCAGTCTCTCACCAGACCCTTCGAAGCCATTCGGGATGGGAGAGGAATTTCCGGATATCGAGTACGGTATGATTTTCCTTTTCCGTACCAGCATTTCTGCAGATACAACTGACATATGGAAGACACCGACATAACATGGAGTGAGGCAATCCCATGGCTTCGCTCGATTACTGATATGAAGATCTGGGCCAAGGGTATATACACCCCAGAGGATGTCGCTCTAGCTATCGAACACGGGGTCGACGGTATTATTATCTCAAACCACGGTGGCCGTCAGTTGGATGGGGTCCCTGCCACACTTGACGTTCTCCGTGAATGTGCTCCGATCGCGGAAGGGAGAATTCCGATTGCGCTCGATGGGGGTATTCGGCGAGGATCAGACATCTTCAAGGCTCTGGCCCTTGGGGCGCAACATTGCTTTGTGGGTCGTGTCCCTCTGTGGGGCTTAGCGGTATGCTGAATATCTGGTAGCTACTATATTGGGATTGACATTTGAGGTAGTATAATGGCAAAGAGGGCGTAGAGTTGGCCACCAAGATTCTTCTCAACGAGTTGAGAGTCACCATGGCTCTGGCTGGGTAGGTTGGCCCACCGACTCCCAAGGCGGATACTGACACTTGGTACAGTTGCAAAAGTATTAAAGATATTAGTCGACGTCATCTTGCTACTGTCGACGCTTCTGGGGTGATTGGCAAACTCTAACTATGTATAGAACGTATAATAGGGGTCGTGATGTGAGTAAACTTTCGTTTCTACGTGCAGTATACATATCAATGAGACGCTGTCTATGTTCAAATCATCCCAACAAAATTTAATACTAGTATCAGCCCGAGCGCGAATCGTCCACCAGCTCAACCTCCGTCTCACCTAGCGTCATGTCCTTGGACGGACGGCTTCTGCTTCGCTCACACGGCTGTAGCTTGTAGGTCGTGAAATCATACCGCGACACAGTCACTTAGCACATTGCCTGTTTTGCTCTCTTCCACCAGGGAAGGTTGTCTTCCAGTTCCTCCGGAGTAACCTGCTCCATTTCCATGAACCGCCTGCCGGTGTCTAAATCAATCTGGCGGAGCGGGACTCCAATCCACCATTGCCGATTCCACAGTTTCCAGAAGATCATCAGGAAGACGCCCAAGAATCCAGCGAGATATTCCTGGAAGAAATTGAACGCGCTAGGGGGGTCTCCACCCGGTGCCTATAAATCCACATATTTAGCATTTCCCTTTCTCCAGGATGGCTACGGCAAACAAAGAGTCAGTTTCGTAGGGGCCCAACTTACATATAGCGCAGAATAGAACATTGCCATAAGAGATATGGCGGATAGAAAAGCGCCGATGGAGCTTCCAACTATACCCAGAGAGGACTTCCATGGAATCTCGTCCGTACTGCGATTCTGGGCCTTTAGGGCCATACGAAACCGGATGTGGGCGATATTGATGCTCAGGTTCATCATCACAGTTGAGACCCCAGCAATTGCAAGGAGCCAATTGAATACAGTAAGCCCGGATGATGCAAACTGGAGATATGCGAGGAAGCCGAAAAGCACCTGAAGACCAATGGGGGCGAGAGGGCGCCCAGCCTTGTCAATATAGGCGAAGAATGACGGTGCGCCTCCATCAGCTGCTAGGGCTTGTAAGGTTCTTGTTGAGGCAAATGTAGACGAATTTGCGACACTCAGGCTGGCGATTAGGACCACAGCGTTGATGATTGAGGGCAGGACGTGGATGCCAGCATCTTGAATCGCGAGCACAAACGGACTCGCGTTTGTGTTGACTCCCGCAGAACTGGCTGCATCATCCGAACCGAGCAACTGGGGGCTATTGTATGGCACGTTGAGGCCGACGATGAGAAGGTTCACAATGTAGAATATTGTCACGCGCCACAGGACTTGCTTTGTGGCCGTGGGAAGAGATTTCTGGGGGTTTTTTGTCTCGGCCGCTGCGAGACCGACCAGTTCCGTGCCGCTAAAAGCTACTGCCTTGACAACGGTCAGTACATAGATATGGCGAAGGTCTCATCTCCTTACCGCATTTACAAACACCGCGCAGAACCCTTTAAACCCATTTGCAAAGGCCCCGGGATCACGCCAATACCTCCCACCAATATATCCTTGCGGGCTGCCGGGGACACCGCCGGTGTTGATGATGATCCCCAGAATGATCAACCCTATACAGGCTATCACCTTGATTATAGAAAGAACGAATTCCACTGTAACAGCGATATGAGTTTAGGTGTCCATTTTTCTGAATGGGACTTGAGCATGACTGACCCTCTCCGTAACCGCGTACTCCAAAGACTTGAATTATGACCAGCACTATTAGGAAAATACTAACAAAAATTGCGGGGTTTAAACTCGAGTTCCAGTATTCGATCGTCAAACTAGCTGCAGTGATCTCAAAGGGTCTGTATTTGAATATGTCAGTCCTGGAAAGCACCAATCATAAGGTGGAATGCCTACAAAGTGACAAGCCAGCCTAGCGAATACGCCCAACCGATTGCAAAACCCCTATATAGGTTAGGTTTGTTAGGTATCACAGGGTAGGTAAACTGGGCAACAAGCCTAAGACTAACCAACAAGGATCTATGAACCTAGTGCTGTACTGGTAGAACGCTCCATTAATCGGATACATGATGGCCAGTTCCCCGAGCGACATGATTGTGCACAGCAGCAGAACTCCAACAATAAGATACCCTATCAGGACAGAGGCAGGGCCACCGTTTGCAAGTGCTTCACCTGAGCCAACAAACAGACCTGCACCGATAGCACCGCCCTAGTAAGTGATAGCCCTGTGTTAGCACGCTTGGCCCTCGTACAATATCCCTGACTAAGAGGGCGTGTTGATTCTAGCGTCGACATGTTCATCCCATGCATAAAAGTCATCGGTGGGAATGACGTTCACTTACAATAGCGATCATCTGGATGTGTCGGCCTTCAAGGGCCCTCTTGAGAGTATTGCCATTTGCTTCCTCAACATCCCCCGCCAAGGCGTCGGCGGTGTTGGACGGTTGATTTTTATCATCATGGCCTTCTTTGGCTTCTTGTTCAGCGCTAATCATCGTGATACCGTATGCTTCACAGCTATGTACAATTATGAGGTGAAGACCAGCTGTAAGATATCCAGTGCAGCTAGGGTCAAATACATGGACTGGGAGGTGGGCCACGTCCAAATATACATACAAACGTATGTGGAGATATAGAAGCAAAGATATTACCCTATTGGGTGACAATGGAATAGGGCTAGGCGCAGATCCTTTGCTCTCTTATCAAGCAGGCTCGGTTTCCTAGTTGTCATCATTACCCAATATCCACTTTAGGTACGTGGTCTTGAATGCTGCGCAGTAAACCACCCTATTCCGTCCCCACATCGCCTAGGCTACCCAAAGAAGAAGCCGAATATCATATCCACAACTGCAAGATCCGGGGAAAAGCTATACGAGGTCCTGACCGTAAACTAGATCACTTGTCCCCTTTTGCCTTCCCCACCTACTCCGCTCAGTTTTCCGCAGTATCCCTCCCGCAACCGGCATTCTAACGGCCAATTCCACCTCGTTGAGATGCAGGTTCGCTGTTATCTCTTACAGGACAAAATGGGTTTTCTGATGTTCTTAAGATAGACTACATCGTTGTTTCTGTTTTCCAGCGTTATCATGGTAATTCCCGTATTCACCTTCATGGAATGGCCCAGGGCAACAAACCGGCAGTAGATTGCGGGTTGGCAGGCTCGTATACTTGCTTTGCAGCAGTCTTACTGTAATTTACGGAAAGTATCTGCCGCAATCGGCGCCGGTAACAAGCCTTTTGCAACCCCGCGTCTTGCATGCCTGTGGTTTAGAGCCACTGTTTCCGAAGGATAGGGCTAAGTCATCACGTTACCTGTACCTGGTCTACAGCCTACGTGTATAATAGTTCAGTCAACAAACATTATAGCTGGCGAGAATCCAAAGGTTGTCGTATGAGGGTACCCATGCACAATCGCATGGCCATGTAGACGCTTTCTTCAAGTAATCTCGAGCCGGAGGGGGTAGAATCGTTTGGACTGGTATTCTAGTACATTTTCTAGACATGTAAGACATGCTCATCGTAAGCTTAATCGCACCTCCGCGTTTATCTGGCATCTTTACAGCAAGGCTTGCTATTGAACAGCCCTGATTGTCGCATTTTACCCCGCGTAAGTTCCACAATCGTACTCATGAAGCCATGAAGCTCACCGGGCCGGTGACCTACCGGTGAAGATCTCTTGATCCTTGCTCAGTTGCTAACTAACTGGTTTTATGAAGTACTACTGCATTTTCTAGCCTTGGCGACGGATTAGCCCCACAAAGGTCGCAACCTCCTTCCCTCCACGTCCCTAGTCTCCCTCCGTCAAGTTTTGATTGCACCACCCACATTGATCCCTTGGACTTGATCAAGGTGAAATTGGACTAAGTTCCCCTCCTGGTTGCATCCAGTGGGTACATTCTCCTTCCCCGCGTCCGCCAATCCACGAAATCCGCGCCCAAAAACTCGAGACTCGGTCAACCCCGCGACCCAGGTTGTGACTACTCTTGGCTACATTCTTCCGCACGCAAAATGGCAATGGCCGCGTCTAGCCGGACTTTCCTCGCCTACCAGCACGACTGGAACCTTCTCTCCCTCGATACACCCGTCGCAACAGTCTATCGCTTCAACGAACTAGAGGATCCCAACCGCCAACTCTTCCCCGCGGGAAACGATGATGACCATGTTGTCGTCACAGAACAGACAATCTTTCACCCTCAAGGGGGCGGCCAACCCTCCGACGTGGGCACAATGGCAGGACCCGCAGGAACCACCTTTACGGTGACAGCTGTGCGCATGGATGCGACCGGCCAAGGTCAGGTCCTACACCTCGGCCAATTCAGCGACGGTTCGTCGCACATGTTTACACCGGGTGAGACTGTCCGACAAGAAGTCGACGCCGAAAAGCGGCTGCTGCATTCGCGGCTTCACACCGCAGGCCATGTCCTTGGTGCTGCTGTGAGGCATCTTCTGGAGAAGGAGGTCAAGGACTTTGATGAATTAAAGGCGTCGCATTTTCCGGGCTCGGCATCCTGTGAATTTCAAGGTCTGATCGACGGGAAGTGGAAAGAGCCGATCCAGAAACGGGTAGATGAATATATCGCCGACAAGCGACAGGTCCAGGTTGAGTGGTGGGATGAAGCCATGTTTCGGGAAAAGGGTCTGGAACGATTGATTCCCGACCGGAGTCTCATGCCGGGAGAGAAATTCCGCGTGGTCAACATTGTTGGCACCGAGGTTTATCCCTGTGGAGGAACACATGTCGATACTACGGATCTGTGTGGACCGACTAGCGTTAAGAAGATCGCGAGAAAATCGGGGAACTCTCGTGTTAGTTACTCCGTGAATTGATTAGGCATAGTTCTCCCAATGAGTGTTGGACCTTATACCGTAACACAATCTTGTAAGCGTACAGAGAGGCATTGCAATCAGGTAGAAGATCGAAATATCTCAGATTATCGCCACATTGTAGGGTAGGGCGTGGTCACATGCTCATATCTCAAAAAATATATATTGTCTCGCTTGCACCAGCATCTACCATTCCTGCCAACTGTCTACGCCGAGATGACCAATTGATCAAGATCGGGACCTAGTCATTGCCGTTTAGCTGGCTATTTTTGAAAATCGATAGGAGGACGCAACTTACCCCATCCTTCCTCGTACGCACTGAACGTGATGATATGTGTGTCACCCTTCTCGAGAGTAGTATGAAGGGCCGAGGTGAAAGGCGTATTCCCGCTCCCAGAAGGCAGAAACGCGAGTACATGAGATTCACCGTTGACCGTGACATTCGCGAAGCGCTGGGAATTGTTTCCGTTCGCATACCGGAGACGGATAGTGGTATCTGTTGACGCCTCGCTGGCCACGTTGCTGATTTCCGCCGTTCCACCATCAGGGCCACCAATGTAGCCGACAGACTTTCCGCCAGAACAGCCGCTGCAGGAAATAATCTTGGCACCATTGGAAAGGGCAGTGTCAGATGACTCCACTTCGTAGCTGGTTCCATCCCCTGCCGAGGACCATGTCCCATCAAGTGGTAGTACCCAGGCTGCTTCGTTGCTCTATCCGAATACGGACATCAGTAGAGCTCAAGAATATATCTGAAGCTTATAGAGCAGTGGATATTCTCATACCAAAGTAGCAGTGGTGCCTTCAATTGTTAAGGGTAGCCAAATATAGGTCGATCTCATGAGATTCGAAGAGTCCCAGCGATCGCCCATGTACCTGTAGACGTCAGATTATGTTGTAGTGTATTTGCTGGAATGCGCTTACAAGACAGAGTCGCCGACTCCCAGGACAAAAGTCGTTTGAGACTCGAACGTGTTGGCTCCACTTGGCGCGAAGTCCTCCCAGTCTGTCCAGGGCCCACTGAGATTTGTTGCAGTAACATATTTATTGTCGTTGTTGGCTGCTCGACTAGTTAGCCCTTCTGATCAAGTCATGCTGGCCGACACATCATAACATACACCATCCTATAGAACCTGTTAGCCAACAGCAGCAGTTTTGGGGCGAGTGAGGCAAATGGCAGAATGACCTGTTAACTGAGATCCAAATAAAAAGTATACTCCGCCTTGTTTGTATAAAGCCGGAGCCTCCACATGTTCTGGAAAGAGATGAGTCGTTTCGGTGACGTTGGTGAAATCATCTGTCAGTTTGTTGATCCTCAGACCATTCGGACGCTGGAAAGTGTTTAATTATATTGATGTGCAGCTCTCCGTCAACTCAACCGGTCACTCACATCCTCAGTTAAAAGATATCCTGTACCATCATCGTCCTTGTAAAGACCCATATCTCGCGATTGATATCCGAGAGGCTGGAACGATCCCCTGAATACGGATCCATAAGTCCCAAGACCAGGTGCATTGCGAGCTGCGGAAAGAGGCACTTACAAATATTCATATGCGCCGCAAACACTGGAAGATGTCGCAACACCGGTCTTTGCCTCGCCATAGTCACTGCTATCGATGTGCATCCACAATACATACTTCGATGTGGCGTCGTTGTAGATCACCTTCGGTCGCTCGACGATGCGATCGGGGCCGAGGTCTCCACTGCTCTGCCGGGAAAGGAGCTCCCCGACAAATGTCCACTCTACGAGGTTCTGTTGTGGGGGGTATTAGATGCCATGTCAATTATTTTGGCAGATGCTTTTTTAGTCGGCACGCACCTTGCTCGAGTAGCAATTGACGGACTGAAAGGCGCTTCCATCCAGCTTGTTCTCGCCAATCCAGTAGTACGTCGAATCAACTTCGATAATCCCTGGTTCCCGTTATTGCGACAGTCAGTGTTGAAGAATAGCGAAATAATTTGTATGCACTATACCTCCACCATGAGCCTGGACATGCTGGTTGGTGCCGGCCGCCGTCCACGTAGCACCCGGGACCTATGCCTAACTTAGCATCGGAACAATATTAACTCTGCTGCAACTGAAATGCTTACGATTTGTAGGGCCGCTGCAGCCACAGCAGCCTGGCTTAGGCCTGCGACCAGGAATCCGAGAATCATACCTTTGACGACTTCTATCTGTGTGGACTCTCTGACAAGAACAAGATCAAGCACCCCGTTTGGAGGCGCGCTTCGATGCAGTATTTGAACAAGATACGCAGTGGGAGACAACAGTGGAGTCGAGATTGAGGGGTTGTGCTGCAATATATCCTAGATGGTCTGACTGATGCATCACGGTCCACCTAAGATAAGACTGGATATCAGAATTACCCGACAAGCTCTGTCCTCCTTCCGACCCGGGTACGGAGCAGACTCCGTTAATCATGCCGAAGCCCGGCCAGGGTAATTTCAATATAACCGCTGTTCACGCAGTAAGAACGGAACTCCGGATTGCATGATACTACTGTCCTATGCCTTATGACGCAAGCGCTTTTATGTACAAGATTATGGAGGCTGTTCCTTGTTGCTTAGTTAACCAAGCCTCGTTACTCTTTCCGCGCATTAATGCAGTAACAATTTTCAGCCGAAAGGGAGGGTGCCCTTCTAAAGACCACCACCAAGCTTGATATCTGTGGCCTTTCCTCCTGTTTCTATTGTTTCTCTTCCTCCCCTGCTATTGAAGAATGCTTAGGGTTGTATAGGACAATTGCAGGGTTGGACCAGATTAATGCTGAAACCAAGAATAATTAATACTGCCATAACACTGTCCTACGCGAGCTGCACAACGGCTGCACTTCTTAATATGTCTCAACCAAAGTCTCTCAAGTATGCCCGCAATCCGATGGACAAGAGATTTCTGTGCTGTTGATATACCGCATGATGATGTCGACACTAGAACGAATCGTGCTGGGGATAAAGTGTTCAAGGCACGACGCCTAGCTCCATATGGTCTCATGGGCGACTGGGATTGACAAATGCTAGAAACATGTGAGAAATAAGCCAAAGGTGACTGCAGACTTTAAACACCTGACCTCCTCCACTCCCCTATCCCATTATTTCCTGCTCTTTCGGGTTCAAATACAGGGTTCAGTATGAGCCATCGGAAATTCCGATATATCGCCCTAATCCTGTAAGAGGCAGCCTCGCCCTCGGCTCAATGCACCCCGAAGGCCAAGACAACTCGGACCGTAATGAACAAGTCTCTAACTCGGAAACCTGATGATCGACAGTCCACATCGGGTTCTCCCCGGATTCCCCGCAGGACTATGGGGATTGTGTCACTGATACCCCACATTCTTCATGCAGGGAAGCCGGCAAATTCCGCCGCCTCTGGGAGGAGTCGTTAAATGTGGTTGAAATGAAGAACATCATGGCAGGCGTTGAACAACGATTGGCCCGGCGTTGATGGGAGAAAGGCTCCAGAGCTACCCTGAGGGTGGCGGAGTAAGTATTTGCTGCAGCTGGATGACAGTGACCTTCGGTGGTCGGGTGAATATCAAGCGGCAATATAGGGTTGCGGTGTGTTTCAGAGTGGTATTTGAACACAGATCTTGTCAATGATCCATCGTGATATCCACCTCGTAGTCTCCGGGCACTGGACATTCCTATGTGGAGACTGACCTAAACCAACCTTTTCTTTATCGGGTTGTTTGTTTGGAAAGGATGGCGGTCTCGATATCGCAGCTATCGTTCGAGCACCACCGCGAAGCGTTGGGAATTGCCGAGTCCAAGCCTCGCATCTCTTGGCGATTCGAGGGGGTTGCACCGAACTGGACACAGTCAGGTTATGATATCGAGATACTACGAAATGGCGTACCACAAGTTTTCTCTGTTGATTCGTCCGACTCCATTCTCGTACCATGGCCAGACACTGCTCTGGAGACCGCCGAGGAGGCTAGAGTCCGAGCACGAGCCCATGGAACACAGGATCAATCTTCTACACCATGGTCTGACTGGGCATCAGTTGAGCCAGGGCTATTATATGAGACGGACTGGGGTAGCGCTATCCCAATTGCTGCTGACCGCGAGACTGAAGTGAACGGACCTAAGCGTCCAATATACTTTAGAAAGTCCTTCGTGGTGGACAAAGATATCAAATCTGCCCGACTGTATATCACCGCGCTAGGGGTCTATGGGGCAGAGATCAACGGACAAACAGTGGGCGACCGCGTTATGGCACCTGGGTGGCAATCATACAATAATCGACATGTCTACGATACTTATGATGTGACCGAACTTATCAAGCAAGGCCACAACGGAATCGGTGCTACCGTCGCAGAGGGCTGGTTCTCCGGTATGCTTAGCTTTGGTAATCAGTATAGGAATAACTATGGAGACACAATCGGCCTTCTTTCATTGCTTGTTGTTACGCTGGAGGATGGTACCAAGCTCGAGATCCCGACCGATGCAACTTGGCAGGCAAATACGGGTCCCACGGTGTCTTCTGAGATTTATAATGGGGAGACATACGATTCACGGCTTGAGGCCCAGATTTCTGGATGGTCCTCAGGATCCTTCAACGGTACCAATTGGCTGGCAGTCAAGAAATTGCCCGCGCTGGAAGGGAAGCTCACTCCCCCTGACGGCCCGCCAGTCAGGAGGGTTGAGGAAGTTCGGCCTCAAAGAATCTTCAAATCCCCATCAAACAAGACGATCATCGATTTCGGTCAGAATTTAGCTGGTAGGCTGAGGATTTCAGTATCCGGGCCGAGAGGCACAAACATCACTTTACATCATGCCGAAGTGTTAGAAAATGGTGAACTTGCCCTTCGCCCGCTGCGCTTTGCCAAAGCGACCGACTCGTTTATTTTGAACGGGAATGGTGTCCAGACATGGGAGCCACGGTTCACTACTCACGGCTTTCGCTATGCACAGGTGGATGGGTGGCCGGAAGCATCGACACCGCTGGACGGAGATTCGATTGTAGCAGTGGTCGTTCATAGTGACATGGAACGTACTGGCTGGTTCGAATGCTCGCATCAGTTGCTGAATAAGTTCCACCAGAACGTCATCTGGTCGATGAGAGGCAACTTCATTTCTATCCCCACGGATTGCCCGCAACGCGATGAGCGATTGGGATGGACTGGAGATGCACATGCATTTGGGCCTACCGCTGATTATCTCTACAACACCGCGGGCTTCTGGCGAAGCTGGCACCGCGATGTTTGGTCCGAAATGCAGGTCAACGGTTCAATGAGCGTGCCACCCTTTGTCCCTATTGTCCCGCCGAACGCGGACTCGAAACAGGGAGCTGCGGCAGTATGGGGCGACGTCACCGTTGCTGGGCCATATAACCATTATCAAGCTTATGGGGACCTGGATATGCTTGCAGAGCAGTACGCGCAGGCTCAGGGCTGGATCGATACTGGCATCCCACGTGAAGACACTGGCCTTTGGGATCGAGACAGCTTTCAGTACGGGGATTGGCTGGACCCAAAGTCACCCCCAGACAACCCGGGTGATGCGACCACGGCCACGCACCTTGTTGCCGATGCCTACTTGGTCCGAATGACCGAGCTTCTTGTCAATATCTCCACCGCCCTTGGCCATGATGACTTGGCCACAAAGTACCGTGAACAGCACACTAGCTTGGTCGATGAGTTCCGGAAGGCATGGCTGACGGACGGCGCGATGGCAAACCGGACTCAAACAGCATATGCTCTGGGGTTGCATTTCGGCCTTTTTACAACCGAGGACGAGCGATCCGCGGCCGGCGATACTCTACGCAGTATAATCGCTGACAATGACTACCTCGTTGGCACTGGCTTCGCGGGCACCCCTCCCCTAGGGTTTGCTTTGGCCGAGATTGGCGCCACAGACGACTTCTACAGCATGCTCCTTCAAACAAAGGTTCCGTCGTGGCTATACCAAGTGGTACAGAATGGAACTACGACGTGGGAACGCTGGGACAGCCTCTTGCAGAATGGGTCTGTCAACTCTGGAGAAATGACAAGTTTCAATCACTATGCCTTTGGTTCCGTGGCGGATTGGATTCACCAAGTTATTGGAGGGCTTGCTCCTGCCGAGCCTGGCTGGAAGAAAATAAAGATTGCGCCTGTTCCAGGAGGTAATATTACTAGTGCCAACTCTCGCTTTATCAGTCCCTATGGTGAAGTCAGTGCCCAGTGGGAGCTGAATGGGGATAGCTTTGACTTGGAGGTCACAGTTCCGCCCAACACAAACGCTGTTATTACATTGCCGTACGGGAATGTGACGAGGGAGGTTGGGTCGGGGCAATATAAATTCCAAGCATCCAGGTAGTGCTAGTCCCAGGGGTTTTACGAGACGAATGATTGTGGATGTAACCCCCACCAATTATATTTGCACGGCTTTCCCCTTCAGGGGCTACCAATATCTATTATACAGATAGCAGGAATTCATATTACAATCAACGTTCCCAATATATGTCCCAGATAAATATTTCTATCCACATCCATGTAGTCAGGGGCGATTCCTGGCTCCCAGTGCCGATACCTCATGCAAGCTACAAATCTCCAAGTACCCGTAAGGAAAGCACATAGATTTCATTACCAATAACGCGGACGCTCAACCACCGCATGACCTAGGGATAGTGTGAAGTATAGAATGTGTGAATGTGATAACATGTCTGCCCACTTGCTGATTCCAGATTGAATGGTGGTAGAGTGACTGGTATAGTGACTTCCCACAATCTGTATTCCTTAAGTGGGGGGCCCTTACCATGTATAAAAAGTTAAAGATATGACTCAACAGCACTTTGATCTACTGTGATTAGATAGTAAGTTCCGTAAAAGCGAGTATATTGCAGGCACTTCATCAACGTTGCCGGGCGCTTTTTGCTACCCTACAGTTTCAACAGACATGCCTACAGCTTGCTCTCGGCCGCTTGGTACACGCATCTCGAAATCTCCCTCACCCGGGCCCCGTGGGTTCTGGTAGAATGTCAATGCCGTACCTCTCACGGCTGCGACATTCCCCTTCTCAAAGCGCAAAGCCATCGCTGTGAGTCTTGGCGTTCATACAAGCCAGCTTCCTCAACTTTGATTAATTGTCAAAGTATAACATTACGCTATGTGCTGCTGTGGATGAGGTAGAACCTCCAACGCCCCATTCTTGGAATCAGGACCAAAACATGCAAAGCTGTTTGATTGTCTCTCAGGGATAAAGATTTGCTCTGGCCATGAGATGGCGAACAATGATGATCGTCACAACAAGCCTCTACCACCTATGGAACCTCTCCAAATGCAATGGATGTTGCATATGAAGCAGACGATGAAAACATTGTGAACACCGCACTTATACTGTTTCTTGAAGCTATTGCGAACCTTGTTAAGCCGCATAGTGTTGAATGGACAATGAAACGTTGTAGTTAAGGCCACGTTTCATTCTGCCTTATACACTGCGGAGACAGACGGATCTTTGGAGCGACTTCTTAAGAAACAGAAAAAGTGGTGAACGGGGCCCGGAACTAGCCGTGGTCCAAGCAAGAATGTTATGGGGTGAGCCAGTAAGTAACAGGAAGTATTCGGCATTTACCAAAGATAAAGCACAGTGGGGCAAAGTGGATTATTACGCATGTTTTGTTTATTGGGTGAAGTATGAGAACATGGCAAGTCGAAGCGGAGTGTTCTTCCGGACCCAAGCCCTATGTACACGACTAGGTAGGAATCTTCGGGCCCTCCTAGAGGTGAAAAAGATGCCACTCTACCAGAATGTATCACAGAATAAGAGCCCGCTTAGATGGCTGGCTAGTTGAAGCAGTCTCCCGGAGGCATAGGTATGCTCTGGAATGGCCAGTAAGTTTTATCCTGGCAATTACTGACTGACGTATGAAGCCGAGTCCTCATATCACAAGACGCGCACCAATTATGTCTTTCTTTCGCCCAGGTGAACGTGCAATATTATGACTACGTTAACATTGGTGACGTAGCACACGAACCATTTCTATCTATCCAAAAATGGGGCGCATGGCTGGTCAAAACCAAGGGCCATATGAAGAAACTGGCCACTATATTGGCAGCTATGATTCTTTTCCTCGATAAGTAATGAAAGGCATGTTTAGTTTTAACTAAATTACATCGTACCAGTTACAACTCACATAATATTATAGTCTTCTCCGATCAGTATAAGCAAGTCATAAACATTTGTAGCTAAATTACTATCAGAAAACTAGTCTTGGGTGGAGCGATGGTTGAATATCTCCTCCTGTCATGCACAGTCGTCGTCCACATGGGGGTATTTCTGCTCTCTGAGATAGCATGTGTACTATCTCACGCCTGGCCTTCGAGCAGAAGACTGCCCGAAAAGAGGGCTTTGAAGTAGTCATCCATCCAGTTGAAATCATTAATGGGACCATCGCTCACAGTGGGATCGTCAGTAGTGCTATTCTGATTGTCATTGTTGGAAGCTTCGCCCTTGTGTCCTATTCCGGGGAGGCTGGGCAACTTTGAAGCTATATCCTTGGCTGTCTCTATCGCATTGTCTACAAGCTTCTTCCACTCACTTTCATCTTCTGGCCTCGCAGTCTCTTTCAGGGCTTGCTCAGCTAGTCTGAAGCTCATGTCGGGGCGACCTCATCCAGAGTCACTTGGTCGGGGACGAGCTCTGCATCAACCTGGTCATCCAGGCGGTGGTCATTTCCTTCGACGTTGCCTTCTCCAACGCCCTCCGTAGCAGCCTCCAGGATGACAATTTGGTCCTCTGGTCTCCCGGGTTCCAAGGCTTGACCAAGTCCATCGGCAGACTCACCTATCAAGGCCTTTAGTTCATTAACAATAAGAGCCTCTGAATCCAGATCCTCCTGTGTGTTGCCGGGGTCCGCTACCAATGCGGCTACCCTCACTCCGCCAGTGTGAGGACGGGAAAGGAACTTGGGGCCGAGGGCAGTCTTGTCCCATCCATCTGGCAGGTATTCCCGAGTCTCCTTAGCGCTATCTTTGATAGCCTCCAGGAGCTTCAGCTGCAGATCCACCCCGGGACAGAGATTCCTCCAGGTATCCACAAATGAGTCCGGATCAGCAATAGCCGTCCAGATCAACGGGAACGCAATAGCTGCAATGGGCCCAACACCAGGGATGAAGCCAACAGCAATGGTCAAAGAGTTTTTCAAGAAGTTTTCCAACCAGTCCTTCTTTTCTGGGGCAGGTTTCCATTGGATACTCAGGCCAAAGTTTGCACGGGCAACCTGAGCCCAGTCAAAGTCTGTGTCGTCGTTAAAGCTTCGCTCGACCTTCGGGCTTGCCACCATATCACGTTCAACGATGATGATATTCTTCGAGGTGAAGGCATTTTGGGCACGTAGCTGGCGCGGCAGTGAGAGGAGATTTACAAGACCGTTGATATTGAACCCCACGGTCAAGTTGCCCCAATCCTGCAGACCGACTGTCTTCCTCAGCGTAACCGGCTTCCAGAATGTTTTGGGGTTCTTTGCATTGCCAGTGTGATGAAACATATTGACATTACTGTCTGCTGCTGCAAGATTGACATGCACAAATGTGCAAAGTTCTGGGTGGTCTTCGGACGCTTGGTGTGCCACTGGGATGTAGATGCCTCGGATATTGGTCAGGCGCTATCAAGATACGAAGCAAGCGGAGTAGTTAGCATCAGCAACAGGTGGCCGGGAGCAGATGTACTGACATCGATGAAGACCCAGCCTTCCTGCCTCTTGGGCATGGGCATGATCATGAACCACGACTAGAAAGTAGTTGTCAGTTATGGTCACTGAACTATGCGCCACTTGCGGGGCTCACCTCCATAGCACCACCCTTCATTTGAGCCTGAAGCCGGTCAACATTTGTGCAGAGATTATGCTGCATACGGCGCTGCTTCCCTTTAGAGTAGTGCGACCCATAAACGAAAGGCAGCTGTGACCAGCTTCCGATGTAGGGACCGTTTGTCTTCGTCATAATCGGTGGCGGCGTCCAATAGCTCAGGTCATTCAGGTGATATGTGGAACGCGGGTGCGTACGAGTTTTGCGTGCCGCATCTCCGGTGTGAGTTGGCACGTTCCAAATGAACTCAAGTAGGAAATGGCCATAGAAATGGTCCGCACGATCGGCTTGGTAGAAGTTCTTGTTGCTGGAGTTCAATGCAGAGCGCTTAAAGAAGCACTCGCCTTCGGGGTACGCCAAAGCCATATTTCCGTGTCAAACTTCCAAGTACAGATACTGTAGAAATAGAAAGGTAATTCAGTTAATGATCTTCTAGAATACCTTCTTGGGTTTGAATATCACTGCATGAATAGAAAGGCTGTTCGGGTTTGCAGGCCACCTTTTATACTCATCCGGCTACCCTCTCCAAAGACCTTTGCATGCTACAGACATCATTAACTCCTCTTTTCTGATTTACCTGGATAGCAATGACATAGTTTCGATGCGCCACCTACTACTGTGTGATCCATGCCGTCGACTCAGTGTCTCCAATCGACTCTATAATTCGTCAGTACGACGTAGAACTCGGGTATATCCCCAAGGCAAACAGGTTTGTGGTGCAGATTCCTATGGTGAAAGGTCGCTGGGGTAATTCTATCGTAGCTAATACCTCCTCATAATAGTAGACCCGCATGGAGCTTCCTATCTACTGAAAGGTATCATTGGCCGTCACTGCATACTATCCCTGCCATCTTTAAAACACCTCCTAGGTGCTAAATGAGTAGGATGCTCTAGACCATAGGGTGGTGGCGACAAACACACATTAGCCTGCTATGTATTATGACTTCTCCATAATATATGATACAACTGATCACCCTGACCTTCTTGTCAGGAAAATAAGTTTATTCGTACAGCACGGAGTCTATGATAGACCGGTCTAAAAGTAAAATAAACTATCACGGAAGTGGACTCAATGATGCCAATTCTTTTTAATCATCACCTTGATGAGAGCGAATCCAAGCTACGTGGCAAAGCTATCCCTCAGCTGAACTGAGACATGCATATAGCCCCTGCACCCTTACCACAAGTGAAGACTCACGCCCCACCCCTAGCCCGACTTGTCTTCGTCTCGCCAGCTCTATTGCCGGGTCATACAATACTCCTGTACCCCTCGGCCTTGACGTCGTTTGCTGCTGGCTGTGGCCATTCATTGATCGGTCGAAACGTCAATGCGGGGTCTATGTCCCCTAGAGCTCCCTAGTAAACAGTCCACCCCCTGTCCGCTCACTTTGGAATAGGGCCACTAGTTAACTCATCTGAGACGCAGTGACCAACTAAAACGGTCACCTCGGCGACATGGGTTGAGACCAGAGTGATATCTTGGTACCTTGATGGCATCAGCGGCAACGACTCATGGTACGATTGCCATTCTATTACCCAATCACGGCACCCGGTCGTGTCAAAATTATAGAGTATGTAGTAATTTCAAATCACTTCAGCAGATCAGATTTCTCATGTTACACTGGGAGTCGCGACGTTTCAACAATTTAGCATTGGGGGTTCGGGTCGGGCCGAGCGGGATAAAGAAGCCGGTGGGAAGAAGCTTTGATTGATCTCCTCTCTTTATTACAGTAATATTGTAGATACCTCAGTAGTATATATTGCATCATAGCCATGTAAACAGGAGTAGGAGAGAACATGAGCCGGGCGATCCACTGGCTAGTAGAGTTCAAGCTAACTTGCTGCAGTTTCTGCCTCCGATGTATTAACTCATCCTCTCCAATCCTTCTACAAGATCACTTTGTAAAACATATGTAACTATCCTATGCCGGAGACTATACAGAATCTATAAACTTGATTGTTTCAGCACACGTTTATCTTTTCTTACAATACGTTGGCACCAGATACAGGATGACGGACTCCGTCTCCAAAACAACACACTTGTATTACATACAATGATTGTATTGCATGTGCATTTACCATCGCCTTTACTCTATGTATGTACATGTGCCAATCAGGTCGAGCCCCCACGCCTAGGTCTAAGTAAATCCCCAAAAAGCTTCATCACCCCAATGCCGTTTTCTGTGAACGCCTCGCTTAGTCCTGGTAGCAGTGAACAAAGGTCTCAGTGAGGAAGCTGCCGGTTGAAGCGCAGTTGGGGCCTTTCCAGAACTCATAAACACAACGGCCAACCTTTGCGTTGCCATTGTTGGTGTCGACCACGTCGGCGTACCATGTTCCATCGGAGCGGGAATTATCCATGGGGCAGTCACCCCCATTGCGATCTAGAGTATCACTTAACACACAACCTTCTCGTGAAGCTCGCAGAATACATACCAAGCTCATAGCCATTAGGTACGCCACCACCAGCAATAGCCATATGACAGAAATTGGGCATGTGGCCGTTCTGGCCAGGGCAGCCGCCAGATCCATCGGATGGATTCAGTCGGGTTGCGTCACACTGGTTCACGCCCTTGCCGACAATGGTATAGTAACACATACCAAGCGACCCAGGGTTTCCCCAGGTACCAGCGAGGCCTTCACCAGAATAGGATCCCAGCCAGAAGTCGTCGAGGCCAAGGACTGCGGTAGGTGCCATCGCCATGGCGAGGCCGAGGAGTGCCTTCTTGACGAACATTTTTGTTTCGGTGGGAATTTGAATGGATGGATGAATGGTGAGGAAAGGTTGAAGGCGAATGCTTCTTTGGGGAGGAATTGCTTGTGAGTGAGAAGATATCAAGGGAATACGGAGGTCTACTGCCTGCCTTATATAGCTTTTCGGGCGAGGCAATGCTCGCTTGTTCGGCTAATTTGTTGTTCATGGACGGTGACCCTGGAAGACCGCTTTGCCGACTCAAGGGTTTCCCCATAGCCATCTCGCTCTGGAGTATAACCCGGGTTGCCGTGGAGCTCCACAATCTCTATACCGTGCCATCCCCGGCCCCCACGTAGCAGTCTGAATTCACGTTGGTTGCACCCTGAATGGACATATCTCCGGTTGCACTTGAGTAAAGATACATGCTCGAGTTGCGTATGCCTTCAACATTCTACATGCTTGTCGATTCATTCCGCACCATATCAATACTAGAGTTGACCACATCCATTCCTGTGGCTTGTTGGGGCATCCTATTTCACAAAGGCTCTCTCGGCATTGTATACTCATATGCCACTGTAACATATCGGCTTCATTTACTACTGAACGGCTAGCAACTTGGTAGGTACCGACTTGAGGCGTACCGATTTGAGACATGTTAGATTGGGGGCGATATCAATCCTATATCGGCAACTATGGCGAAGGATTCTAGATTCACAAGGCGACTATACATCAGGAAACGACCGGTATGGTACATACGAGCATGTATGACCATTAGATTCAACCCTGAGAAAACCACACGTCTCCTCAATAGGGGACCTTGAACAACTACTAATGATCTTTTACTGTGCAACGCTATCATTGGGAACCTGAATGTCGGGAATATGCACTCACGATATCTCCCATTCACTGGAGCGCCAGAGATATTTTCCCCGGATGCAGCCACGTTATCGGCATCCCAAGGGTCAAGCAAAATTACCGCTATTCCAACGCAACTTATGGAGGTGGGACTTTCTGAGGAAATGGGGGCTATAGACTTACTCCGGAGTACTTCCGTTATTATTGGGATTCTGTGTACTAGACATCAAAGAGGCTTAGATCTGGGGCTCGGGTAGCAAAATATATACTGAAAAACAAGGAAAAAATAGCCAGGCAGCCCACCCTATCAAATTTATCAGGGTATTGCAATTAACCAGGACACTCTGATTGGACAAGGCTTATGCCGACTTCGGTTAGTAGTGGCTGAGGATTACTTCTTTAGGAAATATCCAGCTTTTTCTAGTAATAATGTGGACCCTGAATAATCTGGTTGGCCCCGTGATCTGGATCAATATCTTCAGGTGCGAGCCGTGTTTATCAGTCAGGATTTAATACAGCAGTTGAAGGGAAGTCTCGCCCCTGCAGAGGCTGGATTCTACGATATTAATTGTAGAATCCAACCGCGGGGAAAGCTCAGATGATAGGTAACGATCTGGTCACATGGACATAACTAGTAGTAAAAAGAGACCATGCCAAACGCCTGCAACTGCCGTTAAAACTCCGAATCTGCCACTAATACTGCCAGTAGCCACAGCCTCGGTGCATACCTCTGGTCGGGCTTACAAGGCTATGTTGGTGGGTCATCAATGTGGGGGATAAAAACTATATGTGATTGGGCAGCTCGTATAGAACGAGTACTCTGTAAATGATCTAACAGACTAGGGCAGAAAAGGATCAAGCTATGTGCAATATAGGGCTGTCGACATTGATGCAGGGTCAGAGCCTCAGCGTGACGAGCAATGCTATGCACTAAGAACCCTTGGAATTCTTTGGAATATATCGGGCCGAGAATTGGTTACCAAAGATAGTAGGCAGAGTCATGATCGGTCTGTACTAAATCCGCACCGAGATCTATACGACTAGTTAGTATAAGGGTGTCTTGGCAGTCTTGCGGTATTTTGCCTCGGAACTGTGAACAGAGGAGGTGTCCTTACTTAATCCCCATCCCGCAAGACATGAACCAGACCTTCGAATGAAACAACACTCGATTTGTGAACCTGCCCGAAGGCGCGCATTCTGTAGTTACAAAGCGACGTTCAGGCTTGGCCAAGCAGTAAAGCACGTAATCAGTGTATTTCGAGAGGAATCTAGTACAACTATACTCTGTACTTTGGTTCTGTTTTTATTTTCAATTTTTTTTGTTTTTAATTTGTTTTTATTTTTTTGTTTAAACTCTCATCATTGTGAAGCTTCAGATTCCTGCAATGCGCTGTACGAGTCTGTATGATGTATCATAACAGTAACCATATGATTGAAGGAGAGCTTTAGAACGGACATGTGGGTTGGGTATATCAGACTTTTAGGACTCAAGACAAGCACTCGGCACAAAGCTTCTAACCAAGCAAGCTTTGGAAGCCCATTGGCCCTGACTGACAGATTCATTGCATATAATCATCACGTGACCAAGCAACAACAGGATAGTTTTAACAATCAAATCCCTTAAAAGGAAACATGCCACAATCAATAGTTAAGAAAGATAATACTAGGCTGTCTTAACAGCTGTATACCCGCTTATTTACCTTCTGATTGCGCTTCAAGTTATCGTAGTCGAACGTAAAGAATCGGACCTCCATCCGCCTAGGCATAATATATATTTTTGTCCTACATGGCCTATCAGGATATTACTAACTTCGGAGTTGCTTACACGGGTATCATTGTATCTATCGCTGTGAACTCTCAGCGGCCAAATACACCTTGAGTTCTACACCATTATGAAAACCTCAGAACGCCCCTTGTATACGCTACCTAGCAGAATGTTGCGTTTAATCCTCATCACAGATCAAGAAGTTGCCAAGAGATGGGCTCGGGTTCGGCCCGGCGCGAAGAAAAGTTGTTGATCTATGCCGAGAGGGTTGAACCCCAAGAGCCTGAATCCGGTATACTCGTCCGGCTTAAAAGGACCTTTGGCAATCCATAAACGTGGGACCGGATGATTACGCCGATTTCATCTATCTCAAACATCGTGTCCAAGTTTATTCCGTCCTTTTCGACGCTATTGTACATGAAGAATAGTGCAATTTTGATCTTTTCCTTCAGAAAACTGGGGTCTAAAGGTATTGAGCTACTAGCTTAAATATGCCTTTATCATAGGTACTACTCGAACATGAAATTTTATTTTTATTATTTTTTTTTTTAAAAAAAGATCTATCTATGTATTCCTATGCTAGCTGGAAAGTTGCCAACACAATTACATCTAAACATCAATGGTAGACAGCATCGGGATGTTCCATCCGCCGATCGCAGTTTGCTGATCAATCCAGATAAGCATTCTGGCCTTGCAAGGAGAGGTTCTCGAAAAATTCAGCCCTGCAATCGTCTCGCAGGAGTCATTCTCTTGAAGGAAATGATCGTCTACATGGAATCTCGTCTATATGTCTTAGTGTGATGCTGCCACGCGTCTTCTGATTTTTCCAATTGTGCCAAGAAAGGCACCCACTCGCGTACGTACGGAGCTCTCCGTCAACGCGTTCTCTACACGCCTCATATCAACGCCACTAAAACTGCTGGCTCAATGGCCATACCGAGATACTAACGAAAAGGACCGAACAGCGGTCGAGAAGAGCAATGGGTGCGGAAGGTTGGCTAGTACATGTACCGTCTATTAGTGTATGTACCAGTTTCGCACCCATAGTTCAGCCACACGTTTCATGTTGAATTAGACTGTTCATATCTTGACGGTTCTGAGAATAGATACTGACATCTCATTGTAGGATTCGAGCTGTTCGAATGCACGAACGCTTTCAGTTGCAAACATGCCAGCCAATTCTCGTTGGCAGCAATTTTCAATCGACAGTCATGTGAAGGGATAATTGAACCTGGACCGTGTATATCGCAACTGTGAAACATGCAAGCGAAGATAATGTGGTGTGGATTCCCGGATGGAGTCCGATTCATCATCCACCCACACCCATGCCAAATATAGGGCTTGCACTCGTGGTCTCCATGCCAAGCCCGCAAGACGCTGGTATGGGGCATGGGAAGGTTTGAAAGGACGCTCGGAGTTTGCGATGGTAGGAATGGGTGGTATAAAAGCAGATGATACTGCCTTCTGATTGTTTTTAACATGACCCATATCTGGTCTTGACAATTGTCGTCCGGTCTCTTCATCACCCCGGCGTGCCCAGACGCCTGTCACTCGTTAAACCATTTTTCTATTCACATCATGAAATATTCCATCTTCAGCGCGGCACTGGCTCTGGCAGTCAGTGTGTCTGCTGCTGCTTTCCCAAAAGTGTCGTCTAACGTCGACAAACGTGAAACTGCCAGCCAGATAATCCCCGAGTACTTCACTGGTAGCTGCAGCAAAGAGAAGATGACCATCCGTAAGGAGTGGCGCCATCTGACTGCAAACCAGCAGAACAAATTCCTCGATGCCGTGCAATGCCTGATGGACAAGCCTGCCAAATCCGGTCTGACGGCTACTACCAGCCGGTTCAGTGACCTTCAAGCTCTTCACCGTGGAATGACCAATACTGCATACGCGGATATCATTCACCATGTTGTAAGTCGATACCTCCTTGTCCTTACCATCTTATCTAACCTTTATGTGGAAAGGGCCAATTCCTCCCGTGGCACCGCTACTACATGCACATTTACGAGACATTACTCCGAGATGAGTGCAGTTATACTGGCCCCATACCGTAGGTTCACCATGTCTGCTTTCGCCTATTCCCCGCATACTAAGCTGTGTTACAGGTGGTGGGACGAACAGAAGGACGCCGACAGCGGTAATATGTGGCAGTCATCCATGTGGGGACCAGATGCCTTCGGCGGAAATGGTACCGGATCAGACCTATGCGTGACTGACGGTCGTTTCGCCAACTACACCTTGCACATTGGTCCTGGCGACGAAGACACCGACTATTGTCTGCGCCGTGCATGGGACAACGAGAACGCGATTGCCAATGCGAACAGCACCGCTCTCAACAACTGTAACGCTTACAACACTTTCTCGCCCTGGTGGGATTGCATTTCCAACATTCCCCATAAGGGTGTGCACACCTACATCGGCGGTGTGGTACGTACCAGCATCCTCAATCCTGCAGTATAATGGTCCCTTGCTAACCAATTCACCTTTTAGATGGCCGATATTAAGTCCTCCCCCGGTGACCCAATTTTCTTCATGCATCACATGTACATCGACCGTGTTTGGTGGAAGTGGCAGAAGGAGGATCCTATCAACCGTCTCTACGATATCAGCGGTCCTACCTTGAACCATACTGCCAATGTCGAACCTGCCGGTGGCTGGCAGAATGCAACCCTTCACTATGAGTTGTCGTCCTTCAACATCAAACCTAATGTTACTATTGGGCAGGTTATGAACACCCAGGGTGGATACCTTTGCTACGGGTATGATTAAGTCTGTTATACCTAAAGGCATGGTAATCTCAGGCAACTGAAGCTAGCATCCACCAAGACTATTGAATTGCAAGAAGCAGCTATAGAAGGACAAGTCTCGAATGGGTAAATAATTATGGCAATTGCCAAGAAAGCTAACCAATAAAGCCTTTTACAAACCCTAACCCTCCGCCTAAACCGTATCCAGGTCGATCATGTAAATTCTGTGGGCGTACCATCAATTCAAGGTGGCAGTTGCTGAGGTCTTCACGAAATGGTTCCGAGCAAATGTTTATGAGGTTGGGCTTAGTGTAACTACGTACCAAAAGGTAGTATACTTTCTTCTCGGGGTTCCTTTACCGATGCCTCTGTCGGCGCCATATAGAGCGATTTTTCTGGTATGCACAGGCAGGCAGATGTGTCTACAACGATGATACCAGAATTGACTGTTAAAGGCAACGCTGAAGTGATGTAGATTGTTCTGCGTTGAAAATATTGTCTTGCAAAATTCCACAAAAATGTAAAGTAGTAAAAAAGATGCTAAAGCACATTATGCTTGCTCTCCACGGTTGGGGTGAAACCTTAGATGATCACCAGGAAGATGTGAGTCTATTTCCTTCTCAACTAGGGTAATATAATAAGGGGACTCCCCTCACACTGACAGCTGGACATTTTAGACGGATAGGTTGAGGTATATAGGGCGACAGCCATGTGTTGTTTCTCATGGCGAGGGCTGGCCTAGCTGTGGCTGTAGTCTTGGATGCCTACTGCTGCCCGCATGGATTCCAATGTCCGAGCTATATGTGGACAACGCATAGAATTCATACTGAATAGAGTGGAAGATCGCTGACTATGGAGCTGGTTATATTGAAGAGCGTTACATGCAACTCTCGTCATAGAGTGTATATATGGCAGATTGGTCTCGCAACGCCACAAGGAGCTGAAGTCTGAAGAATGGAGTTGACACATCATCTGGTGCACGATACACCCCTACATGCCTAGCACGACGATCACTCCATATTCTTGATTTGATTGGGCAGCATTTCCTACAATTAAGCTAATATGCAGACATCAGCTTGGGTTGTGTCGGCCACTACCTTTTCATTCAACCAATGAGACACAAATCTCGCTAATATTATCTCGCGACCTAGAAACTGCAATTCGTTCCGTAAATAATCGTTAGCTGGATACCATCAGTCCTTTACTATACATCCTGCTATACATTTCGGTTTATCTCAATATGAACCATACTCACTGGGAGTGACATTTAACGTAAACACACACCAGATACTATTATCTTGTATATAAGGCCGCCCGGGGGGGGGAGTCCGAACTAGTTTAATATCATGTCTTTCCTACCCAACCTCCTACTTGAATACAACATTAACCCTGTACACTGGCGCCTAATCAGAGAGCCACCTGACCGACTGACCTGCATCATCGCATCAGAGGCTAGGCAAGTAACCGGGCTCGCGCCGAGAGGTGTATGAGGCAACAAGGCGTCTATGCAAGTTGGAAGCCATCCATATGCAATGATACAGCGATATGCAGTACTAGTAGGTATGGGTTTTATATTTGCTGCCTTAAAGCTTCGGTAATTTGCAGACCAAGCGTGTGTAACCGATAATCGTTTAATAGTGCTGCTAAAGCAATATGAGTAGCATAGGCGTACTCATGCCACCATTGGGTAGCTTGGACTGTAGAGCTCCTAAGTACATAGCAGCACCTGTATTGTTCAATTGGCTGGTCATATCTCACGTTTCGGCAAGGAAGATACCATATTCCTCTCAGGAACCGCACGATCATACATCGTCATGTCGAAACGGTTGATAGCAAGGAATTCCATGGGAGTGAACAACAACTCGCTTTGGGGTAGACTGGGAAATTTCGAACAAATGGAACTCGTAAGTCCTGTAAGCTCAGAGTGGGCAAAGCCATGATACTAACAGTCAAACCTCTAGACGTCCCTGTGAAAAATTTCGATGGAGGAAGAACACAGACAGAGAAGGATCTAGTCAAGAACGTCACCGCAAACTACGAAAATCTTGTAGAGGTCAAGGCGTCCTATGAAGGAGGAAGTCACTCGGCCAAGAACAGACAAGAATATCGATACATGTTCGTCAAGCTAATCATATGTAAAACGTTTCACTCTTGCTAATATGAACTAGTATTGGACAAAGGAGGCCTCCACCAAACCAACCAGCCATGAGCCAACCAGACATGATCATCGGCATTGCCAGACATGCTGCGGGCAACAATCACTTTGATAGCTTTTCCCCCTTCTAAAGTTGTCCAGACATACCGGGTCATAGCTGAATGGGCAGGGGTAGATATCCCACTTACTGGCATGATAGAACCCATTATATCTATCGGGAGATGCAATTGGAACCGACTGAGAGACATAATCCTACAAACGCCTCTTGTCTAGTTGCTTTTCCACGACCGAGACAGATGAAATGGGTGCAGCAAGTGTACATTGGATAAATAAAAGCCTGGCTTGCCCTCCCCTCCAGCAAACCAACTCACCAATTATATTCACAATTTTCAGAGTAAAGTCCATTCCAACGCTCAACTGTGAATGAAGACATTGAAGATTTATGCTTTGGCAAGCTTAATGTATTTGCATATACCCTCTTGCGATATTGGAGAGTGTTTCAATCATAATCTGTGTGGTCACTATTCATTTCCCAAATTCCTGAGATACCACTATGAGCCTTATCAATGTACAGACCAGGTACGTTTGAATTGGAAAAGTTCTTGAACGAGCAGATGCCTCCATACGCTATACCTTCACATATATAGGGAAATGGATAGGATGAAGTATCATTTTGAGATATTACAAAGGGAAATAGTTCATATATATAAGAGGTCCTATTCTTACTCTTCAAGTAGGGCAAGTACAAAGCTCTGGTTAGGTCTTTTGTATATCTCAAGACACTCGATATTCACTGCGCTTTTGTTTGTCTATGTGTCCTCGCCCAGGTGACAGGTTGCCTACCCTGCGTGGTAGTTTTTCAAAGCATGTTACCAATGTAACATGCGAGGAACTGTGGTTAATAAGTTTTGAAAAGCCCTACTATACTTTCACGCACTCTTTGTATACTTCTCGATCATGTGATGTGGTATGAAGCTGGATGTGTGCACGACGAGGTGACTTGCAACTTTGACAACCGCATCTAGAAGAACGGTTGCATACCTAACATAATATACCGTGAGTTAGGGTAATGAGGTAAGGCCAGAATATTCTGTTTCCCTCGTAGGCCCTTTTATGTTTCTGCTACTGGCTTCCGGGCCACATGAAGGCCAAGTCTTGACCGGGAGTATTTTCCGAAAACATCGCATTCTATAGTTCTATTTACAAAGATATAAACTGCAAGACCTTAATCTGTTAACACCATATTGCATAAGAAAAGGATAATACGGTCTGCCATTGTGAGTTTTGACAGGCGCTAACTGTGATAATTGAACACAGGCACTTATGCTCGGCTACTTCATCGAGCCCGGGATCGCGTCATTGACGAACTCTATGATACAAGTACTAGTAAACCTACTACCGGCAGATATCTTATCAGAATCTGTATATGCTCGGCAATAACGGATAGACTACATTCTAGCTGCATATAAGCGAGATTAATAATTGCTCAGACTTTATGCCAATGGCGTTATCAATCTAAATACGCTGCTTGGACGTGCCGAAGGCACAATAACTCGCGGGGATGATGAAAAGAAAAGGGAATCGTAAAGTTATAAGTATCAGGAGGGTCCAATGCCTGGAATGTGGAATATCTTATTGACAAGGGAAACAGTTAGCCTGCTTTCAATACTTAGGGGCTTCTTTACTACCACAAAATGGGGTCGCTCACACAATTTAGTCTACTGCTAGCAGCAGCAGCAAGCTTGCCCTTCAGCTCCGCAGATGGACAATACCGATCTCGTCCAGACCTCACAGTCCCCAAGCTGAATATAACAGTGCCAGCACCTGACGCCAATGGCACGGAATATGTTTTTGTTGCCCCCTACGCCAACACCATCCAACAGCCTGGAGCTTATATCTATCGAAAGGACGGTGATCTTGTGTGGTCCGGTATTGGATACTACGCAGGGTTTGTGGGCAACTTCCATCCCACTACATACAATGGGAAGACTGTCCTTCAGGCGTTCCAGGGATCGATGGATCAAAACCATGGGGAGGGTGTTGGCCAACACGTGCTCCTTGACCAAAGCTATGAGCATGTAAAATCTACCAAAACTGGAAATCACCATATTCCTTCTATCCATGAGTTTACCGTCGTCAATGGCGAGACTGCTCTTGTGGAAATCTACCTTCCAACCATTGCAAACTTGACAGAGTACGGTGGGAATTCGTCGCAGCAGTGGCTTGGAAACGGGCTCTTCCAAGGTTTGTTACTCTCGGATAGTAAAAAGTGTATGCACATGATTGACAAGAGAGCAGAATTTGACATCGCAACGGGAGAGCTGGTGTTTGAGTGGAACTCTTTGGACTATCTCGATCCTGCAGGTGAGTCCATTCTGCCCTATCTATCTAACCACCAGGACTCTTTCTCACTGTGTCACATCTAGATTCACTGAACCCATTGGGATCATCCGCTAGCAACAGTGGACTCTCATCAGCCAAACCTGGGATTACGTTCACATCAACAGCATTGACAAAGACGACGATGGAAACTATCTCGTTTCATCACGACACTTCAGCACCATCTTCAAAATCAACGGAACCGATGGCTCCATCATCTGGCAGCTGGGTGGCAACCATTCCACGTTTACGCAAGATTTCACATTCGGATTCCAGCATGACGCCCGCTGGAGATCACAGTCCGGCAACATCGACGTGATATCCTTCTTCGATAACTCAGGCAACGGTCAAATAACTTTCAACAACGTCTCTAGAGCCTTGTTTGTCCAGCTCAACCACACGGACAACACGGCAACTGTCCTGCGAAAGGCCACGGCGCCTTATGAGCTGCAGGCTACTTCTCAGGGTAACACCCAGTTGCTTTCGAACGACAACTTATTTGTTAGCTGGGGGTCGGCAGGCGCCTTCACACAATTCGGCGCCGACAATGAAATCCTGTATCATGCGTTTATCGAGGACGCGGTCAGTTACCGTGGGTTCCTAGCCAATTGGACTGGTACGCCAAGTGAAGCTCCGGCCCTGGCAGCCTATGTGGATTCAGCCAATACCACTAGGTTATATGTTTCGTGGAATGGAGATACGGAGACTAAGACCTGGAAGTTCTACCAGGTTCAAGAAGGTGGTGATTCCAACAAGGCGCAGTATCTTGGCGACCAAGTCAGAACATCGTTTGAAACAGCTTTCCTCTGGGAGAGCGAGTACTATCCTACGAGCGATGTGAAGTTCTACGCAGAAGCTATTGGTGGTAACGGAAAGGTCCTCACAAGGACTTTGCCATCTATCGCAGTCGGCTATACTGACATTGCGAGTAAGTAATAGAACAGGCTCCCTAGAACTTGGCATGTGGCTTGAAGAATACGAACTACCTTTTGGTTGTACAATATCATACCAGTTGAGGGTTTATACAGGCAGATAAAAACCAACCGTGTACTTAGAAATTATATCCAGAGAGGAACCCTCGTGAAGTGGGAGCTCAGGGAAGTAGTGTATCATCATAGTCTAAATGAATTGCCTCAGATGTAAGCTCGCCAGCTGAATCGCGCCCGAGGGTATTCGAATACATTCCCAGCCCCTTGCATGACGACCCACTTTCCCCCGGTTTATATTAAGGTCTACCGAATCCAGTTGAGCACCTACTGCAAGGGGCAGCATAAATAAAGAAAATGAAGAAAAAGTGAAACCCGAGTTGCAACGCTGGGGATTCAACCTTGACAAAGCTGCGCGATATTTCTGTGGAAGCTGATATCCTCGCGTTGTACTTTTGAACATCACCCCAACAACCAGCCATTATGGTATGCGCGTGGCTTGTTCCTCTGCTGGCATGGTGCGCGACCACTGTTGCTATCACGAACAAGGCCGCTCTTCGTGATTGTCTGACAACCGCCGTCGGGCACGATGCGACCCTTGTCGCGTTGGACGGGGACCTTCTTTACCAAATACATGCGGTACAGGTCTACAACCTCAATTTACCCATTACGCCCGCCGCAGTCACATTCCCAAAATCCTCAGATCATGTCACCGGGGTCGTCCGCTGTGCGACTGCGTTTGGATACAAGGTCCAGGCGAAGTCTGGTGGTCACAGCTACGGAAACTATGGTATGTATTGGTTTCCAAAAGGCACCTGATAGTGTATAACTAACGGTTTAGGTTTGGGGGGCACGGACGGCGCGATTGTCGTGGACCTTCGCCATATGAAGCAGTTCTCTTTCGATGCTACCACCAAGCAGGCCACTGTAGGCGGAGGCATGCTCAACGGTGAGCTCGATACCCACTTACATGCCGCCGGGAACCGGGCGGTCGCACATGGCACCTCCCCACAAATCGGTATCGGTGGCCATGCTACCATTGGAGGACTGGGTCCGACTGCTCGGCAGTGGGGGATGGAGCTGGACCATGTGGTTGAAGCAGAGGTCGTTTTGGCCAACGGGTCCGTCGTACGTGCATCAGCCACACAGCACCAAGACGTTCTGTTCGCGGTGAAGGGCGCCGGGGCGAGCTTTGGGGTCGTGACCGAGTTTGTGCTGCGGACGGAGGAAGCACCCAGTGAAGCAGTCGCGTACACCTATACCGTGGAGTTGGGAAGTGCGAAGTCCCGTGCTGCCGTCTTCAAACAATGGCAGGCGCTCATTATGGACCCACAGCTCAGCCGTAAATTTGCCAGCGTGTGCACTATCACGCAAGCCGCAATGGTCATCTCCGGCACCTACTTTGGCAGTGAGGCGGAGTTCAATGAATTAGGCTTAGGGGAGCGGTTCCCTGGTGTCACTAGCTCAAGCGCCATTATTTTCACGGACTGGCTAGGCCTAGCAGCCCACTGGGCGGAGCAGTCGCTGCTGGATTTGACAGGCTCTATTCCCGCGTCGTTTTACTCTCGCTGTTTGTCATTTACGGAGAGAACACCCATCAGTGAGGAGGGTATCGACCGGATGTTTAACTACCTCGCTACCAAGCAGTCCGGAGCTCTGCTGTGGCTCCTATACTTTGATCTCGAGGCAGGGGCTATCAATGACGTGCCAACGGATGCGACAGGGTACGCCCACCGTGACGTACTCTTTTGGATGCAGTCGTATGCAGTTAGTTTGGGTCCGGTGTCGGGAACAACATATGACTTTCTGGATGGGCTCAATGAAGTCGTCAGGAATGGCACGCCGGGCATCGGTATCGGCGTATATCCGGGGTACGTCGATCCAAGACTAGAAAACCCACGACAGTCGTACTGGGGGAGTAATCTGGGAAGGTTGAGTCAGATTAAAGGTTATTTGGACCCGGATGATGTGTTCCATAATCCACAGGGCGTCCTGCCGGCATAGCAAAATGTAACCTATCTTTTCCAAGGAGTTATATATATGCGCAGATCATCGTCCGGTAATAGAATGACCTCCTTAGGAAAGTGATATCCGAACACGTGACAACCAAGCTGTGTTAGTAGTCGTCGTTCTACATTGCCTAGTACCGCGAGCATTTGCCATGGAGATACGTGCCACCTGGTTGAGTTCATAGTCTTGCTCGAGGGGTCGGTTTGGGGGATATAGGAAGGGTTTCTCAAAGCGGATTATTAGAGGATCACCAGCAGTCATTATAGCTCAGTTCCCATCACGAAAGATCTTAATTGATTGTTCCCTGATGGAGGAAAACCGAGTACTAGATCTTGTTTGGCCTGGGCTGCCGGGAGTCTACTTCTCCACAACCATTTCATCTCGGGCCTTCATCACAGAGATTTAAATCACTACTTTGACCTCTGCCTCAGATCTTGAAATCCACACAATTGCGCCCATTTGTATGTGGGCCAGACCTTCGGATCAGCTGCATTCCAGAACCATAGCTGGCCATTTTTTAGTTCTTCCCGGCGGGAGAGATCTTGGGCGAAAACATGCGTCTGGCTCCTAACATTTCCATTTGTGTGGGTCTTGCTGCTGATCCGGATCAAGCCCCAGTGGACGCCCATTCTGGAGCTTTGATATGCAATCTCACATTCAAACACTCTCCCGGCAACCTGATGAGGTCCGCATGGGATTTGAAAGATCATCTGACGGGTTTCAGCATCATTTGTTATGCGGCACTTGCATCCAAATACACCACGACGGTTGTATGCTGAGGCTTCAACAATCTCGGGTGCCACATTAGTGGCCAGTATCTACCACCCTCCGTTGCCATGGCTGATCTCGTTGTGGATACATTTATTGATACTCGCAGCGGTAGCTCCGATGGGTATTCTATGGTTGTCGGCTTTGTGATCATGTTGTCCTGTACTGCAAGCCAAACTGCGGGTCCAGTTCTGGCATCTGAAGGTGCATGTCTTGCTTTCTTCAAGAATAATTCATCTCTTATATGGTCTGAGATAATACCAGTCTTTCCGCACAATGAACCATAGAGTGATATAACGAACATACCACCATGACGATGGCTCCCGCCCATACCATGCATACTCCTACGTTATCCTCTGTCTTAAGACTGCTCTGTTAACTTATTCAAAAGAACAGCCCCACGAGAGCGGCCGCGTTCAGCTGGCTTTCGCTGAGGATTTGCTTGATAGTGGACGTCAAGATTGGCACAGCCTCATGGGTCCCTCAGCCGCACTCGTACGAAGCAGTAATTATTATTCCCCACCTGGTTCATGTATTGTAATCACAATACACGCTCTTGGGTATTTTAACTTCACCTCCGGGTAGAACCAAAAAGCAGGAAGGAAGAAGGAAAAACACGGACAAAATAGAGCATGGTAACCAGAGTGCATATGAACATAAGAAACAGAGCACAATTTGTCATAGTCACGCTGGGAGTATACCAAGTCAACTGTCTTCCATCCGTTCTCTCTTGCGAGGAAACTGCCGCAAGACATCGGGAATTCTGCGATACAGTACGGTACATACAGAGTTGAATGATCGACAACTGGGCAAAGTTACGGTTACGTGATTCATAGAGATCGTCGGAGAGTATAAATTCCCAGCTGCCCCTCACCTCTTCCCTCCTTCACCATTTTCCATTCCACTTCCCTTGCCAGCTATATATCGTTCTGTGTTTGAGGCGCAGTTTATGCCCAACAGGACAGCTTGTTTGACTACCAACAAAGAAACTAAAGACAAAGGAATATGCCTGTCACCCTGACGGTTGCAAAGCACGGGGCAGAAGAGTGGCGCGCGGAAAAGGCCACGACCGCTGAAGAGTTGCTCGAGGGAACATCTGCCAGAGACTACAGACGCTGCAAAAGACTGGTCCAAAGCTCTTTCGACGAGAACAGGGTCGACGGGACGCACATCCTACAGGAACGCCATATTTCACCATCAGAAAACGGCCTGGTCCGGGCAGTCTTCGCGGCCTACAGCAATCATCATCATCTTATCATCCGCCCCGAAGATGTGTGGTTCGCCATCCTATCCCAACTCGGCTTCTACATCAACGCACACGCGGAAGAACTAAGATCGTACTTTGTTTCGCATGAGGGACAGAAAGAGCTCACAGTCAAGAGTGTGATACCCGACTTTGGGCGTCTGGCAGTCGCAATGACAGAGCAGATCCAGGCAAACGTCAAGGACCCTGAGCTGCGGGAATGGATCATGCCTGCATTCAGCACAACCACCCCATCTGACACAATAGTCTCTGCCATTTTGATGATGGGCGCCATGCAGAAATACTTCTCCTATACCATGATGCTCATGTGTGGTATCCCCACCGTGACGTTACTCGGCGAGCGGGATGACTGGGTCGTATTACTTTCAAAACTTGACAAGATTCCTGAGTTGGGTGAGGAACCGACACAATTCACAAACCTCCTCCGGCCGGTTCTCGAGCACTTCCTCGCATCGTTTGATAGCCCGTCTTCCCCCAGTGTTCTTGACTTCTGGGGAAGGTCTGTCCATCGCGAGGGCGGCGGTAGTGGCCCCACTTATTTGTCCGGCTGGATCACGGCATTTTGCTTCTGGGATGCTAGTGGCGAGCCCCTCTATCATAAGGGCTCGGTGGGCCACGGTCTGGGTTGTAATCTCGATGGTGTCGGGTATCACCGTGTGGACACAAATTCGATTCCTTCTGGTTTCAACACTGTTCCTGTGAAAGTTGACGACAACGGCCATGTTTATCACACCATAATGGTCGCCGGTCTGGTCGGAATCCAGGCCTCAGCAGGACCAGGTGCTGAGAGCACGAACCGGGAATCTGGATCTTTGAACACTATTCAGCCGGTACCGGGATGGTGGATGTATGAAATCGACTCAGCAGCGGAGGAATCACGGGAGAAAGAGAAACGTGATCTTCAAGCCGAAATGGACACTATACAGATGTATGCCGATTGGGATAGTGACCCCAAGCTCAGAGATCGTTATTGGACGCTGTACAGCATAAATCAGAGATTAGAGCAGTTCTGAAGTCCATATGCTTAGGCCTTTGATTACAACAGACACTGCGCCAGGTAAATGTGTCGTGGACCCGGAAACTCTCATTAAACCACAATATAAACATTGCTACCTGCTCCTGTGCGCAGTTATCCATAAAGGAATAGATATCGATTGTCATGTATTGCTCCACAATATGTTCCTATGATAAATCGCCAATACTGAGCGTAGCAGCTGCATTTTGAGACTGTGGCCTATATAAAAGCGCCGTAAGACAGCTTTCACATATTTTTTGCGAGGTAGTCACTACAGCATCCTGGTTGGTAGTGTGACATGGGCTAAGGTAGAAAATGTATGCCTTGAGATGTTGTAATCCTGCACCCACAGATGTCACTGGCTACGACGCAATTTCAAACAGTACGTGAAGGATTGAACGGTGTTCATTGCTCTTATCAGTTAGTCGTATCAAATCATAGCCTGCGTCATTATCGTACTACTTCAAGCGAGCTTCCACAACACCGACCGGTATTCCTGGAGCTCTCCACACTTTGACCAGCCTGAGGCCAGATATATCAAGGAGACGTTCCCAATCCTTTTCTGTGCGTTCACGCCCAGCGAACGTCATCATGGTGTGGTCCATCCAAGCATGGAACATGTTGGAGCCAACTTCTGGCAGGATATATTCTGTGATCAGCACCCGAGACTTCTCGGGGTCCATGGCTGCGGCTAGGTTCTCCAGGATCTGCCTTGACTCTGGCTCATCGGGCCAGTCGTGGAGACAGCGGCGGATATAGTAGACCAACGCCCCTGTAGAGTAGTGAGCTACTATAAGAGGCAAATTATTTGAAGAAGGCAATAGTGTCTACCTTTAATTGGCTGTGGCTGGAAGAAATCATGGGGCATGGCCTCAATTCCATGCGTCTGTGTTTCCGTTCCATTATCTGTGATAACGCTGGCCTGGTCCTGGAGTATGAACCTTCCTTTCAGCTCAGGAGCGCTTTCCTTGATTTGACGCAAGATGTGACCCCGACCCCCTCCCACATCCACAATGGTGGCTGTGTCCTCACTGGCTAAGCTGCTCAATTCCTCCGCAAACGGGTAGAGGCCAACTGCGATGAGTCCCGAGTCCTGGGCTACCATGGCTTCATTGAAGGTGGTAAATCGGTCGGGGAACTTCGATATGTGCTCAAACATAGTTTCCCCTTCGCAGTTGTGTACAAACGTATAAGGGTTGTTGCGCAGACGGAAATCATTTTGCCAGTTCTGGCGGCGCAGAAATTCATGGTTCCTCAGCATGGGTGTGAAATATTCATCCGCCCTGAAGTTCCCTTGTTAGATGCTCTATTGTGAGATTGCGTCATGGACATCTCTTACATTAGCTTGTAGACCCCCATCATTTGAGGTGCCATGTAGATCTCTGAAAATGGGGTGTGAGCGTATTCCTCTTCCCCGGTCTCCCGGAACGGTCCCATTGGGGTGACTGCGCGCATAAGGCGTACTATGTCTGTAGTTAGCCACACCATGAATCAGATACTAGATCATAATACCTACCGATTACATCTTTGTCCACGCCAGTCTTTGTAGAAAGTTCCTTGGCTGAAATACTTCTCCCTCCTGTAGGGGTGGCGTGGAATATTCCCGCTTCAAGGAGTGCTCTGATGGCTCCCATATTCGCTGCCTGTACATCGTCAATTATTTACGTGACGCTATATTTTGATCAGGAGTAATTGCATTTAGTCTGCTTTTCTTACATCTTCGAACTTGGAAAAAACCATATCTGCAGGCCCGCGAATAGTTTGATAAAGTCGAGCGGCCTTGGCCATGAGATCGTATCTGGCATCGTAGCTGTCTGCCTCGGATAATCGCTCCTTGTACCGAGTAGCGGCAGCAATGACCTGATCCAGATCCTCCTGGATGGGATCAAAATTTGGATCGATGCTACCCATTTGGATCAGGTGAGCTCCTAAATCGACAACAATGAAACTGCAGACAGCATACCCTTGTCAACACTATCCCTGCAGGGACCTGGCAATCAACTTATAGATGGTGCGAGAAGTCCGAGATGTGGAGTGCGAGGGGGTGGCTTCTACAGAAACACCAATCATTATGGTTGGGGCACACTAGCAATGTGATATGGGGACTTTTATGTTGCAAAGCCCTTCCGAACGCTCAGCCTCTGGTGGGTGGTTAGGGCTCGCACGGTTGAGATATCACACCTCGTATCCCCACTGGACGGTATAGCCAAAGCTTCAGGGGCATACTGAAAATCAAATCTCCAGTTGGGATCTGCACAGACGGAACGACGCGACAATCTACATCGCTCTGATTGGCAAGGTTGATCAGTGTATACACATCAACAAGACGATCTGATTACGAGTTCAATGTAGCTCAGACCACCCGACATTGCTAAGGTTGACCGCATTCCTCCCACGGAATCAATGCGTCCCCAACACGGAACACGGATGTCGAGACATTAGAGCTATTCTCAGCGGAAGCCACTACATATCTGACATGTCATTCTCACCCCCACTCTATGATTATCATAGCCTAATAGGGCATAGTTGATCATACTAACACATCCTCCGTGAGCAACATCCACCAATCAAGTCATTATCCATGCATCACGAATGGCACCATCTGCGATCACCCCCATTCTAACAGAAAACCAGTTTTCCCTACCACCTGGCTCCTGGGTCTGCACAATGTAAGACCCCCTGTATGCTTGCATAGTAGTGCCAGAATGGTTGTCTAAGCTGCTACACGTCAGCCATAACCCTGAATTATAGCAACCGTCAACCGTGGTACTAGCCTCACCTTTCCAGAGTCTCGGTGAGCTTATCCGAAGCTAGACGGAGCCTAGTGTTATATGATCTTGTTCATTAACGGGTGGAAGCTAACATCCCATTGCAATGAAAGATGTTAGACAGATTAGAGCCCCATAGCCACCAGCGAATCATTCAACGTGATCCCTGATTACTTTACCAGTGTAAAGCATTTACAAAGCAAACGCAAGGGATTCATTGTGCAAATTATGACTAGTTGCATTGAATTTAGCCGGTCGCAGGTCTATGACACATCGTGCAGCCTTATACTCCATTCCATACAATGCCGAGCCCCCTTCTCGTTGTCGCAGTCCGTTCGGGGTAATAGCCCATGAATGCCAATAGAGGTGTCAAGTACCTAATGAAGATCATGCCGGTCCCGGGCTGTATAGCTATTGGCTCCTCCAATATTCCTGGATTGATCCGGTTGAAGGTAAGGTTACATTCTGACCGGTTTCATTCCAAGAAATTCCGGAGAGGTAGTGGATGATGCATGACTACGATCGACTGCATGGTTCACTCCGGAGGAGTGCAAATAGCAGGACCCATACTCGTAGGATCGCCGTCCGATGAAAGTTATCCGAATACTTTTAAATTTTTCCATCGGGGAACCCAGTGTTGCGAAGATCGTTGTCCGTGCTTCTGTTTTGACCAGACCGGCTGTCTAATGGCCGAACCCTATCGGTGATCGAAAAATCAGGCGACATGTCAAAATAGAGCCATTCAGATGATTATTGCATAATGTGCCGACATATAAGGACAATTTCCCCAATTCTTAGAATATGTCCGACTTCAAACAAGCATGCACGTCTGCGATGGTGGAATTTGCTCCTCTGTTAAGAGCGCAAACCAAACGCAGGACTGAGGCCCAGGCGTCTACTACACTTTGGCCGCTATAACATCAGACATTCGCCATGGATCTGAGCAAAATACCGGTAGCCCCTCCACCACCAGGGGTTACTCCCAACTTCGACAACCCGGAGGGCTCAAAGTTCAAGATCTACTCCGTCAGCATTGCAATGTGCTCATCCGCGACCCTTGTCTTACTTCTTCGATTGTATACGCGCTTTTACATTCTAAGAACATATGGGCTAGATGACCGTATGTACTACCCCATTTATGCCCTACGCCCATTCTTGCATGAGCTTCCGTCGATGCTGAACATCACCTAGTGTGCTGCGTAATGGGGCAGATCTGTGCGTGGATTTTCGCCATCCTGAGCTTGATCAGTACGTATCCTTCACTGGGTTACTATGTCAGAAGGCAATGACTAACGGATGAAGACGTTAAAAACGGATACGGTGTACATGTCTGGGACTTGCATCTCGACACACTAACACCATTCAAAAAGGTTTGTCTGTCGCTCAGCCCTTGAATATATGCCACATACTAAGCAGTAGCAGTATGATCTCGCCGAGGAGGATATCTACGCCCTCGGTGTCTGGTTCGTCAAAACGGCCATCCTGCTCTTCTACCTTCGACTCAGTCCCGAAAAGCGCTTCCGCCAAATGACTTTCGCAATCATGGTCTTCGTCGCTTTCTACAGTCTCCTGAGCATCCTGATTTTCACACTCGGGTGTAATCCAGTTCGGGCTATGTGGGATGTCACCATCCAGGATGCCAAATGTGTCGATCAGTTCGCGTTCGTGTATGCGAACGCAGCTTTCAATGTGTTTTCTGACCTCGTGACCCTGATCCTCCCCATTAAGATTTGCTGGTCGCTGCAGACGTCACTAAGGCAAAGAATGCTTCTTATGGTCGTTTTTGGGACGGGCTCATTGTAAGCACTCTACCACGACGGGTGGATGTGGTCACATTGCTAATGGGGTTTATCTAGTTGCTGTGTGGTAGCTATCCTACGAATCGTGACCATGATGCCATATATTCACAGCAATGACTTTACGCATTTCAAGGTCACCCTCGCAAACTGGTGGTATGTTCATAGGTCCATGTGATCCATATTCCCCAGAACTACGATAGCACATACTAATCATGGTAATATAGCATGATCGAAATCAACGTCGGCATAATATGTGCCTGTCTACCAACAATGCGACCGCTCCTAGCCCGAAGCTTCCCACGGATTTTCAGCAGCATTGACCGGAGCAACAACAAGAATTACAAAGGCTCGGCTGGCAGCTATTCCTTGAAGCCACGCAGGAAGATCCACAACTGGGACCATCTTACAACGCTTCAAGGCACCCAGTTAACGACACAAGATCCGGAGAATCGCAAGAATTCGGAAAGTGTCCAAGAGCTGGTTAAGCCTGATGGGCACAATGAAGCCCAGGGAATCATGACAAGTACAGAATACTCCGTCACTTACAATAGGGACCATAGTCATCTCACTTGAAGTGAAATGGTGAGCGATCGAACATGGGCCGTGTGGTTAAAACCTCTATTCTAATTATTCATATTATTTGGGGGATATTCTTACCAATGGTGACTATTTTATCACATGTATTTACTATGTAGTATTGATTTCTGACAAGTACACGAATATCCAATCTAATCATGTCAAGCCTTTGTCAATCATCGCTTTTGCCTTGTACTATGTCCCGGCCTTGCCCGGAGGAAACGATGTGATTTTATCCCTTACATATCGGACGGGACACGAATCGGCCCGCCAGATCTCCTCCCCCTTATGTAGGGTAGTGATCGCCGGACCCTTCCTGCACCAGTTTCAATAGTTGGTCTTGTTCTTATTTCCCCATTTGGATTCCATCCTTAATGCCCGCGGAGATCAGTGTCTGCCTGTCGCTGCTAGTCCAGTGTGGCATACTTGACAAATCAACTCCTCTCCAAGGCTCAATATTATTCTATTTAAAAGTGCAAGCCTGCGCGAGATATGGCGCTATTGCAGGCTTATTGTCGGTGCGGCTGACGTTTACCTTCCTTTAGGCATCTTGGAGGCTTCTCGCCACAGCAACCAGGGGTTGCTTGAAACTAATTGTTATTCTTGGAAGGTGCTGGGGTAAATCCTAGGGTTCACAGGTGAAAGGGGGAAATATGGAGGAAGTAGGATAGGACAGCTGTTGTATGATATATGTGGGTAGGACGAAGATACTCATGCTGTTTATAGATACTAGAGTGGAAAAGCCGAAGGTCTATGAGGATGGGAAAGGTCAGTCAATAAATTACCAGTGCTAGATTCCCTATCCTTGGATAATCAATAGGGTTTTTGATCTTCCTCTATAATGTAGATATGGTATTTCCATCTTATCATCTCGGCCCATCGGTGACACACCCATGGCTGGCGTCGCTCACTAGAGTCGCATACTTCCATAGCGTTCCCTTGGTCGCCCGTGGCTTGGGCGCCCTCCACTCACTTTGTCTTCTCTCCATCTCTTCATCAGACACCTCCAGGTCAACCACCCTCTTTTCCGCATCGATCACAACCCTATCACCATCTCTGACCAACGCAATTGGCCCACCCTCCATAGCCTCTGGCACGATATGTCCAATCAAGAAGCCATGGCTTCCACCAGAAAATCGACCATCAGTCAGCAACGCAACATCCTTGCCAAGCCCGGCGCCCATGATAGCGGAGCTGGGTTTGAGCATCTCCGGCATGCCTGGTCCACCCTTGGGGCCCTCGTACCGGATGATCACCACTGTTTTCTCTCCTTGTTTGATTGCGCCTCTTTCTAGCGCCTCGACGAAGGCATCCTCGTAGTCGTAGCATCTAGCTGTACCCTCAAAACGTAGACCTTCCTTTCCAGTGATCTTGCCGACCGAGCCTCCCGGGGCCAAGGATCCGCGTAAGATCTGAAGATGACCCGTAGGCTTGATAGGGCTGTTTAGCGGACGAATGATCGGCTGATCCGCTGGAAAGTCCGGCCATGAGGCTACATTCTCTTTCATCGTTTTGCCTGTGACTGTAATTCCCGATCCATCGATCAGACCCTCCTTAAGGAGGAACTTGAGAAGCGCCGGTGTGCCGCCGATCTTATATAAATCGTGCATAACATACTTGCCGGAGGGCTTGAGATCGGCGAGGAATGGCGTCTTGTCTGACACGGCTTGGAAGTCGTCGATTGTTAATTTGATTCCAACCGAGTCAGCGACGGCAATCAGATGCAAAACAGCGTTGGTACTGCCGCCGAGGATGTTGACGACGATCATGGCATTCTCAAACGCTTGACGCGTGAGGATATCCTTCGGGCGGATATCCTCCTTGAGCAGGTTCTTGACGGTCTCACCTATCGCCTCACATTCAGCCCTTTTAGCTGGATCCTCGGCGGGAGTACTGCTACTTCCCGTCATCGTCATTCCCAGAGTTTCAATCGCAGTGGCCATCGTGTTCGCGGTATACATGCCACCGCACGCACCGCTGCCAGGACAGGCATTGCGGATGATATCGAAACGTTGCTTCTCATCAATCTGGCCGGTAATATACTGACCATACGACTGGAAAGCACTAACCAGATCCAGGGGTTGACCGCTTGCAGAACAGCCGGGCTTAATACTTCCACCATACATCATGATACTCGGACGATTGACTCGACCCATGGCCATGAGGACACCGGGCATGTTCTTGTCACATCCGGGTAACGAGATATTCGCATCGTACCACTGTCCGTTCATCACGGTCTCGATACCGTCTGCAATGATCTCCCGGCTTTGCAAACTGTACCGCATACCCGTCGTTCCCATGCTGATTCCATCTGATACTCCAATGGAGTTGAAGCGCATCGGTACGAGACCGGCCTTTGCGACCGAGTCACGTACCAAGGACGACAAGTCCAGTAGGTGTTTGTTGCACGGGTTGCCTTCGAACCATACCGATGAGATTCCGACCTGCGCTTTCGACATGTCCTGCTCGCTCAGGCCGGTCGCGTATAGCATTGCCTGGGACGCGCCTTGTGATTTCGGTTGCGTGATGTGCGCGGAGACTTTGTTAAGCTTGTCGCCGGCATAGCGGCGGGTACAAGAGGAGAAGAGACAACTGCAAAGTTGGAAAGTGGTCAGCATAACAGTATCTCTTGGCCCCGAATGACGACCTAATACTCACAAATTTCCCTGGTTATTGAATGACTCCCTCGCCGTAACGGCCGAGAGCTTGGTGCGAAGAACACGCGCGCTCATGCTGGATATGTGCCTGTTGTTCAATTGAGCTGCAATTTAAGATGACCGTTACTGGACTACTGGCGCCTTATATTATGCTGACCATCCAGCGAATATACCAGGTACATGGTCGCAATTGACTCAATCACACTTCGCTCGACCCCCTTACTGGGCATGGGATTGTCATTGTTAAGACATCGCCCCCAACTCCGAACAAGGATCTAACGGAATTAATCCTGCGGTGATAGAGCTGTAAACCATTCTCATAGCATTTACAAACTCTCTGATTGGCCCTCTTGATGTGTTTCAGTGATATTGTCGTTGCTTACGCCCGGAGTTGAGGTATGACTCCGGAGAGCCCTAAAATAGGAGATCCTGGTGATCCAGTGGAGATCGGACTTCGCGCCGTGCCCACTTGTCCCGAGATCGTGAAAGCTTGTTGGGCAATGAGTACATAACAAGGGAAGCTAGTACCAAGGGCGACAAGGGAATAAGAAATACACAAAGAGTTAACGGTCAAAAGTTCTTGCTCATCTTGTAGGAACATACTAGCGGTTTGTACAATTATATTAACAACCTATGAAGTATGAGTGACAACTAACTGTAAGCAGAATATAGTTATGAACTACCAACCATGTATCACCCTGTAGCCGTCACTCAACGATAGGACTAGAGTCACCTTCTGCCTCTCTTCAGCAGCCATTTCAACCCCTGATGTGTGATGGGAAGACCATGCTAGCCATGGTCGCCATTGAAGACACGTGTAATCTCCTAATCTCACGCGGGGAAACCTCTGAAGAATTCGTACGACTGTGTAGGCGGCTTCAACGAGTAAGAGGTCCTCCAAGTATCGTTTAATCTAGTAGAAATGTTCTGTTTAAACCAATAGCCACAGAAAATGGGTTTCCTTCCATCCTAAACAAACACGAGGGCCACCGTTGAAGGGAAAGTAGCCCCAAGTCGCTGTCGTCTCGTCTCGATACAAAGGTAAATCCTCATCCCACCTCTCGGGACGAAAGACATGAGCGTCTGGCCCATACAGATCCGCTCACCTATGCATCGCGTAGACACAGAAGGCGACAATTTGACCCCTGCGAACTAACACCGGCTTGTCCTGGTTTTTTCCTCTGCCTGTTGAAAGTATAGTGGTTTTATGTACAGTCCTAGTGTTTACCGGGATGGACGGATAGAGCCGTAGTACTAGCATGGGGGAATAATAAGCACGTACCATATGGCGTTGCCATGTACTCACCTTCTTAACCTTATCGAGATATGGCATCTTTGTCAGCGTATCGCGTGTCATGTCATCTTCACTGCGCACAACCGTTGCTATTTCAGCGTTCAGACGCTTGAGGACATCGGATTGTTGTGCCAAGCAGAAGCTACAGAGTAAACGTAATAGATAGACCAGCGTAGAAAGGCCCTAGCTTGACCAGCTGCCGTTGCGGCCTTTAGTCACAATGTCTAACTTAACAGGCATGCTGGCGTATCTCGGCCAGCCAAGAGCACATTGAGTAACTGGCCCCTAAGTACTTCCCTGGTGCTCGCATCTTCCGCGATAGAACCGAACACACATTGCCCATGCTTTTCACTGTTGTCCAGATTATCTCTCATCCGCTCTTCGATCATCTCCTCAATGAACTGATGGACAGAGGCACACGAACGCCAAAAGCTAGGGCCATTGATTAACCAATATAGGTCTAGTAGTCTGACGCGCTGCACAACATAGCGCTGAGCAGTATCAAAGTCCTCTGCAAACTTCTGGCCCTTGAAATCCGCAGACCCCATGCTAGTGATTGATTTCCCGAACAGGAGTTCCGTGACCGTTTCCAATGTTAGGCGGAAGAACAACGGCTGGAGATCCACCTCCGCTCCATCGGCGGGTATCCGACGAAGAAGACCGTCGACGTGAGGTCTGAATACGTTGAGGGTTCAGTACTTGTGTCGTGACAGTTGTGGGCGGGGTATCTCTCTGGAGTGCTTCCACGCATCCCCATCTTGTGTATAGATACCGTCTCCTAAGAAGAGAAAGAAGATCTTTCGCCGCAGTCCAAAGCCAAAATCTGTTTGACATAGTCAGCTTGTGGCTGTATAGGTTTCCTAGCGAGGCGTAGTAAGACCATTGGTATTTGTCATAATTGCCTCTAGATTCTCAAGATACTGAATTTCCGATCGGACTAGTCGTATGAAAGTATTAACAATCAAGAATTTGTCTCGAATGAACCGCTTACCTGAAACGCCAAGTACCTCCGCAATAAGTGGCAGGTAAGCCATACTGATGCTGCCCCAAAATATGTACGCGGAATGCGACAACATACTAACCACTTGTTCAGCTGAGGCTAGACAACGGGTCTAGTCGCTAGTTGCGGACACTCGGCCTTTTTCAAAGACAATGTTAAATCAATATTGGGCATGTTGAACACAGGCCAATATTTTCTGTCTGCGTCAACAAACTTCAGTGAAGGGTGTGTGCAACATTGCTGGGTACATAACTAGCACCTAGAGGCCTTGGTTTCGTCATTCGAAATCTGACAGGTGGACGCTCCCTTTGTTCACCCGGTACTGTGGCACAAAAAAGCAGAAGTGGCCCTCCTATAGAGCATCGAAAGTGTCTGACAGAACGGTGCGCCGCGAAGAAGAACAAGAAAATTAAAACATAGCTATCTCGTCTATTCTCGCAGTATTCCTGGCGGGATTGACTCCCCGCAACCGTTGCTATACGTCATTCTCCCTTCCCCTCCTTGAATAGCTGAGGATCTAGTGGGATGATAGAAGTCTTTCCATAGCCACATCATCACATGATGGTCCAATTTGGACAGCTTCAGCAGTCCCAGAGATATATATGATGCTAAAGCTCATGTTTCAGGACAAGTGCTTTTCCTAGTAGCTGGTACTAGCGTCGCGTCTCTCTCCAACCTTGAAACTCATTGAGTTAACGGTACACAGCCAAAAGTGCATTATAGTGTTTTCGGCCGATCACCACTTCGCAAAGCTATTGGAAATACTACTTTCATCATTTGAACTATCTAATGCCACCGAGCTACGCTTCTTTTGTTGGTGAAATTTGCACAGGCTTAGGTGGATTATCCGATCGGCGTGGCGCGGGTTTGTCCCTGCGTCATCCACTTTGCAGCATAGGTAGCTTGTATCTGGGCTACTTATCATAGTGGAGGTGAATACAGAGTATAGTCTAGGGTTATAGAAATGCCTACGTATACGTATCTCAAGCGTTGTTATCAAAAGCCTCCCCCATAGCGAGCATTGCAGTAATGAATATCAGGTTTCCGTCCACTGACAGAGAGAATTATTTGCAACTCGTGAGAATTCAAATGGTAGATATTGGATGGCTACAGGACTCGCGATCATCGTCCCAAATGTAGTAGCCTAATTTCTATTATTGAAAGTGCCGAAGAATCCCCTTCTCCAAAACCATCGTCCAGAGGCCAGGACGTACTAGCATCATAATGAGAATGCGGGTACCATTGCCCCTAGGCTGCGGATATATAATCTAGTAGTTTCAAGGGTCCAGCGCCCCCCTTCTCCTCTTCTACCATTGTCGGTCTCAGGATGAAGCATCTGGTAATGTTCTTGGTCAGGGTTACCTGGACTTGTGACTACGTTCCATGGGTGGCCCCGTCCACGTGATTGGAGGGTTCGTTCTTCTCTCTGCGCATTCAGCGTTTTCGTTCTTCCGCTCCATCGCAACCCCAACACGGATAAAATGAACACGAATACGGCCGCCATGGACAGCGCCACGCTGCACAAGATTCGCTCGCGGAGATCACATCATAAGTCTCGGCTAGGCTGTAAAAATTGCAAAAGGCGACGGGTGAAAGTGAGTATCTCTTCTATTTATTGTTTTATCGGCTCGTGTGAACCTGGAATGCTTCGCAAAACTGTCATTCCTCACGGCGAGAAACATCAAAATGCACTCCAGCATGTGGGCTTATCTACGTTCTCTCATATGCTTCCGGCCAAGAGGATATGACTTGTTGTACCAAAATCTGCCCGACCATGCGACTGACATGCGACAGTGTGATGAGAAGAGACCGTCGTGTACGAATTGCGTAAACCACTCTATTGAATGCGACTTCTCCGTATCTACTCCGACATCGCCATCGCCATCACCACCGGCAGCATCATCGGCTCGTCAGCGGTACCGATTCAAGCAATCCAAGTATCAGACTTTATCCTCTTCGGCGCCTAATGAAGCAATTCAGCGCCCTGGCGACAACTCTGTTGCCGTCCAATGCAATCTTTCCGTCAACAGCAGTGCCGCGGGCGGAATCTCGTTTGCGGATCTTCAACTCTTCCATCACTATCTTATATCCACATATCGCACCCTTACAGATGAGGCTTTGGATCGGCACGGTGTCTGGTCGATTCACATCCCACAGTGGGGAATCTCGTTTCCCTCGATCCTCCATCTAATGCTGGCTTTGTCGGCTCTCCATCTTGGCCATCAAAATCCAGATCTTCGGCACCAATATGTGATGCAGGCAAATGATCATTTTACGTTTGGAATCCGATCTGTCACCACCGTCCTATCTCAATTAAACTCTGAGAACTGTCAAATGATTTATATGTCCGCAGTCATGATCTGTCTCGTGTATTTCGGACATGGCCCCCGACCAGGAGAATATCTCGTATTCAGTAGCCAGGGGCAGGCGGAGTGGCTAGTTCTCATGAGGGGAGTTCGCTCGATTCTGGCATCAAACCACGCTGAGATCTTCTCGGGTATCCTGGCACCTCAGTCGGATGATAATGTCCAAAGCGTCAGTCCCGACTTGGAGGGGGAATTTCGTCAGCATTGCGATCGCATCAACGAGATAAAGACTTTGATCGAGATGCAGACGGCTGGCCCCGAAAAAGACTTGTATATTCGTGCCGTGGGCTGCCTACCGGACAGTTTCGAGGAAGCTTATAACATGCGGAGTGCGGGAAAAGACGGTGTATCTTTATTGCCTATGATCATAGGTTGGATATATCGACTCCCAGAAGAATTTATCGTGCTTTTGGAGAAGAAAGATCCATTCGCACTCGTTATTCTGGCTCATTGGAGTATTCTACTAACCTATATGACCTCTTCCTGGCTCTTTGTTGGTTGGGATCAACATGTTATCAAAGGTATTCGGGCTTCTCTGAAGGGGGAGTTCCATGATTGGATCAGCTGGCCTGAGACTGTCATCAGCATGCGAGCCTAGTATGTGATTCACCTGTGGACCCTCTTCAATATATGCTGAAGGACCCGACACCAAGTCATACTGGAGTACTATGTGATTGTATATATTTTCTGTGCTCAAGGAACAAACACCCATACAAAAAGATTCCAATTGAAGGATCCCGGTGCTCAAAAGCTCAAACGGTCGCAAGGAATGCTTTCACGGCATCTCGCCGAATAAGTCTATTTTTAGCAGCAAACTAAAGAGTATCCACCACTTGAACCCTGACTGCGTGATACATGCAGGTATGAGGCGATAAATATTAGATACTACTATGTTAGGGCCTAATCTCTGAATGGCATGGCTCAGCATGTGACTTCTACACTTCTACCTCCCCAGAGAATCGGTTATTGTTCTTTTCTAGACCGCTGCAGGCAGTACACGCGACGTTATCATCGTCACAACCCCCTCTTCAAACCAGAGTAGAAGTTAGGCACGATACAGTATATATGGACCTCGATTTATTGTCTGACGACCAATTGAATGCTCCTCACCCCTGGGGAAGCCTGCGTGGGGGTTCTCAGAAGAATACGCTCCTGGCTACAACCCAAGATAACAGCTACTTCTCGCTGCATAGACTATCCTGGATGTCTCAATTCCTCCATTCTTACAAAATATCAATGTCTATACTGTTTATCACCAGTGCTGCGACTCAGTTATGGATGCTACGAGACAAGAAAGTTGGAGTGTTTCAAAGCTGTCAAATGTACATACAGATGGTAAATATCGATCCTCGTTTCAAAATTAAGTGAAGTATCGCTTGGTTATGAGATTGACCAGCGCTCTAGGTCCTCTACCTGGCAGCATTTGGATTGCAAGTACTTTTCCTCTTTCCACTTCCGACTGAGCCTCGAGGAACATTGCAGATCGAATTTCTATCGGCTGCAATTTCATCGGCTTCCTTACTGTTGTTAGGTATAGTGTCATTCTTAGAGTACCGTCGCACAATTCGTGCTTCGTGGGTGACTTTACTATACCTTCTAGCTAGCCTGCTTGGTGATGCTCTGGAGTTGACCGCGCCCAAAGCGAGTTTCCAAGACCAGCTCCCAAAATCACCAGCTACTAGCCTAGCTCTAATAAAGGCTGCCCTCATCTTTCTTCAGTCTCGCAATAAGGAGCAAGTGTTAATGCCCCATTTCAGGAAGTTACCGCCAGAGCAACTAGCGGGAGCTTTTGGAAAGACACTCTTTACATGGATCTACCCTATCCTCGGAAAAGGCTATACGAGTCTTTTAACGCCGCAGGATATTCCTGAGCTTGAGAGAAAATTGAGCTCAGAACACCTACGGAGGGATATCCTTCGAGCCTGGGACCAAAGGGGTGAGTCCATGAGATATGGAACATGGTAGTCTCGAATGCTGATCTCTACCCAGGAAAGCATGAAACCACGCTGACATTACCAGCAACATTGCTCCGATTTGCGAGAGGGGCATTCATATCAGCGATTCTGCCTCGCGTGTTCCTGATTCTCTTCCGATACTGTCAGCCGGTCTTAATCAACGCTGCCGTTCGTTTTGTTAACAATAAGAGTGAAAGCCAAGACGATGCTAACTATGGTTATTGGCTGATTGTTATGGCTGGTACTATCTACTTCGGACTGGCTGGAAGTATTGACATCCCAAGTCTCTATTACTCTTAGCTAATGGTAGAGTAGATGAGTACCGCCGTGTACCACCATCAGCTCAACCGGCTACAGATTATGATTCGCAGCGCTCTCATCGCACTCCTTCACCATAGAGCGCTGCATGTTGAAAGTGGCCACCGTGACAATGGAGGACCGATCACCCTTATGAGTGTTGACGCGGAGACTCTAAGCACCACTGGAGAAATGTTCCATGAAACATGGGCTTACATTTTAGAAGTGGCCATCGGCACAACACTGTTGGCTGGTCAAATAGGCTGGTTGTGCTTGGTTCCACTTATCGGTGTTTGCTGTAAGTACTGGTGTATTATGCGATGGTCTTTCCTTCTTTTCCTCCAGACACTCACACTGAAAAGGCTCGTCCCTAATGAGCGCCTACGTAGCGCGTCACTTACACACGCGGCAGCGCAGCTGGAACGCCGCCACACAAAAACGGATGGCAGTCACAACGACCATGCTTAAATCTATTAAAAGTATGAAGATGCTTGGTATCTCTGCCTCGGTTAAGGCATTGCTGTCTGGTCTCCGAAGTGAGGAAATACAAGCGTCGATAAGGTTACGGTGGGTTATGTTTGCATATAATGCCAGTGGTAGGTCGTGAAGAGCGTAACCAGAGGTCCGATTGGTATCAGTGCTAACTATTGACCCTGCACCCACAGCCAACGCTCTGGGCATGTTCGTGCCCGTGATAACACTGGTATTATATGTGCTTTTTGCAAGATTCAAGACCGATGGCGCCCTCCCTGCAGAAACGGCTTTCACATCTATAGCTCTACTCGCTATGGTCACTCACCCTACAAACATGGTCATGACCATCGTTCCTCGCGCAATTGCATCGCTGGCGAACTCCGAAAGAATCACGAATTACTTGATACAGGGTACAAACGAAGACAGTCGAATAAATATAGAGGAAGCTCAGGTCGACTCGGGCATTGCAGAAACCCATGAGCGGGCAGCTATCCTTCTAGCCGACATGACCATCCAGTATCCCCGTACCTCCAAGCCAACATTGAATCAGCTTAATGTTAAAATCAAGAGAGGGTCAACTGTCATGTGCGCCGGTCCTGTTGGATCAGGGAAGACAACTTTGGCTCGGGCGCTACTCGGGGAAATACCACCCTCTAGTGGTGCCATTTACACGTCCACTAAGCGCATAGGGATATGTGCCCAGGAGCCATGGTTACCAAGCGGTAGTATCAAGGAGGTTATATGTAGTGGTCCTCAGACCGACGAATCCTGGTACGAGCAGGTTTTAGTGGCTTGTGACCTTGTAAAGGACCTAGCTGCTCTCCCCGATGGAGATGGGACCGAGATCAAGTTTCCTGGTCTCAATCTGTCCGGCGGCCAGCGACAGCGTGTGGTACAGTTGTTGCTTCAGCATAATCCCATCTGGTCTTCACCTCACATGCTAACCGTTGTAAGGCACTCGCCCGTGTTTTGTACGCTAGGTCTGAGATCGTCATTCTTGACGACACCTTCCGCGCGCTTGACGGCAAAACAGAGAAGACTATCGTCGATAACCTGTTAGGCCCTCAGGGGATCTTTCGAAGGCAGGGTACAACAGCTGTGGTGATAACGAACTCGGGTAGGCTCTTGATCTCTCTATGTTATTTTAACATTGAAACTAATAGTAACGAAGCCCAGTACCTCTCCCTGGCAGATCACATTTTAATACTATCGGATTCTAAAATCCAGTTGCAAGGCTCCTGGGATGAGCTACAACTCGATGCCCAACAAATAGACAAATTCATGCCCGATGAGCCTGGTCACCGAGATGTTTCACAAGTTGCTAAAGGCCAAAGTAATGCTAACCCGCAGAAAGACTACAGGGTTGATGCAGCTCGAGACCTAACACGACAGAGTGGAGACCTAAGGCTCTATGGTAAGGACAGGTACATCTGCTTTAATGCTGGCTAACTATCCTTCAGGGTATTACCTCAATGCGATGAGTGCTTGGAATGGCCTTTTCATGCTATTGTGCACTGCATCATATTCATTCTTCATCACATTTTCTCAATACTGGCTAAAGTGGTGGGCCGAAGCTGGAGACGAGAAGTCCTTGTTCTACATGGGCGGCTATATGGTGTTGGCTCTGGTAGCCTGGATTTCTACGAATGGAACTATGTGGTAGGTACTCGCGAATGTGATAAGCAGATTATTTAGCCTTCTATTGCACAGTTTCTGATAATACAAGGTTCACGAGTATGAGGATCTCTCCGAAATCAGGCGCCGTTTTGCACAGCCGATTGCTAGACTCGATGGTCGGGTTCGTTTCAAGAAACCTATTTATCCTGGTCGTATCCTGATACGAGATACATGCAGGGCTCCATTATCATACTTTTCTGACAATAATATCGGGGTCATCTTGAATCGGTGAGAATGAATCATGTCATCTGTATGCATGTGCTTACACATTGTAGCTTTGGAGAGGATATCCAGTTAGTAGACCGTCAACTACCAAACGCTTTCCAGGTGTTGGGAACCCGTAAGTAGCCCGTCCTAGAGTTTAAGTGGGCTCTAACGGAAGTATAGAGGTATTCAAGCTATTTGTGCAGGCGACAATACTCTTTATCGTTAATCCAATGATGGCCGTCACCCTGCCCTTTTGTATGATCATTGTTTACTCCGTGCAGAGAGTCTACTTGCGCACTTCGAGGCAGCTACGGTTTCTTGAGATTGAGTCAAAGTCAGCCCTTTATTCAAACTTTGTGGAAATGGTATGATCCTTCTTCTAGATCAGCGAGGTCTAGCATGGCATTAATTAGGAACAACAGGTCGATGGCCTTGACACGATACGTGCACTTCAATGGCAGCAGAGATACACTAGCGACATGGTGGGAACGATCGATGCCTCACAAAAACCGGCATATCTACTCTTTTGTCTACAAAGATGGTTGAACCTCGTTCTTGACCTCCTAATTGCCGTGGTTGCGGTTGGTCTGGTAGCGCTAGCGGTGACCTCCCGGGGAACAGAGAGAGCAACAGCCGTGGGTCTATCGCTGAATATGATTATCCTTGCCAATACAACCCTGCTTCGGCTTGTTGAATCATGGACCTCACTAGAGGTCTCCCTAGGAGCAATTGCGCGGTTGCGCTCTGTTGTGGCGGAGACACCCCAAGAAGAAAATACTAGTGATCAGAAGTGGCCTCCACCCGTTGACTGGCCGGTCTCTGGGAGGATTGTTGCTCGTGGCTTGGAGGCCTCATACAGGTAAGCTTGAAATCATATTCAATATTGTTGCTTTCAGGGCTAACCCGAGACTTCAGTCCTCCAAAGCTTGCTCTCGAGAACATTCACCTAGAGGTTAATGCCGGTCAGAAACTTTTGATCTGCGGTAGAACTGGAAGGTACCATCTCTTATTCTTTGGGCATGAAGCAAATCTAACCAGTTCATTCCTCCACTGTAGTGGCAAGAGCACACTGTTACTTTCCTTCCTTCGTCTGTTGGACCTCCAGCACGGCTCGATAACAATCGACAATATCGATATTTCCACCATATCCAACACATACCTCCGCCGACATTGCTTCATCACAGTACCACAAGACCCGTTCATCCTGGCAGCAGCTACTCTGCGCTTCAACATTGACCCCGACGAATCTCTCCCGGATACCACACTGATTGAGATCCTGGAAAAGACAAGGCTTCTGGAACATTTCCGCCAATTCTGCCAGTTTAGCGACCAGGATCCGTCTGAAAGCGAAGCCCTTCTAGACCTTCCAATGTCCTCACTACCACCTCTTTCCGCAGGACAGCAGCAACTACTTTCATTATCACGGGCACTTGCGCGCGAAAGGGGTTCCACGGATGCTGAATACTCTGATCTTCAGACATGGCGTCTTGCAGCAGAACGCAGACCTATTCTTCTTTTGGATGAAGCCACGTCCACCTTGGATCCAGATACTGAAGCCGTAATGCAGGATGTTATCGAGGAGGAATTCACCCGGAAAGGGTATACGGTCATCATTGTCGCTCATAGAGTAAGTAGTATGGTTAAGTATTTCCGAGATGGTGTGGACACCGTGGTTCGGATGCGTGAAGGAGGGATTGAGCAAGCGGTGCATACCCAAGCGGCGGCAGGACTTGTGCTGAAGGATGGTGGAGAAGGCGGAGGGTGTAACAATCCCTCGGCAGTGGTACTGTAGATGTACATTGCATACCCTCCTTTTAAACCTTAGTGAGAATATTGTGTATAGAGGTTGACATCAACATTGAGGAAACATCTCTGCATTGCAAACAAAAGCCACAGCCTAGTTAACAGAATTACAACCCAATCCAAAAAGGAAAATAGACCTCTATGAGCAGAAACCAAACAAAGAAAACACCACCAACGCCCAAACCCTACAAAGGAATCCAAACACTCAACACCTCTGATACCCCTTATACCCGGCGAGAGGCACCCCATCCCCACCTTCCTCCATACCAGCACACAACCTGCCAGCCTCCCCAGCGCGTCTCGCTTCTTAATCAACAACCCCGGATGCCAGAAGACCAAAACCGCCATCGAGAGAAACATCATGGCCGCATCAAAGACATAAATATACGCCTCCTGCTGATTCAAAGCCGACTTAACCGCCCCGAACTCCACCAACCTGACCAAATTCCTTACCATCAGGAACAAGCAACTGGCGTAGATCGCCCACATATATCTCCTCCAATTCAAGTCCGGGTTGGCGGCAGCCACCCTCGTCGGGTCAGCAGCCAGTCTGCGATGAAACACCCAGGCGATCCAGACAAACACCAGGAACACCACGAGCGCAAACACGAGTCCGACGAGGACGACCTTGCGTCCGATATCCATGACCTGCAGATCACCTGTGATCTGGACGCCGGCGCCACCGAGCTGGGTGAAGAAGCAGACGATGTCGTTTAGCACGAAGAGAACGGTTATGCGTTTCGTGCGCATGGGGGAGAGATGCTCTGCGTCGAAGGCGCGGATGATTCGACCCAGGACCATGTAGATCGTTGCGGCGACGAAAGGTGGTGCGCAGAGAATGAGCATTTGTTGGAGGGCCCAGGATTTTATGAGGGTTCTGTTATTGTGGGACCAGGCTCGGCCGTAATATCCAAATGTCTCGCCTGGGATATGTGTCAGTTGAGTTCAGTTTGTGGTGTATGCTTTGGGGGGGTGAAGGTGGTAGGCGATGGACGTACATATTCCGCCGAGGATGAGAGGGATGAAGTAGGCTGCTTTGTAGGGAAACATCAGGATGATGTGGATAACAGTCGTTATGCCGAATATGGCCATGAAGGCGTAGCCGGCTGTTTGGGATGGGTTGTAAGGGTAGAATTCGACCCAGGGCGAGGAGCCATTGACGCCTTCGTGGAAAGTGAAGTCCATTTTCTTGGGGTATTTCGTCAAAGTTTGAATATGCTAGAATGTAGTCAAAAGGTTTGAAGAAAGCATATGTTCATTTCCTGAGAATCAGAACTCTCGTCCCTGATTTATATCTGATGTGGCCATAGGCATCAGAAAACGACGATATTACCGGATTAGGGAATTCTGCTCACGAATACGAGTGGAGCCCCCCGAAAAGCTTAAATGCAGGGATCAATACATTGAGTACGCCTGGTGGTGGAGACCCCTAATTTTAGCTATGCTTGTATTTGGTTCCTGGTGGTGATTTTCAATGTTACTCGGTGGGTCAGCTGGGTTTTGACGAATTGCGTTTGCTGTTTTGGTGTACCTCTGCGTGTGGTGTGAGGATTTCTCTGCCGATCGCTGCATTCCAGGCTGTGAGCTTGAAACGGCTGATGGCCGATGGACTACTCTGGGTCTATTTGTTCTTGATTATTTGGTTGTGCGTTGTTGCCTGGTTACTCCGTGTGGTCCTTGTCAATACATGACGCTTTAATTATGGCCTTTGGGTCAATGGCAGATATCCCGAGTCTATCAACTGGATGATAAGAACCCATTGGGCAAAGTGCATCCCGAAACATGAAATCATACCATTGACCACGGGCATGTATTACGGCGAAGGCCTTCATGAGTCGGCCAGTGTCCAAGATAGGTATCGAGAGTGGTGGAGCAACTCCCGAGGCTACTGGCGCCAATATTAGCGATAGACCAAATTTGATCCCCTACATACAATATTACACAAATAGTAGTACCAATAGAGTCTATGAAAATATGCCATTGAAATCTAGGCTACAACGCTCAAATTGCACCATAAAAAGCAGTCTATCGTGAAATTTATGCAGACTTGCCGAAGACCTTGAAGCGGTCCTCAAGAGGGGCGAATTCCTTGGGGCCGGGCTCGCCGGTAGGGGTACCGAAGACGAGCTGGGCATCCAGCTTCCAGGAGGCGGGCAGGTTCCAGGTCTTCTGGATGTCGGCGTCGATGAGGGGGCTGTAGTGCTGGAGGTTGGCGCCGAGGCCTTCGGACTGGAGAGCGGTCCAGACTGGGAATTGTTAGTACGGGTTTGTTTAATCACATTGTGCGGTGGGGGAGTTTATCAGGAATGGGAACATACCAAGGTACTGGGACATGGCGTTGGACTCGAGGGCGAAGGGGTCGAACTTGTCGGCGTAGATGGCGAATTTCTCCTTGATGGGGGCGAGAGACTCGTAGTCGACGAAGAAGAGGACCTACACATATTTTTATTAGTATCGGTTTTTTTGGGGGGGAGGGCTGAAGGTGGTAGGAATTGGAATTGGACGTACAGTTCCGTAGGCAGCGCGGAAAGCCTCGAGCTTAGGCTTGGTGTGGTTCTCGAACATCTCCTTGGGGACGGCACCGGCGGCAACAAGACCCTCCATGGCCTTGATGGCGATGTCCCAGACCTTCTGGTGCTCCTCCTTCAGCAGGAGAACAACACGGGAAGTCTGGGTGTTGAACGAGCTGGGAACGTGGAGGACGGAGGTCTCGACGATGGACTGGATGGCATCGTCGGAGATAGGGCTCTCGGCCTTGAGACCATAGTAGGTACGGCGGGCCTTAACCAACTCGAGGAGAGTGTTGGTGGAGGTGCTCTTGAATTCGACCTGAGCGGAACCCATTGTGACGGTGTTGGTGGATATTGAAGAGGTGGTAACTGTTGGAGGAGTGTTCGATAGGAAGCTGATGAGATCTAAGCGTCTATTGGAGAGGAAATTGAGATCTTATATACGCAATCTCGCCATTGCAGATTGTTTGGCACCCCGCGATTTAGTTCCATTGCCATAAAAAAAATTCATAATTATTTCTCTCAAATGGTCCCATCAGCCGCCAATCACATTGTGCCCTGGAGATCCATTTTTATCGGCAAGTGTGGCTTTGTAAGACCGCAGGAGAAATTTATAAGCGACGACAGTCTCTCTTGCGCCTGCTTATTGGCCGCGCGGAATTTTAATGCCACTGCCGTTGAAAAAAGTGCGGAATTACGGATTACCACCGACCCAGTCTGACAAAGATTCGATCCACAAGGCTACCCCTGTTGAGCTTAACTGATCCCGTAAAGCTGAATAATTGCCCCTGGATCTTGTCGTCGGCAATGCTATTCTTAGTGGCATCCGGCAGAGTTTGTTACGGTGGAAGAAGAAGAATCCCCTTAGGGTCCCCCTGGTGCACGTGACACGGCGGCCTTTCACTACGGCCGACACCCGCTTAATCAGCGGTTGAGGAATGAGGCATTTCGAATGGTAGGGAAACAAGACGACTCTGTTTCTATGTTGATTGTTAAGCTCTCTAATCGTCTTATCAGGATGCCATAATTTTAGCGATAATGCTCTAGGCGTGCCCTACGGTAGCTCGCCCTTTTGGACACTACGCTAGATGCAACTTCATGCCAGCGATGCAACTATATATTTTACCGATTGGGGATTGTCCACCAGTGTCCCATAAAGAACATGCAATTTCACAAAGCTGCCATTCCTAATGAGAAGTAACTGAAATGTTTGAGGTATATTTTGAAGTTGAGTACCATTTTTCCTCGATCATACACTGGGACAGAAAATTGGTAGTGAATATAGCTGTATTGTGGCTGCTCATACGGAGCTCATATTGGAACGTCATATACAGGACGTCTCAGCGATGATACTAGCGTTTGATCAAATAAGACAGGACAGCTTAAAATGGCCCTCATGTTGGCATGCCATCTACCGAGCAGAATCTAACGCGTGCATCGTCAACTTTTTATATGCCCGAACCCCCTCCACCAGCTCATCAATCTCGATCTGTTCATTGTCTCCGTGCGCTACCAGGATAGATCCTGGCCCATATAGGTACTTCTTATGATTTCCCTTGAATCGTGGAACATCAGTCCCATACGAAACAGGGGCAGTTTCGAATCCTAGATACAGGTGTCAGCCCGTTGCTCATATAAGTAACCACACCCAAAGTCAAAGGTACCTTCAACATCATGATCAAGCAAGGTTTCGGGATACTCAAACTTGAACTCGAGTCGCACATTAGAATGTCGGGCAACAGTATCCGAGACGATCTGTTTGATCCCGGCCATATCCGTCGCAACTCGGACAGCACAAAGCGCTTTACTGGTCTCCGGCACGATATTATAACTCACACCACCCTCAATTGTCCCAATATTAAAAGTCGATGGCCCAAGCAGCGATGAACCCGGAAATTGCGTTTTCACCAAGTCATTCAGCGTTTCGATAAGTGCAATATTAGCATTCACCCCATGCTGAGGATATCCAGAGTGACTATCGCAGTCAGTTCAGGCACAGCCTAAGCCAGTGCATAAGTGATGTAAAAGGAAGTAACATACCAGGCCTTGCCCTCCCCAATCAATTCAAACACCAAATGCCCCTTGTGTCCGATGACTAATTTCCCCTCGGTCGGCTCCCCGAATATGACGCTCTCGAAGCTGAGGTTCTGGGTATTCGCTGCTATCATGCCGGGTCCACCTTTTTCTTCCCCGACTACAAATAATAGCCCTACGTCGCCTTCGTTGACCGCTCCTTCTGCCCTCAGCTCTTCTAGAGCGCAGATCTGCGCAGCCATGGGCCCTTTATCGTCGCATGCGCCCCGCCCATAGATTGTAGATCCCTCAATCCGTAGCGGGATATAGGGCGGGACGGTGTCCAGGTGGGATGTGAGACATACTCGGGTCTTTCGCTGGGTACCTAGATAGGCATATACATTTTCCCTGGTTGAGCCTTCGGCGATCGGAAGGCGTTCAACGGTATAGCCGAGGTTGGTGAGGTGGTCGTCTAAGAAGTAGGCGATTTCTTGTTCGTGTTCACTTGTACTCTTGGTTTGCATCAGAGAGGACAGAAGTGAGATGACGCTATCAGTGGCCATTTTTCTGGTAACTATCTTGTTGGCTCACTAACTTTAATTATGGTATTTGCGTTGAAGTAAAAGTGATGCGAATGACCCTTAATGGGTGCGGAGAAGTGATATGCCCATGTCGTCATCGGTCCGATCAACCGATCGGATCGGATCAAGATAAGATAAGAGATGCCCAAACCGATAATTCCTGGGGATAATCGAAGGCATTGATGGAAAATCAGCGCGAAGGTCGGAACTGGGATGGCAGATAACAATTGTAACGGACTAATGGGCTACCACGAGGACGCGTAAGATAGAGCAGAGTAATAGCCTCGTGCAAGAGGCTTGGGACAAGAAGAGATATTCGATCGGTAAGTGGTACCGAGGAGCTAAAGGAGGATGCTGCAAAGCTTGCGTGAATCTATGATCCCTGTTTCCCCAATGCAGAGCTACACAAGATGGATCAGCTTCTTGGCTAAGGTGAACGGGATGGTATGACCTGCTGCATTGGATAGTCTTCCAATCCACCAGCAACCTTCTAAAGAGGCCATGGAGGACCATTCGTTGATTGGTCTTGATTGACAAGCTATTTCTGGCAGGAGAATTTTGAAAGGTGAAGTTTAACCGAGCTGTTCCCATGCGTCCAATGTTAAGCTACCGGCATTTTACGGTCCCAGTAATACCCGTGCCCATAGCCCGTGTACCAAAGCACGCGTCGACCGCATCTAGGAGCACCAGACATTCCAATACCCCACACGGATCCAACCAATCTCCTATACGGAGCCCTGGTTGAAGCAGAAGTTAGAGCAGATTCGAAGCAGGAAGGACAGGACAGAAGGAGTAAGACACTGAGAATGGCGCGGTCAGAACGCGTGATCGAAGTAAAGGTGAAGGTTTCGAATAGTGTTTCAATGCTGCACTGTATTTCTTGAATCGGCATGTTTAGAACACCAAAGGAGGCTTTCTTAACGCAACGGCGAGGCCTGGAAATATTGATAGCGTTTGAGCTCAAGGAACATGACCAAGCATGTGGGAACAGAATCCTGCATTCGGCCAACTCTCGTCTGTGTGTACCTCAACATGGCGAGGTTCGCCGTAAAAGACAGCAAGCACAGCTAAAGCGCCCACGGAATTAGCAAAGTATCACTCTCAGTTACTTGAAAATATCCTCACTGCCTTCCGCGGATGCTGGATAGTTCTGGTTCCAATGGCAAAGAACAATCCGACACGGACAACCATGTTTGGTGGGTGGCATTGGTTGCTTACATCGATGGCTTTCGCTTTGGCTACACCACATGGCCTATATTTGCTATCCTAGTACACGAGCTGGACGGCCTTTGTGGGCCTTTCGCGGGCTCAGATTGCTACTTCACGATTGACGATGCACTTCGGCCGTCATCGGACATCGATCGGCGTGTAGTTGATGTTTCGATCGGAACCAATGAGCAGAACCACGGGTCCTGAAAGGGGATGTCCAGCCACAAAGCAGCCCCCACCAATAGCCTATACCTCTGAGGTCACCGAAACAAACATCCTTTATGGCTTTCTTAGAAGCTCACCCAGGTGACAATTTGGGCTTCCGGGTCATATGATGAATCATGAAAAGGTGAAGCGACCCAGGCAAATAGAGCGTTTTGAAACCCCGAGAGATCTTACTGTGAATCAGGCTCCCAGATGTGTCAGGTTTTCATGTGAGCTTCGAATATCATGTGGTCATGACTTTTATCACGCGGTGGTGTGCTTGTTTCTTAGAGTCTACTCAGAGATTGGGGTCGTTCCTCTATAATTCCAAACTCGATCGTACTGCGCTCACTAGGCACCCGAGCCTGATTTTCCGATCGCATCTGCCATTCAGATCGAAGCCCGATCATTTCTAATAGCATATTAAATACCGGTTTGAACCGAGATAGCGTTGGGCCAACTTCAGCATCGCGTCATAAGTCCCCAAATGCCTACCCCGGTTCCATGATATCGTGTGCCAATCTAAAATATACAGCCTTAGGAAATAGAAACCAATAGATGGCAGTCATTCATGGCATGCGTAATGTTGCCCATGTTATGGATTGGTCAGATCGTAGCACGGGGTGTTCTTGTCGGTGGCGGTTAGCAATGACCACCTGACTTTCGAAGAATTGACAGATATGCGCCTAGGGCCAGTGCGTTAGAACAAGACAGTAGGCGAAGGTTTCAGTAGTCTAGCTTACGCGGAGCCGTCCATCTCGTCCCAAGAACTTCAAGGATACTCTGGATCTCATTCGCCATTTGTAAGACGTCTGAATTCCCAGTCTCGCGACTCTGCCACATAAAATTTGCTGTAGCCTGATATAGACAGTCAAGTACCAGGGGACTCATCCTGAGCGACCCACCAAGATCCATGGCCGCGCGAATGCCTTTTGCAAAGTGAAAGACCGCCCGAGATACCTCATTGATACTGGAGAGTGCCATCTGTTGTACTTCTACATTCCCGGCTACCCCGCTAATACCGCTGCAACAATATCTGTCATACAGGAGAAGTAACGCACTATAGCAGATTCCAATGGCAGAAAACAGTGGAAGGTGTGCGGTCGGATCGTATGCTTTCTCGATCCATTCTTCGAGTTCGGTTGAGAGTGTATGTGATAGCGCCTGGGCGGTGCGATGCAGCTGCATCGCCTCTTCGTATCGAAATTCGACATCGGAGTTGCAATCGTTCAGGTGGCCAAGTACACGGGAGAGGACGTGCGCTGCTTGACAGGTACGTGTGAACGGACAGACTTGGATGGTAGTATTGGCGCGGACTGCGAGAGGTTCGACTACCGTGATTTCCTAGTGCTATTCAGTAACCTGCTTAGTCCGCTTAGGGCAAGGGTTGATGTATACACCACGATCCCAGGACTTGTCATCTGCAGGAAGGAAGTCCTCTGGTTGTGCATCTTCACATGCAAGCGGGCGGTCCCTGCCGCCTAGATTAACATATCTAGATTAATGAGTCAGTTCGGGCTACAGTGTACCAACAAGCGTAGGAGTGTTTTCGATAGAGTTTACCTGTCCAATATGATTACGGCCCACCAAGTACGACGCCTTTCCTCAAGTTCCACCCATGTACCTGTGTTCTTAAGCACATTAGAACGCCACAAGTGGGTAGATCTTACTCACCTACTCGGTTAAGCATCTGCGGCGCATCACTGCGCTGGTGAACTCCCATAGCATGTCCGAGTCGTGCGCAATGTCCCACTGTTAGATATGCCGCGGGATAGATAGAGTTTGATATCTCATATAGTGCGATCAGAAGTAGCGCCTGTAGCACTTTAATGGAGAAGACATTGCTGCTCTCAACATGCACATAGCAAGCTTTTGCAGACCTGTAAAGTTCTGCATCACTAGATTCCACTTCGCTACACGGTTGCGAATGCAACTGCATCGCTATCAATAGAAGGCAAAAATCAGGTTCATTCCTACGATCCGCATCCGAGAGTTGCTGGTACAGCCGCAACTTGGAAACTGTCCAGAAACAAGTTTCAGTCTCCATCAAACAGACCACCCGGTGCCGGGCCCGGCTTGGCCATGATCTTACCTATAGGGAAGAATGTGTGGACACTATTCAAGTAAACATCAACCTCGTATCGAACCTGTGCAGGACTCCGGAGATAACGGAGGTATTCAGGCGGCAGAGCGATGCGTGTGTTAGACTCCAGATAACTTCGATCCGGAGAAACATCGGAGTCGAGGAACAAGGTGGAGAGACCGTTCATGATGGAGGAACCCGCACCCCTTGCGCTTTTCTCATATCCGTTCGGATGAGTACGTCTGCGGGGTAAAGGGCCATTTTCACCGGTTTCTTGGGAATCCGGACTTCCAGTATTGTCTGCAGCTGTCGTGGAGCTCCTGTCAATAGGGGTGTAATCGCAGGCCCTCCCAGTCTTGCGACAAACGAAACATCTAGGCCTCTCTTTCGTACACTTTCGTTTCTGCTTGCGACAAGTGAGACACGCGTTAATAGCTCGCGGGTTATAGGCTTCTGGATCTGCCATGACTTTGAGGATGTTGAGGTAGAACTTCCCGTAGACGCGGGAATTGAATGCGGGCGGGCGGCCGCCCGGAGACAAAAGTGGGCGAGGATATCACATGATTCTTGACCAATAGGAAGCACGTGCAACCTCAAAAGTAACATTCAATTGGCCATGTATCACGTGTAGTATGACCCGCTTGCCAGTCACGGGTTCTTCGTTTCATAGATTTAATCCGCCCGCATTTGCATCCGCATCCGTATGGGGCCTCAAGATGATACTATTCAACGGCTTTAAGGACGATCTAACTCCGCAATGGACCTCTACAGCGTCAATCGTAAAATTTGGCATGATGCTGGGCATATTGGAGCATATAAAAGGGGCGACAAATCCATATCTTCTAGAGCCATTCAGTGCAGCCTCAATTTGAATTTATCCAGTTCAAGATACATAATTGACCCAACCCTAACACCGTGACCTATACATCAACAATTTCCTTCACGATGTCAACCACCAACAGCTCACTTAACAACTCCAAAGGTGGCACCAATTGCCATCCCACCGCACTGGAGATCATCAAGAGCAATGGCTTAGAAGGCAAACTCCAGGGAAAAGTCATCCTCATCACTGGCTGCTCCTCGGGCATCGGCATTGACACAGCCCGTGCCCTGTCCGTCACCGGGGCTACGCTCTATCTCACCGCGCGTGATTTGAAGAAGGCCGAGAAAGCGTTGGGAGATCTCATCAAGCAGCCCAACGTCCACCTCCTAACCTTGAACCTCGACTCGCTGGTCAGCGTGCGCGCCTGTGCGGAAGCTTTCCTGTCTAAAAGCTCCCAATTGAACATCCTGATCAACAATGCAGCGGTCATGGCGACACCGGAGGGCCGGACGCAAGATGGATTCGAAACTCAATTCGGTACCAACCACTTAGGTCATTTTACGCTGTTCTACCTGTTGAAACCTACTCTGCTCGCGTCCTCAACCCCGGAGTTTCACTCGCGTGTTGTCAATGTCTCTTCCATGGCACACCGCTGGGGTGAGCCTGTCTTTGAGAACATTAACCTGGAGGGAATCTACGAGCCGTGGAGAGCATACGGTCAGAGCAAGACGGCGAACATCTGGACGGCCAATGAGATCGAGAGACGATATGGGTCTCAGGGCCTTCATGCTTTCAGTGTTCACCCTGGTGGTATTAGGACTGGGTTACAGCAATACGTTCCCCAGGAACAGAGGGACGCATGGGATAAGGATGATGCGATTTCTGGTGTGTGGAAAACTTCGGAGCACGGGGCTGCCACCACCATTTGGGCCGCGGTGGCGCAGGAGCTAGAAGGCAAGGGCGGGAAATATCTCGAGGATTGTCAGATTGCAGACAAATATGATCCGAGTACGGGAACTGCTGGAAAGGGATATGCTCCCTGGGCGTATGACAAGGCAAAGCAGACGAAGCTGTGGGAAATGTCATTGAACCTGGCAGGGTTACATGCCTAAATCTGATATGACGTCGGAAACTACCAGTGCAGGGCGAATAGAAACACTTGATTCGTTATTGGATACCATGTACCGTTGTTAATTTCGATTAATATGCAGCTTCTTGCAGGATAGACCAATAAACCAACAATTGCCAAGCATGTTGCGTCTATCAACCGACACTAAAACCACCAGCCCCAATCAAACCCACTCAATGCTGCAGATCAGATCAGCGCGTGGCTAGAAGGCGCATTATGATTCATGCGTGCAATCAGCCGATAAACCCCGCCTGATAAGCTGCTATTATAAAATCATGTCTTTCTGCCTTCGTGTCCTCTTCGACCATCACGAAAATACTTACTCGACGTAAAATGGCCTCTCTAACTTTGTCTTCGGGGATTGAATCGCCTTCAGAGCGAGAGAACCAACTCTTTGCGATATTGAATGAATATGCCCAACCTTCTAGCTCAACCACAGCTTCCGCAGCCGCACAAAGTATCCATGGTTTCGCAGCTCCACTTCTGTCTGATTCCAATGCGGATAGCCTAGAGAACCTGCTTTGGCAGGTTTGGAATATTGTTATCAATGTCGCGAAACAGATCCCATGTGACAGTCCATCGCAGGAACGGTTAGTGGAACTTGTGAAGGCGCTGACCGACATACCACCGACAACGATACAAATTTGGGGTGTGAGTTATCCCTCATCTTGAGCGCTTTGGATTGGACTGAATCTTCTAGAATGATACTAAACTCTGGGTGGATTTACCTCTTCTGGGGCCCGAAATGAGAGAAGCCTGGAACCGTACGTGTTCACGGATCATAGGAGAAAGACAAAAATATGCTGATGGAATTTTAGTCACTCCAACAGGCAACGAAGCCGAAGAGAAAATCAAAGAATGGATCAACCTTAACTCTTTCGTCGCACGCCTACTGAGCCTTGGCCTCGCACCATGGACCAATCTCGCTGTATGGGCTCTCCGGGATGCCCTCGAGGAAGAATCGTCGGGGAGGAAGGTGGAGTGTGACATTGCCGTGGCTAGGGAATGGTTCAAACATGGTGGGCCTGTTTTGCGACAGCAAACCATGGCTGCAGAGAACAAGGAAGAGCGGATTATGGCTGGTGGATCATTGTACCAGGGACCGGCCAAGCTGTGCCCTGAACGATGGAACTTCTGGAAGGAGCGTCTGAGTCAGATGAGCGATCAGGGAGGTGAGCTGGGACAGGTTGCGAGTACAGCGAAGACGGCAATGGATCACCTGGAAGGTAATGAATAGTATCGGAACCGTAGGTCTAGTATAGATATCACCCCGCGGAACTTTCTCCCGTACTCATATGTCATCACTAGAACCAGGGAAGATATGAATCACGGAAGTCAAATATTAGTTGGACGGCGGTGCGAAACGCTGGATGTTGACCTCCCCGATATCTCCCAATACCCTATTCGGGTATGAGGCAGCTTGGTTAAAAGCCATACTTCCCTGGACCATGCTACAAAATCTCTGGATATCCAATTGCTAGGCTGGCTATTCTCTGACATTTTAAATATGCTTTTATTTCGACCTTTAAGCTGTCCCATAGTTGTTGACGCCACGATAGGGCCTTAAAAGCGTGACATCACGACTTCTAGAAGGTTAGGAAAGATAATTAACTTCTGATAATCCCGGTACCAGATCCAAGTGATCATTGCTGACGCTACGATCGGAAGCCTTATTACAGGCAACTCCACTGTGTAAATTTCTCAAAACTGTGGACTTTACTGAGCTACGTGGGTGCATGGTGAACGCAAGTGGTAATTCGGCCATTAAACACGAGTCCCATTTACAACAATATTATACTGGGCATGAATGGAGCAATCTGGTAGCTAATGACCAGTCCAGAGTATTGGAGCCGGCTACTTATCGTCCTCTCGATTGTTGGGGCTGTGGTAGCTACGCTCTTCTACCTTCTCCGGTTGTATAGCCATTGCCTTGGTACCGGGAAGCTGGACGCTGGCGATGTACTCCTAGGTTTAGGACTGGTATTATCTTATGGCATTACCATAACGACCGTCGTCGGTATGTGCAGCGATTCTTATAGGTAATGGCTTCATTATTGACTGTGCTAGCTGCATTGGAAGGCGTTGGTATAGACCTTGCAACTCTGTCGTGGAGGACTCTTCGTCGAGTAACATTGGTATGAGCTACCCGCCATTGAAATGACACATTCACTAACTATTAGGAGATGTTCTGGATCGCCCAGGAATTCTGGCCAGCCGTCCAGGTCTGCATCAAGGTGTCCATCATACTTCTTCTTCGGAGGTTCCTGGGATCTGTCAAGAGCGTACTTCCTCTTACACTTGTTCTCGCAGTTTTTACTATCGCATGGGGATTGGCAGCTCTAGTTGCGAATACCTTCCAATGCTGGCCACCGCAGACTTTTTGGAATCACGAAATTGGGGGCCATTGCGTGAGTGGACAGAAGGCCCTTTTTATGGCTCTTGGATCCGTGTCATTCCTCGAGGATATAGTGTTGTTGGCAATCCCATTTGCCATAGTATGGCAAATGCAAATAGCGCCACGAAAGAAAATACTGCTTACCATCTTGTTCTGTATGGGTGGAATGTAAGTTCATACCAGGCTGAACCGCCCTTTACTGACATCAACCAGGGTTTGTATTTTTAGCCTCTTGCGCCTGATCGTATTCAGGTATTACCCAGAAACCAACCTCACTGGTGAATAGGCCCATATGCAACCTTATTCTAATTTCTGCTAATCTGTGTAAGAAAGCGGCACAAAAGAAAGAATCTGGACGCTCCTCGAAATTGATATTGCGGTCGTCTGCGCCTCGGTCGTCATGATGCCACCCTTGTTTAAACGTTGTACCGAAACCTGCAGGAGAACCTACCAGCAAACAAGAAGTCGCTGGACGACAGCGGAGTTTCCTGAACAGACGGACCGTTGGCCACTTCATAAGCACTGCACGAACCTCTCCCTGGATGGTGGCTCCGAAGTGCGATCACAGGCTTACCCTCCTTCGACTGTAGATGTGCGCGATCGCAGAGCAAACATAGCAGGAGGTTGTATCAGAGTCGAGACGACTATCCTTCGGGACGTTCATGACCGCGATATGCTTTGGCCGCAGCCTGGGAGAAGCTCCTCGACCTCGGGGGTACCATCGACCCTTGCGGGGGAGGATAAGGTGCTTGATGATATGTTGAACGTTGACTTTAGTGGTGTTGGGTGGGTGAGAGCTACCCATAGACACCCATCTAGATAGTAAATCTAACTGCGCTTGTTGAGTGAGCACTCACCAAATCGGGAATGTCAGAAGCTCAGGCCGACAAGCACTATATATTGGAGACTTCCTGCTATTCAGGCTGAGAGACTCGGAGAACTGGAGCTGCCATGATTATATCAGGCGAGAAGCATGGCTTGACTCGGCGTTTTTGAAATTGCTCTGTATCAACCTCTATTGTCACATTGATCCCTTGCCTCTTGAGACAGCCGAGAAATATTGAAAGCTTCGCGCACATATATCCCGTATCTGAAGGATGTTGAAAATCTCCAGTACGACAAGACTGTCGTACTGCTTTACTACTCTTGGTCGAATATTGGATGGATTGCCCAAGATGCTGGAACATGCCTAGCAGCTTCTAAGACTCTAACGGGGAGAACATGACATGGTCAACCGACACTGGAAAAGTGTACTCTTGGTTGTCTGGTGAGAGTTTGACGTCATTAACTAATTCATGCCCAAGCGGCTTGAGACACACGCTCGGCTTCTGACTGCGGCCTGATAGCCACTTCATGGTGAGGAAAGGACTGCGATTCCAGAATATCCCGTCGTATTCGATACGATACGTCGCCAATGCTGTGTACCCGCATGTGTTATCTATACCCAGTATCAAGAGCATGTCCAATAGGCTAATGTTTAGAGTCTGTTTTTTAATAGCCGAGGGCTCTAATAACCAGGGTCTGCACTCTATGCATTAGTCGTCAAGCACAAACTCTCATTGTGCTGGTTACAACCAGTTAGAAGACAGACATATGTGCATAGGCCCAATGCTATACGATAGGCTCTCGGCATTTGAGCGGTAGATCCTTCAGACTACGGCAAAACCAAGGCTCAGATCTCACTGATCGACTCCTCGTATGATGTCGGATTCGTCTATCCGACAAATATCATTGCGATGATTTGCTAGAACCCACGGAGATACGGGTATTGAGAGCGCCGTGAAGCTGTTTGTGCCTCCATCGGTTCGTGCCCTTCACGGCTGATCGACAAAAACCTCCCCGCACTCCACATCCTCGGTCCGCCATAAGTTAGCATGCCTTGCACATGATTGCTACTGCTACACAATCTCATTGTACTTTCACTGCAACAAAGTGGTCTGACAGAGAATGACTCGCATCCGGGGGATAGCCAATGCGCTCATGTTATTGGCACTGCAAGATGGAAAGTGCGGATGGGGGGGTATAAAGAGAACTTTCTCGGGCTCTCTGATGAGCTTTAGTTGCCGTCAAAGAATACTGCGCGAACAGAAAGATATCCACCATGGAGAACCCGATTTCCCGTGTACTTGCATTATCCAACCGTATCCCACTGAGAAGAGCGTTGGAAATACTATGGGCGAACCCTAGACGACGCGTTGCCACTTCGGCAGGCCTGGTCGCAACATACCTTGTCCTAGTGGCTTGTTTACGGTTTCAGAGACTACGGAGACTGCATCGTCAGTATCGGCAATACTCAACCCGTCAAGGGATGGCCTATATGACGGACCATGATGCTTGGGCCATTCAAAAACAGGTTCTCCAACTGGAGTTCCCTACGATATCCCTGAAGGCTCTACAGTTTGCGCTCTTCCGAGTAAAGAATACCAGGTCAAACCCAATATAGATAAAGACTGATGGACTGAGCAGACATATGGTATCCCCACAATCTCGAAACTATTGCTCAAGACATCCCAATTCTCCGACCCGGCTACCTCGTTCAAGCGCTATGCCGACACCGGTGCACTCATTGGCCAGTTCATGTCCTTTGAGCCAACATCTGACCGTGCCCTTACGGCCATCGCGCGAACAAAGTTCCTGCACACCGGCTATCGAACCAGTGGTAGCATTCTCAACTCGGACATGCTATATACCCTGAGTCTGTTTGCGACCGAGCCGATCCGCTTCGTGGAGACATTCGAATGGCGTTCCATGAGCGACCTGGAGAGATGTGCTATCGGCACGTATTGGAAAAACCTAGGAGATGCACTTGAGATTGACTTCACAGAGTTGCCATCTGCGAAGACGGGATTCCGGGATGGACTACATTTTCTGGAAGAGATGACCGAATGGAGCCATCGATACGAGGAGCAACACATGATGCCCAGCCCCGAAAACAAGGCCGTCGCAGATAAGACTATGGACGTTCTGGTCTATGCTTTGCCGGCTTGGTTGAAGGGTGTTGGGGTCAATTTTGCCTCTTGTATGATGGATGAAAGACTTCGGGTGGCAATGATGTGAGTCTCGTCTCCTTGGGGCTTTGGTAGCGAGATGCTAACGAGTTAGGTATGACGCCCCCGCTCGCCTATACTATGCCATCTTCTTCTCTCTGGTAGCTGTTCGCCGGTTCTACCTCCGATATCTGTCGCTACCACGGCCGAAGCTTCTCCGACTGGATGTGTTTTCCGCGGATGCCAATGAGCACGGTCGCCACTATGTTAGTACCTGGAGCGGAGCACCGTACTACGTTCAGCCTACCCTCTTGAATCGCTGGGGTCTATCGGCGTGGCTTAGTCGGTTGTTGGGCCTACCACTGCCTGGAGACGAAGGAGAAAAGTACTATCCCAAGGGATTTGATACAGCCGACCTGGGGCCTAAGTATTTCGAAGGGAAAGGGCACAAAACAGTCCAAGACTATTATGCTCAATTGGTGAAGGGCAGGAAAGCAAGGCCATTTATAGATTGATAGATTGAACGGTCTATAGAACACCTCGGTCTCTTTACCCTTTTAGGAATGAGCTGCTACTAGCATATACTGAGAACTTATTTTCTTTTTATCACAATCGTGCCTGGCACTACATTCCCACTAACTACATAATCCTTGGGAACGCAAAGGTTAGAAAAATGCCGCGTGCAGAATCGTTCTGCCCAGAAAGATGGCTGTCGTGGCTGTCGTGGCGTCATAACGGATGCGATCCAGACTCTGACATCTAGCGAATCACCCCAGCATTCCAGGCCTTGACCTGCCCGTCCCACGGTTCTGACATTTTAAAGCTTGATGGATCAAACAAAACAAATATCGCTCTGACATCAGAAAAATCTCATTGCCACCGTGCGCCTAGAACCCCTTCAATAAAAGTCAAGTAAACTTGCAACTTCCGTGACTATTTCTCAACCCCTTCCCTAAGCCAGACCAGACGCCGTCCCTTCTGCCCTCTCCCTCTCCCTGATTATTGTCATCATGCCCAGTCGCAAATCATCAAGATCTTCGTTACGGCAAAGCGTTGGACGGGGGCATCGCCCGCCCGACAAGCTTGACGTCTGGATCCTCGGCAGTGGCATTGCCTCCCTCACAGCTGCCGTGCATTTAATTCAGGAAGCTAATGTGCCTCCGGAAAAGATCCATATCCTGGAGAAGATAGTTGTGGCTGGGGGAGGTACGATTAGCGAAGGGGACCCAGTGAATGGGTACAATTACCGGGCAGGAGGGATGCCGTCTTTCAACGGCTCGGCCATGCAAGAATTGCTCTCGGTGGTTCCCTCCAGGACGCGAAAAGGCAAGACAGCTCTAGACGATATTGTAGAGTTCGGCAGCCACGCTCTTAATTCGACCTCCCATACACGCCTGCTCACTCGGAGGGCCCATGACCTGGGTCGTATTGATCCGCGAAAAGTCAACATAGGGCTTCGGGACCGCATAGATCTTTTTGTGATGGTCTCGAAAAGTGAAAAGGCGCTAGGGAGAACACGGATTAAGGATCACTTTAGTAGGAGCTTCTTCAAGAGTAATTACTGGCTGGTCCTGGCCACGACGTAAGAAAGCGCAATCAGCAACGTGAGGCATTTTAAGACTAATCGTTTGCTAGATTCGGTTTCCAGCCGTGGCACAGCGCTGCCGAATTACGCCGATATATCGCCAGTTTCATGCACGATATCCACGATCTAAACTTCCCGCGCGTTCTAGACTGTGGTCGGTATAATCGCCATGAAGCCATCGTTGCGCCCATCGCCCATTTCCTAACATCGCAAGGTGTTGACTTTCAGTTCAGTACCATTGTATCCGATATCATTATGGACCCGACAAACGAGAACCGCGTCTCAGCTATTTGCGCGCACAGGGAGAGCGAGCCTGACCACAAGATTGTGCTGGGACCGAACGACATCGTCATTGTTTCCGTTGGCTCCGTCATGTCTGGGATGACGGTGGGTAGCAACACCGAACCGCCCTCATTAGAGCTTATGGAGATCGATAAAGATCTTGATGAGAACTGGCTGCTATGGCTCGAACTATCGACGAAGAACCCCAAATTCGGAAATGCATATAATTTCTGCACGCGCATGCCGGAGTCCCGCTTGGAATCGTTTACCGTCACGCTCAAGGACCCCGAATTCTTCAACCGATTCTGTAAATTAACAGACAACCAGCCTGGCACAGCCGCGTTCGTGACTCTGAAAGACAGTAGCTGGATTATCAGCCTGAACATCCCGCAACAGCCACTGTTCCCCGACCAGCCAGGCGATGTGCAAGTTCTTTGGGGGTATGCGCTTTGTCCCGAGCCAGAGGGTAACTATGTTAAGAAGTCGATGCTGGTCTGTTCTGGGGAGGAGATTATGACAGAAATACTCCGTCACTTGCAGTTTCCGGTCGAGACGATATTGAAAAACTCCATCACCATCCCGTCTGTCGTCCCACGGATGACGGCGACATTGCTCCCGCGGGCATATGGCGATCGACCACAAGTGATACCGGAGGGAATGGAAAACTTGGCACTTATTGGACAATTTGTGGATATACCGGACGAAGTCGTGGTTTCTATGGACTATGGTGTGAGAGGGGCGCAAATGGCGGTGCGTCGATTGATGGGGTTGGACATTGAGGGTAAGAAGTCGAAGAGAAATTCCGCGGTCAGCCTCTTGATGTAGTTTTAGAGCGAGCTGTATCTATGTATGTATATTTCCACGGCTGAATGAATGGAACTTCCGGATGTTTCTTGCTGGTGCATCATCCTGTTGGCCCTCGGATCCTGGCTGGGCGGGGGGATCTTAAGGGTTTTGTAAATCTCTACCCAATCCGGTAATAGTAGGGTGGACGATGCATCCCCGATGCCTAATCGCATTATATCCACGTCTACTGGCAATGACATTACGCCATGACCCTTGATATCAAAAGTCATTACCACATATCTACATTAGCCTGGCGAAGAGAGGTTGCGTTAGCTACCAAAGTAAAGCACAGTAACGACTCTTTTGCGCATGTCGATTGGTAGCTTCAAAATGCCTATCTTTGCCTCCATTTTCAATCATGGTGGGCCGGGGCTAATCTGAAACTAGTCCAATCGTATACCCGCAGGACACAGAAGATATGCAAAATAATATAATATAGCTTATCACCGTCGGACAGCGCCGCAGAGGGATCCGTGGCGTGTATAGAGAGGCCGCTAATCCGGCCTCTTCCGGGAAGTTGAGGGGAAATTAAGTCGCCTAGCATTCAAGCTTTCGACTGGGGTCCATAATTCAGGGCTTGTTCATTCCCGCTCATATTTCGATCTGTTATTGGCCACCCACTCATTTCTCCGAGGCTTTTGTTCCGTCCTGGAGCCATTCGCGATAAGAGGCCTATTTGACTCCACATTCTCTCCTTCACTGATTGAACAATTCCATGGAGCGGCCCACAACCTGTTAGAATGTCTCCCAACCTGGGATTGTCGCAGCTATGCTTGCGCATGCTATACCGTCATGCAGGCCGTGGGCTCATCCCGGCCTGATGTTTATAAAGGCCCCCGCACCCCAAAGGAAACGGTCTTCTCTTACCAATAACACACTATAAAAATGCTCTTTAAAAGCATCGTGTCAACGGCTATCTTAGCCGCCGCCCTGTGCACGGATAACGTATCTGCTGCCAAACATGGCCGGTTCGGCCAAAAGGCCCGCGATTCTTTGAACCTGGCCAAGCGAGCTGCGGAACAGCAGAAGTCGTCATTCAAGACACCGCTTGACGATTTCCGTTTCCTAACCAATAAAACAAAATGTACGTTGAAAAATATCACTCTCGTAACATAACTAACAGGCAGGCTTGGTTCCAAATAGCCTACCGGGTCGACCACCTCCCAGATGTTCCCTTCGATGTGGGCGAGATGTACTCGGGGTTGGTCCCCATCGACAAGGATGACAAGTCAAGAGCTCTTTTCTTTGTATTCCAGCCCACTCTTGGCGATCCCGTTGACGAGATCACAATCTGGCTCAATGGAGGCCCGGGATGCAGCTCTCTGGAGGGTTTCTTTCAGGAAAACGGCCGGTTTACATGGCAGCCTGGCACCTTTGCGCCCGTGGAGAACCCATACTCGTGGGTGAACTTGACAAATGTGCTTTGGTATGTTCGCGCTTGCTGTATATGTTGTAATAGTCGTCTAATATGTCTTGCGACAGGGTCGAACAACCAGTTGGTACAGGATTCGCAATTGGCAAACCCAACGCGACAACCCAGGAGGAAACTGCCGAGGACTTTGTGAGATTCTTCAAGAATTTCCAGGAGCTCTTTGGCATCAAAAACTTCAAGATCTACGTTACTGGTGAAAGCTATGCGGGCCGTTATGTGCCGTACATCTCCGCTGCCATGCTGGACAGGAACGATACGGAGCACTATGACCTGAAAGGTGAATATTTGGCGTGGATCCGAACTCACTATCGAATTTATGCTCACAATGAGACCAGGTGCCCTGGTATACGACCCCTGTATCGGCCAACACGACTACGTCCAGGAAGAAGTGCCAGCCGTGCCCTTCGTCCAGCAAAACGCCAACCTCTTCAACTTCAACACCAGCTTCATGGAGGAACTGGAGAAGCTTCACGACTCATGCGGCTACAAGGAGTACCTAGACGAGTACCTCGTCTTCCCCCCGGCCGGCGTGCAACCCCAGAAGTCCTTCAACTACACCAGCGACGCCGACTGCGACGTCTTCGACCTGATCAGCAATGAAGCCATGGTCGCCAACTCCTGTTTCGATATCTACGAGATCAATCTCATGTGCCCCCTGGCCTGGGATGTTCTCGCCATGCCCACTGCATTCAATTACCAGCCCGCCGGGGCGACCGTGTATTTCGACCGCCCGGACGTCAAGCGAGCCATGCACGCGCCGCTGAATGTCACCTGGTCGGGTTGTTCAAGCGAGAACGTCTACGTCGGCGGCGACGCCGGCCCCGAGCAGGAGGGAGATTTATCTGCGAACCCGATCGAGCACGTCCTGCCGCAGGTGATCGAGGGCACGAACCGTGTTCTGGTTAGCAACGGCGACTTCGACATGATCATCCTCACGAACGGGACGCTCTTGGCCATCCAGAATATGACCTGGAATGGGCAACTCGGATTCCAGTCTGCGCCTGCCACGCCCATCGCCATTGATCTGCCTGATCTCGCGTGGGGCGAGGTGTTCGAGGAGAATGGCCAGGCCATGCTGCAGAGCCAGGGTGTAATGGGTGTTCAGCATTATGAGCGCGGTCTTATGTGGGCCGAGACTTACCAGTCCGGACACATGCAGCCGCAGTATCAGCCGCGGGTGTCGTATCGCCATCTGCAATGGCTGCTGGGTCGCGTTGATAAGCTTTAAAGTCCTCAAAAGGGACTAATTATGCATGGAGGACGAAAATGAATACATGGTGTTTGATGAAACTCGCGCCTCAAACGGCAGCGAAGGCGATATGTACATATAGTCGAATAGGTACCGAATGCTACCACAGCTTGGAATATAATTCATAGGATGCCTCTCTGTACACAATATGCGAAATCACTATTCTTGTTCTAGAGTCGTATATCTAGGAGCATTTACTCCACCTCAAAAAGCATCAACTAATTCTGTTAGTCAACTATTGCAGCCTGCAGGGTATGCCCAGGCTTAGCGACAAATACTCCAGCGACAGTCAGCAACTCTGATCCCCGCAATCCAGTACTATTGTCTGGTTCTTGAGTGGAGGGTTACATCCGGAGGGGCCGCTCAGACTCTGGCGTGGCATTGCTGGGCAAACATGCATAAGGCTGCGAGAGCGCAGAGTGTGGCTTTTCATACGTCTACCATGAGCCGGTTCCCCTTTACATGGATCTGGTGCCTAGTCGCGCATTACTAGCCGCTTGGCATTATATCATGGTCAACAAGCACTGGGTCGAGACGTATTCAGCTTGGTTGTAGTTGAGGACCCAGTTATAAATGCGAGTCGGGGAATATTTCTTCGACTCACGACAGAATACGTATCAACAAGTACAGAGGCCAGGGTCGTTGATAATTGTTTCTGGGGTCTGCCACCCCCGAGTATGTCGCACTTAGATCGACCCCAATTGATAGTCCCCGGTATTTCGCGCTGCTGTGGATGGACTTTTCAGGACTTTCAGCTTTGGTGTTTCTACCATCACAGGCTATATTTCTCGCTCCCGCTTGGCGAGTCAGTTGCAGGGCGGCCATGCAGTGGGTGTAGTTGGGACGGATGCGCCCGAAGACCAGTTGCGAACTGCCAAGGAGTACACTCATAGGGTAATGGATTTCTGTGCTCAAGACCCAGAATGTCTTCTTGCCTTTGCTGCTCGGCTTTATCACAGGAACACTCGTGGGCAGCACTTGAAGGCGAACTAGAGCCTCCTGTCTGCGGAGAGCGGGGATACTGGCATGGGAGTAAGTGGGCGTGAAATTATCCTGTCTATATGTTTACGTCGATGTATGTATCTTGACTTCTTCGTACTTTTGAATTAATAGTGAATTTCACTTTTATCGCCTGATGAAACAGACAGATTAAATACATTATATCAAGGGAACAGTGATTAAAATAATTGTGCACTGTAAACATTATTCAAAACTAAAAATAGGTATCACACTTCAATGCTTGAGAAATTGGCTTTCGTCCCTCAACCAGGTATCAAAATCCTTCAATCCCGGATGGATCTGTTTGACCTGCTTGATATCCGCACCATAACCATGATTATGGAACCATTTAAACATAAGCTTCAAATCCTTGGCCATCAGCATAATAAAATAGGCCACGAAACGGAACGTAGTTGGCACACTTTGCCCCGTTTGGGTCTTGAACTTCTTCGCCATCTGCTCGAAGGTAAGCTCATCGCCTGCCAGGGAGAGACACTGGTTCTTGAATCGGTCGTGCTGCAAGAGGACCTTCGCCGCAATGATGCCGATATCGCTAGTCGCGATGCACTGGAGCGGCTTTCCCTGTAGATATGCGTCCCAGGCTGTGAAGGACACTTTGCCGATAAAGTCTGGTGTAAGGTTGTCGAAAAAGAACACGGGTCGCAGGACGGTCCAATCCATAGAACCGTCTTTGGTTTTCTCGAAGAGGTGCTGTTCGATATTGTGCTTCGTCACGAAATGGGGCACGTTGGTGGGGTTATCGGTCGATGCATCGCCACCGCGGTCCACAGACGTTTGGACGAAGTGTTGCACACGCTGTTTGATAGCCTCATCGATCAGGGCCTTGCCTTGGCGTTCTTCGCTTTCGAGACTCTCGCCCTTGGTGAAGGGACTCTGTTGATTTCGATCCCCTTGGTTAGCCTACCCTATTTTTTTGTACAAGTCATCCCTAAATATTTCCTTACCTGAAGACTAAAGACACCCCAAACCGGTAAGGATGAGGCTTTCTTGGCATTTTCAAAGATCCCGGCAGGATTGTTGAGATCGCCCTGAACCAGCTTAACCTTGTCCGACTTCTGGGCCAGTTTCTGGGCCGATGGGGATTGGGCATTCCGGGTGACGGCGAGGATCTCCACATCTGCGTCCTCGGCGAGTAGCCCGTCGACTACGGCACCACCTTGTTTGCCGGTGGCGCCGATGATCAGGAGAGCGATGGTCATTTTGTGGAAGGCGTTCGAGGATGTTGAATGACGCTGTGATGATTTGGTTCCTGACGGTTTGGGGCACTGTCGTCCTTATGTACCTTGCAGCATTCCATTTCTGATCTGAGGTCGAGAATGTAGGTCTTTTCACACATTCAACCCTAGCAGGGGATAATCGTGATGTCATGTTGGTCAGCAGACCCCGAGGCCGAGGCCGAACGTGACTCAGGCAGCAACGGATGACTAATGCCGCCCTGCGTTCCATTTTCTTTTGGTCTCCATAAAACAACAAAGCAGAGTCCCTCTAGCTGTAAATTCTGGATAAGAACTGAATCTCCGTCCGTTAAAACAGTACCCAAGAGACCACATTAGAAGAGTGGTACATAATTGCCGTCATAGCTTGGGGAGAAACACATATATCTGTACCACCCTGGGTTCCCCATTGCCAAAATATATATCCACCTCCCGTGTCACAATATTGCTCACCACTATACAAGAGAAGTGTCGTTTTCAGCTTGGGACTCTTCAGGAATCTCATGTATAGACTAGATCCATGGTAATCACAGAGCCTTTCTAAATAATTAAAAAAAAATACTATTACCTGAAGCTACCAACGTGTAGATGAACTCGCCATCTGGATCCTTGGATTATTGTTTAATTACAATATTAGACGAGAGTAATATGTCTGTAGTCGCGGCATGTCCCAATCCGCAGAAAGCAAGATTAACAAATCGGATTTCTCGTTAAATATCACACAAATGGTCTATAGTCGGGCTGCTTGAGGAGAGCTCCACCACCGAAGCGCCTCAAATGTTCATAGCCTCCTCCGGCCGTAGCATACCATATTTCTCTCTCATGCGAAGCTTACAGCACTATACTGCTTAGATCGTTACCGATCCCCAGGGATTAGAGCTTACAAGCACGGCTGTGACATAGTATCCTCGCGTGTGGGTTCTGTCAAGCGCAAGTTCGTTAGGGCGGAACGACAACTATCTTGACTACCAACACACAAGAATTTTGGTCTGGTCCCTGGACGATGAGGTGTAGGTGCTTGAACAGCTATGTGACAGAAAGGCCCATATCCGGGGTTCATGGTCCCCGCCTCCATAGCAGTAAGTAATCTTTCGTGCGAGAGATTCGACGAATCTCCCTCGCTCGGAGGCGAAGAAGACTCAGGCGCGGTATCGTATTCAGATTCATCAGGTTCAGGAACCGATCCGAGGAGTTCATAAATGCATCTCGGAGGATACTTCCTGCGCTTGAGGATGTTTCGACCGCGCTCGTCATCTTCAGCCTCGTATCCGGGATCCTCCTCAGCGGTGGCTGCGATGTCCTTAGACATAGTTTTGATCCTGCGGCTCAGACAAGGCACGCGATGAGGTGCAACTGTTGAGTGACGGTGAATATCATTGTTGCGCCTATGCTTTCTGCGTCTCCCTAACCGACACAGCTTGCTAACGCGTGACGTGAAGGGCGCAGGGCGCGCGTCCGAGCCGGAAATGTCAGCATCCCAATCTGAGAAATAGCTGCTCTGATTCATAGATGCTATGACCACCTCGTTGCTTACGATGGGGAAGTCTGCCGTGTCCCCCTCAAGCGGTATATATTTCGAATCTGCTGCTTTCACCGACTCGTTGCTGTTGGACGATGGTGTGTCTCTCAGGTTCCTCTCACACTTGAAACAACGATGGGGATGCCTTGCATTTATCAAGTCGAGCTTTTTAATGTTCTGATGGCTAAGTGGGTTGATATTTGCGCGCAGAAAGTTGGTTGTATCGATACAGCTCTCAAAGGTGAACGATGCAATGTGTCCGCAGGGGTAGTGGTGGAATGTACACAAGCACATGGCAGCTCGTGTGGATGATGTAGACGCTATAGGAGCAGAGTAGAGAGGGATGGTAGCTGAGGAAGGCATGGGAAAAGGCAATACAATCACTTGTGGAAGGTGTTATATACCTTCGACCAACAATAGTGTTCACTGCGAAAGCAGGGGCATGGGAACAAAGCCATAAAGAAATATCCCCCATAACAATTGATGGTCCTTAGCTTCTTTGTTCCCAAGCTTTGGTGGTATCAAAGAAACAGGAACCTCAGAGACATCTCCATTCAACACGATCGTCCCTCCAACAACTGTGTATTCCCCTTAAGATCCAGCAGATACTTGACACCAGAATCAATCAACCACCATGCAGCCATTTCATGGAGAAACCTCAGCACGGGATTCTCTAGTGGCACGATGGCCCTCTTTCGTTGTCCGGGGTTTACCTTGCTTGTCCACATGATGGTCTCCGTGCAAAATACTACGTCCTCGCCTTCTTCCCAGAACCGAATGATCAATCGTCCGCTGACCTCCCCGTTGAATAGCAACTCCAGCACGGCTTTGTTAGGCGTCCGTTCTTGGACACGGTAAAGCCCACAGACGAGATCACCTTCTTTGAACTGTAGTGATCGGATATGAGATGCATGGAAGGTTATACGGTCTGCAGGTGCGACAGTCAATCTCAGTATCCAAGCTTGTGGAAAACGAGAGAAAGCTGTCATGTTGCGACGTAGCAGCAGTGAGAATAAGTCTTCCAGCCTTTGCGCCGGAAGTAATTTGCGCGCAACGCGACGGGAAGCATGGTCATAGAATGTGCGACATTCTCCACGAGACACCTCTGCGGGAAGCGATACGATTGTAGAAACGGATTCAGGGAGTTCGCTTTGGTGAAACTCGTGGTGGATTCGATGCCCAAGAGAACGGTGGAGGAAATAAAGATATGTCACTGTGGCAGAGGACGTGGCTAGGAAAACGGAGGAGACATAAAGAAGACTGGGCATCTTGCCTACGGTAGGGGAAGCTCGGTAACGAGGTGGAAAGGCAGTGTGAAAAGAAGAAAATTAAGTATTGTCGAGCGATGAGACGTTGATATCAATCGGTGCCACAATCTCGTATTGCACCCACGAATGAAAAGCGGCAGTGGCTATATTAAGTATGCCAAGCAAACGGTCTCATGACGGGTCGTATCTGCGCAAATCCAAGGTATTAACCGGAAATAGTTCGGATCCATTTCTGTCGTGGATATGTTGAAGAACAAGCTCCCAGATTATCATTATAGATCTTATCAGATATACTCGTAGACGACAAACGAAATGCCATATACCATATGCCTCATTCACCCAATATTAATCGTCCACCGTGAGTCTGCAGCCAGGCTATATCCGCAAATAAACAGGGGTGGGCATTGCCAATGCCAGATTGGTCAGGGCCAAACGGATATGAATCACATTCCCGTCAGATGGGCTTCATGCCTTTGCTGTTCATTCTCACTATGCGGTTGGTTACTTCCGTTCCTGCACTTCAAAGGACTGCTTCTTTGCTTTCCGTTTCATCCAAAGTCGGTATGCGAATAGAGAAACGATGCCAACCGCCACGATGAAGACGATACAGAATACTAGGATGACACCCGGATTCTCCCCAGCCCAGTTGCTGCGTTTCACAATTTCATCCCGGATATGGGGGGTTAGGGCTTGAATTGCAGGCATCGTCTAACTCCGTGTTAGTTCTCTCCACCGTTCTGGGTATAGAATTCGCGGTGCTTACGAAGTTGGTGGGAAGCAATATCCCTTAACGCACGACAGAGGGGTAGTTTATATCCCGTCAAGAAAATTCCAGGAAACCAACGACGTGTCAAGCAGACCACAGAGAGGTCAGAGACAGCAGAGACGTGAATTGGGGCATGTAAGGGAGAGGCCTGTTGCACATGTCGGGAGCCGCGGAAGCTGCGATGGGAATGACGTGGAAGAGACGAGTTTATGCAACCTCATGGACTTGGTATTAAGGACCAGGGCTGAGAGCTAAATAGAGCATCCCAATGAGTATCAAAGCTTAAGTGATACAGTTAATGGGTTTTGTAAGGTTATACTTTTATTTTACAGTTTGTGATGTTCATGCTGTAAGGCCATTGGCGAATTGCACCCTGCCTGGTGGAGGCTTCATGGAAGGCTATTTCATAGAAACAGTAACTACTCGACTACCGTCAGAGTATATCCTGCCACTTCCCCACAAATCGAATAACCTTAAGAGTTGAACTGCTTGACCCTCTCGGGCTATCCGCGCACCCCACTTGGTGGTATATATTGACCACCTCTCTGGACTTTTGAGCTCCACACGAGGCGGACAGGTGATAGCCCTTCCACAAGTTACTGATGCCAGTCTCTCACACGTCACTAAACAGAGAGTATAATGTTGACTTTCCAGAGCAAAGCGGCGGTAAGCTTCGGGTCCCGTAGGTCCCGCTGGCGTCACCACTGCAACCATACCCATGGATAGTGTCATAAAGACATAAGGTGTCAGGAGAGGGGGCTTGTTAGGTGAGTGACCGGTTGATAGTCGAGAGTTTCAAGGCTCATATATAACAGGGCGGTTCCTACTGTCCCCTGCAAACCGATTTGTGGCTGTCAGTCTGGTTGTCAGCGTATGCGTGAGATAGTGACGTCATTGACGTAAGAAATACTACGTTAGCTCATCGCCGAATCCTGTCAGTTGCGTGAGCGACTCGAGACAGCCCCTCGAATCTCTCATCGATCAGTTGGATGATAGAAATGCATACGCCTCATAGGGCTCAGGGCTTTATGCTGAGGCCTTCCTGTTTGGGCATTGATGCACGTGAAGCATGGAAGCGATTAGTCATGTATGCAGATCCCAATTCGGCAACATGCTAGCATTTCAACTTCAATTTCAACTTCAACTTCAACTGCGGCATTCAAACTTTTCAAGAGCGTTGATCTCTTGACAGCTGGGGGTGTTGTTCCCACTGTCCCCTCTGATAGACCCATTCATTTCCCCGCCTAGTGCCAACCTTGACGGAACCTCCTTTACTCAATCCACCCAACTCCCCTTCAAACTTGACCTAATTGAAGGACTAATATCCACCTTGCATCCAGTCCCTCGTATTCGGCAGATCAGCCACCAATCAGCCCCTTTGCCAATGCCAGTTGCAGGGCCAAGAATCTTGTATAATAACAAAAGGGACAAAACACCCACCAGACCGCACGAGGGGTGGCCTCGGGCTCCAGTCGCAGACCAATAATCGGAGATCGTGCCCTGATGGAGGCTCTTCCCGTCTCCGAATGTTACCACGGTTAACCTCGCAACAATTTCTCGCCTTGTGATAATAATCACCTTGTATCTGCATGAGTGCTCGTGTGCCCGCGTTTGAGAGGCCGTCAAATTTCTGGGGATTCCGGTTTGAGTAAAGATTATCCACACCATGTGCCGTGCAGACATTCTGCACGCATCTCGGCGGCCTGCGCTGGCAAGGCCTGGTCCCTGCGCAGGGCAGCATGAGAGTGCAACCGTCTAATACTTATCCCCAGACCGACCCCACTAATCTGCCGTCAGAAATTTACTCACCAGGACCCAGGGAACCGACTTCTTGGCCACAAGCATGGCTCGTCTGTCAATGTTCTGCCTAGCATACATCACAGTTACCCTTCTCTCTTGCGCGAACGCATGGACGTTAACCTGGCGAAATGACACTGGCGCCCAAATACTCGATGGTGACTCGATACAAAACTGTACCAGGATTTACCACCAGAAAGGCGAGGAGTTCTCATTCAACCCGGAAGGCAAATGGTGCCTGAGATTCTGGGACGAGGCAACATGCGAGAACCAGATCGGAAAGACGTGCGAGGGGACGAGGTGGAAACAAATTGCATCGCGCAATATTTCTGCATTCAACGTCTATGCGATGCCGCCTGCTGACATTAGCGCGAACGGTATGGCGAGTACCAGTACGACATCCACATCGAGCACTTCATCCACGATGGCCACCACGTCTTCTGCGACTACAAGTGCGGTTGCAACTGAAACAGGTCAATCCGGAAATGATGATCCCCCGAGTTCCTCGCTATCTGGTGGTGCAATTGCGGGCATCGTTATTGGCGCCGTTGCCGGCGTTGCAATCCTCGCTGCGTTGTTCTTCTTTTGGGGTCGACGAAAGCGCAACGCTGCTACCCCGGCTCCGGCTGATACCACTCCAGCTCCTGGCCCAGACGAGCGAACTTTCCCCGAGGCCGTGGATCCATCGAAGCCAGCCATGTCGGAAACACAGACGCAGGTGTCCTCGGTGTCTCCATATGGTTATCCTGCCGCCGGGGTTAAGAGTGTGGAGCTACCCGGGGAGAAGGTGGGCGCGGAATTGAGCAGCAGCCGCCAGCTGGTCGAAATGGGCAATACTCCCTTGGCGGAGATGGATGGAACGAGTACCGTTAAACGCCCTTGATGATGAAGCTTGGGGTACTATGAGGGAACGGTCGTCCAGTACTATCAGCCTGGCGATCTTTTCACGGCCTGTCTCATCCATATGCACAGTCTTTGTTAGATAATCTATAATTTCGATATATGATACCAATTTGAATTTTGCGTTTTATCATGAGATACCATCTCTATCTGTGTCTGCAGCGAATTGCTTCATGATGAAGGTCGCCGTCTTATTCCCCCTTCAGCCACGGTACCTCCTCGGGTAGATACTTGTACGCTCTAAATATAGCATTGCTCTCATACGCGAAACCCATCTTCCTCATCTCCTCCAATTCACCCTCTCCAAGAACCGCGGTATAATCACTCAACTGCGGCACCACAAACTCCCACACCACGTCTCCGGACTCAGTAACCTCCAGGATTCTCCCAGTTGCCGCCTCGCAGAGCACCACATTCCCATTCGGCAGTTTCTGTGCAGAGCCCATGAACGGCGTGAACAGTCCAATACCGCCTGTACTCCGATCCGTGTATTCCCAAATGATCTCCTTCGTCTCGCGCGCCACCACAATAGCCCGAGTAAATGGCACCGAGATGCCAGGGCGAAAGACCCCATTATCAAAAATCAGGAGGTCACCCGATGGAAGCTGATGCGCACAATGTTGCTGGTTCACCACGGGCTGAGTCAGATGCCAAAGCACTTCACCAGTCTCCCGGCTGATAACCACCACAGATGACGTGTTTCGCATCGAGGCGATGATATTCCCATCCGAGTCAAACGAAACACTATTGACCAACGGCCAATGCTCCCGCGGATAGTCCTGATGCATACGGAACAGCTCGGGATCAAGATGATCGATTGCCCGCCAAGACCACAGAAGCTTTGCGCCGCCTTTCCCATCTCCCTCGAAGTCCTCCGAGGAGGATCGATTCGAGCTAGACCACGGCTCAACCAGCTTGATGCAATCGCCGTAGACAATTCCACCGGGCGCTTCGCTACCTGTAATCCCTCCCTGTACTCTCGCCGCCTCTTCAGGCGTCAACGCTTCCAAGGTCGTGTAGAGGATCTTCCCATCTGGCAGATGGTGTTGGTCATGATGGGCCTTTGGATCGCGGTATTCCCGCAGGACTTCGCCAGACGGCGATACTTGGATCATTGCGCCGCCGTGGTATTTGGCCCACATGGGGAAGAGGTTTGGGGCGTCGGGATGTGCGCCATTGTAGGCCAGGTTGCCGTCTGGGAGTAGTCTGGCGTGTCGGCCGGCACGGTAGGGAAGCGTCCATTTGTGGATTTCTTTTCCGGTCGTCGAGATGAGGTGTGAGGTGCGGGATGTTAGAGGTGTGTAGAGGATGTAACCGGGGGAGACTTTGGGGTCGGTGCCGCGCAGGCCCAACCCGCGGCGGCGGAGGGTGTGTTGCTCCATTTTTGTTTAACTGGTATTATGTATGGGAAAGCAAGAGTTTGTTTGTTCTGGGTGTTCCTGTGCTTCATTGGGGTTTCGGGGTATATATAGCAAAACTTTTGTGGATCTTGACTGGTCGACCGGCATGCCGCGGTATGCCGCGGTAAGATAGCCTCGATCTACGTAACTGATATGGCGTCAATTTGGCTATTATCGTGTTATCGGGATGCCGCGGTGTCTGGTGATATGAGCGATATGCGTGATCTCAGATATAACTGAGGGATAAATTAGCGGGAGGGTGAGTATTTCGTTTGAAAAATTGTTGGGATTGTTCGGTGCTGATCAACATGGACCAAATCTCAGATTCACATTACAAGTCTTCCGCGAGCATAGAAGCCGATGAGAAAACCAACTCAGCATGGATACAAGCCCTTTCTATCGAGAGAGGTGGTATTGAGCGTGTTACGCCGGATCAACGACAGGAAAATGTCACCCATTTCTGGAATGCCTGCACGTTCTGGTATGGTTTCATTATCCACTCTGCAGTCCCGAATCCTTACTGACTGACAGAATCAGGCTGAGTGCGAACATGGCCGTGGCCACGCTTACCACTGGAGCCCTTGGAGGACCTATGGGTCTGAAGTTCTGGGATAGCTTCATCGTCATTCTCGTGGTTAACCTCGTCAGCGACCTTCTCCCAGCATGGACGGCGGCATTCGGACTCACGGGGCTCCGCATGACGACTTTCTCGTATGGCCTATCCATCTGTATACTGGAAGATAGCTAACACAAACCAGGCGATATTCATTTGGCTACTGGGGCAATCTCCTTGTGGTGGTCTTTTCCATGGTCGCCACCACAGGCTGGAACGCAATCAACTCCATCTCTGGCGCTGCCGTGCTCAACGCCCTCTCCGACGGACGCTGTCCCACCTGGGCTGGAGTAATCATTATCTGCACAGTTGTCTGGATATTCTGCGTCTTAGGAATCAACTGGATCCACAAAATCGACACCTTCATCTGGATCCCACCGCTGATCGTCTGGTGCGTAACGGCCGGCACAGGCGCCTCGCATTTCAGCAGCGCAGAGCCCAAGGAATTCAAAAGCAGCGAGGATAGGGCCGCCGCCATATTATCATTCATGGCTATTATCTTCTCCTTCTCCGTCTCATGGGTCAACTGTGCCGCGGATTACAACGTTCGTATGCCGATTAACACGTCCCGGGCGAGGATATTCGGCGCCACATACGTTGGGATCTTCATTCCATCGGTGCTGGTCCAAACTCTCGGCGCTGCGTTATTCAGCGCCACCGTACATAACCCGGAATGGAAAGCCGCATATGCAAGTGCAGGCGTAGGTGGACTCCTGAAAATGGCCCTCGAGCCTGCTGGTGGATTTGGGAAGTTCCTCATGGTTCTTGCAGCGTTGAGTTCAATCCCGGTAGATACCTCTGTCCATATCTCCCAGCTACGACAACATCCAGAAGTAGTGAGCTGACGTGAACTGAACCTACCAGAATAATATCCCAAACAACTATTCCTTCGCCCTACACGCTCAGAACTTCGGTCCTTGGGCCCTCCGCGTCCCCCGTATCGCCCTAGTCACCTTCGGTTTCGTCGTCTCCCTGGTTGTAGGCTGTTGTGCAGCCCAGTATTTCAAGGACACACTGCAGACCTTCTTAAGCGTTATCGGCTACTGGACTGTCATTCACATCGTCATCGTCGCAGAGGAACACCTCGTCTTCCGTCGCGGGTGGCAAGGCTACGACCTGGACGCCTGGGACGATCCTGCGAAGATGCACTTCGGGTGGTCAGCTATTGGAGCCTTTGCGGCCGGGTTCGTGGGCGCTGCGCTTGGGATGAAGGTGGCGTGGTATGTCGGGCCCATTGCTGGACTGATTGGGTCAGGGGCGAACGTGGGCCATGAACTGACGGGGGCATTTTCGGGGATAGCGTTTTTGGGGCTGAGATGGGCCGAGAGACGGGTTTGTGGGATGTGAGCTGATTTCTGAACCAGGCGTTTAGGGGGGTGGGTATTTGGGACAGGACGTATATATAGTATCAATGGTATATTTGATTCATTTGCAATTGTACAGACTATGGAGGGCTTGAGAATCCCCAACTAGGCATCAAATCCCAGTTTCCGTCTTCTGTTGTCTCAACACCCAAGAACTCGGGGAAATAGCCCGCCAAATCCTGTCCGAAGAATACTTCACTTTGTTCTGCAGCCAGTGGCTGAGTGACGACCGCTGGGCGCAGCTTCTGATGAACCTTTCCAATGACGTGGCCGAGTGTATGCGCTGCGTGACAAGGAAGACCGATTGTCTGCATCCAGCTTACGAGGTTGAGTATCAATGAGTCTAGTTCGTCTAGGTCGTATATCTGTAGTAATTGGTCCTCGTATGCGCTCAGCAACCTGCAGATGATGATTGCAGCGAATGTGATCATGTGGTAGATGTGGTCAGTTAGATGGCGCGTACGGTCGTCTGCGGTGTCGATGGCAATGCGAATGATGGCCAGTGAGTGGCGGACCATTTCGGAAATGACTGATTCGCGGGCTCGCGCAGTTTTACATTTGAGACATTGATCGTATAAGAGAAGGTGAGCGAAATGGAAGCCCATCAGCAGGAATTGCGCGCGGGGTTGTTCTACTTTGGTCAGTGTATGTGAGATGTTGGTTCGAGGATGTGTTCATACCAAGCATGGATTGCCACTCTTTCTTCCAATCCTGTAGACTAGCCATGGACTTCAAGAGGTCGATTGATTCGCTGGATGTGTGCTTGTACAGTGTCCAGTACAGGTGAATCTCAGCTACCATGCGCAGTTCGTAGTTCGTAGCATGGTCGGAGCCCACTATCGCTCGGCATTTCGGTATCTGGGAGGCTTGCAGCATGGACCTTCTGCTTGTGCCGACGCAATACTGCAGGTGTGCTAGACAGAGGTGGTTCCAGATACACCAGTTATCGAGGGCCGTTTTCGTGAGTTCCGTGGGCGCGTTAGCTGTGTTGACTGCATCGAACAAAAGGCTGGATTGGCAATGTTGCAAGGCAAATCCGCTGAGCAGCCAACTGTCGATGCTCAGCGGAACTTGTCCCACCGTCGTGGACCATAATGAAAGGACGATGGCAGCTTGGAAGAACTCTATCGGCTGCGGGGACACAAGCAATGCTGTTGAAACCAACGATCGCGCGCTCTGATAGAGCTTCGGGGCTAGAGTAGTCGCCAGGCTTTCCGTTGTATGTCGGACAGCGATTAGGCAGCAAGCGGAAAATAGCAGTGGTGATCGATTAACCTTGCCAAGTAAGACCTTGGGATCACTCTCTGGGTCGAAAAGCACCCATCGACCGTAATGCTCTAGAAAGCTTTATCTGTCAGATTTACCACAGCATTTGGGGCCTCTGTAACGCACATGGTGATGAGATTGAGTGCTAGATCGGCCGATATGAGACCATCTAGTACTGAATCGTGGGAGTTGGCATCTGGCGATTTTACTCCCGCATCCGATGCTAGATCACGGATGACCATGACCGGTGGAGCCGAGGGATAATCTGACTTGGGTGCTGGACCCACTGCACTCTTGTGCAAGAAATGTCCTGGGTTATCGGAGCGCTCGATGGCCGGAGTCATGATACTAGAGGAGTCCTCTCCCAAGCGCTCTAATAACGCCCCAACTGTTCGTTCGAGCTGCTCTATTCTGCATTGTATTAACGAGGTCGTCTTGAAAACCTTCGACAGTGGAGCTACCTTGCGTCTACACTAGGAGTATGGGAAGCAGCATCCTCCCGGGAAAGGGTTGGCTGATGCTCAAATGAACATCTCTGCTGAAGGCGTTCGCATCGAAGACACGGTCGCCCGCCAGTGCCTGATTCATAGCATCTGGTCTTCTGTTTTCGGCAGGAAACGCACGCCCGAGAAGCGCGGCCTCGATCTGGGGGCATTGGGCTTGCGTCAGTGGTATGACACGGACATTCGCATGCAATGAAGTGAGTGATTCTGGGTGGAAAGTCGCCATGATATGGGGAAATGGCGCCAAATCTTATCGTGACCACAGATAAGATTTAACGGATGCAAAATGATCTTCAGTTCTTGGCGCATTTCTTCAATCTTCGCGCGCCATCTTCAAACGCTTCTAACTCAGCCAATTCTTTATTAAACTGAATTCTGATGGAAGTTTTATGATCAGCGATAGCCAAAGGAGAGGCAACCTCTATCTTAAATAAAATCAAGGTGCATACGCCAAATAAAGCCTTGGCTTTGTGAGCTTTGCCGGTCGCTACGTTGGCTGAAAGATGCTTGCAAACAGTACTAGAAGAGACTGATCATGGACCATATTAGTATCGGAATTCTTTTCAGCATTATTGTTCGCATAGCACATGCTCTCTCCTTAATATAAAGATGGTATCAACCGCGAAACACATCCCCCGAACGCCGATCGCAGATACGAAAAAACCAAATAAAGGACAAGGTCAGGCCAACTTCATTGCCTCACGTTCTGATGCACCTCGACTCTTCCACTGTTATGCCATGTGGCCAACATTGTGCCACACTGGCCGCAGTAATGGTTGTAGTCTTTCAGAGAGGACATCAGGTATGGGATACATCCCAGACAGAAACAACAGCAAATCACCGCAGCCCAACCACTATTCTTCGTTAGCTTTCACCCTACTCCGAGGCTCTTGATATCACTATACGTACTGCGTTGTGTTTCCTGACTCTGCCTCGGTTCTGGTCATCTCACGGACTCCGCAGATTGGGCAATCAACCGGGGTAGGGCCCCGTTGTAGAGCATGTAAGGGAGTTGCAGAGTTATATCCACTTGGGTGACCGGCGGGAGGATGGTAATATGGCTGCGGTGCCGCCATGACGTGGGGATCTTGTACTGGAGACTGGACGTGCGCATTTGGAGGAGCGGTTGGCTGGTGGTGGTAAAATTCGGGCTGTTGGTCGTAGACGGGAACGGGGGCTGTCATCGCTAGCGTTAGTATAAAAGGTAAGTTGACAGCGAGGGTAGAAATATCAACATACTGGGTGGTACTTTCTCCATGGTTAATGATGACAGTAGCGAAGGTTATATTCTCTAGCACTTTGGATAGAACGGGGCATAGGGGGGAACGAGGGTAATTTGGCGGAAGACTCAGCGGACTACTTGTGCATTTATATCACAGCTCACTTGGAACACAGTCCTGCAGCCCTTCAATCCAACCTAATCATAGCCGCAGTCCCTACACATCGATGCTATTTCTAGAAGCCCAATCAGACATGCTTCGGGCGTAGGCTAATTTCCTATCACGAACGCCGCCTCGGGCGTGGACCATTAAGAGGCCATGGTGGACCCCACTGATATTCATTAGAAGTGAACTGTCAGAGATTGGCGCGGGATTTTACGAGGCTCAAGCAGGGTATGCCTTGTGGGCGCGGGCGATTAGGCTTAGGACTGAAAGGCTCGGCTGAGGCTGTACGAAGTATCCATATAACGGAGTACTTTCTTAGGCCGATCTCTTCCCTTTTGAGATTTGGCTTGGGAAATACGAAGCCAAGCATGTCGTTTGACAAGTGGTCAGAACGTAAATTTGATTTTGCTTTAGGAGTCAGTCACTGGGCGAATATTCTTCCATTTGAAAGCGACTCGTGTTGGCTCTAATACGAGTTATCCTGCATTAGCAGAAATCCTCAGAGGCCGGGTCAAACGATTCCCAGGTAGGATGAGCTGCCCCTTTCTTTTTGGCCCCCGTGCACGATCTTCTTCAGTGTGGGTCTGGCGCTGAGCGTTATCCTCTTTTCTGACTCATCTTGCCACTATAGTTACCTTGACTGGTAACGCTCTTGCATGGGGGCGCAGTTGCACAGGTGCCCACACCATATTGTCGCGGGATGGTTTCACATATCAACTGGGTACTTTGGAGGGTAGATGAAACTGCGACGTACCTGAAACGGGGATGCAGCGGACAGTACTGCATGCAGATTTCTCCAGCAGTAAATCGTTATCCCGAGCTTCCTAGGTGGTGGTTCCAAGTGTTCGGAGTCACGATGTAACTCATTTTTAACTATATGCGGATGGAAGCTTGGCGCACATCTGCCCAATAGTTGAGACCCCTATCTTTGTCGTAAGAACCTCAGAAAGCACCTACTTCGAATGGAACTTTGCCAACACGATCCTAGCTGTGCTCCGTGAAAGCCGCATCAAGAGCGGGCGAGTTGAAATAGAAAGCGCAATAAAGAGAAGATTTCTTTGAACTTGATCGGATTTTCTGGTTCCCCTATTACTAGAATTCGTTGTTTGTGGGGACAATATAAAAGATTCTCTGGTACATGCTAGTCCGTCGAGCTGCTTGGTCAAAATTGCCAAAATCGATCATGGCTTCTCAGCACATTAGCTCCGGAGCCTTCGTGGAGTTTGTACAATACAGAACGATAGGAGGATTGTCGTTGGGGCCTAGATAATTTCTTAGGGCTGAGTTTCAACATAGGGGCTCATACCTGGAGCCCGAACTCATCTGTATCTAGTAAGTAGCATTGAGAGGCTCCGGAACCAGACTACTGTGCACTAGATAGCTACTAGCTAGTGATAGCTCCGAACTAGGCAGCATGGATCGACCGTTTGAGCACGTGTTCTAGACGTTACATAGCACCAGACATCAATCCAAAGTCAAACTCTGGGAGGCTGGAAATCGATTAGTAACTATATCTGCCCACTGTAGTGTAGTGGAGCTCTTCATTAAATGGTCCATGAATGTTTGCAAGGAAACATCGTACCCACATTCTATGTAGTAGAATGTTAGATTGTACTTCGGATTCGAATCATAGGAGCTACGGCATCCGGCTTCGCTCGACAGTTTATCAGTAACGTTAAGAAGCCGCTATTCCAGGAATACCCAAAGAGTAAGGAATGAGGTAAGGACATGAACATGTGTAACCTGTATGGAAAGGAGATGCGACTCTTCCTTATTAAAATGCACACTATTAGGAAGATCCACTTGCCGGCCTACATTTGGATTGCTTAAACAAAGCATGATTAAAGCCACAGTGTAACAATCCCGCGTTACCCAAGACCACAAAAAGGTATTGAAGGATTCCAAGCTTGCTTGAATTGCCTCTTACCCAATTTCAAGAAGATACACGGGATATCTATTTTGGCATGGGCAAATATCTCTCATTTGTATCCAGACCCTCTTGCAATGGGCATGGCACTCTATAGTAGGTATCTTAGTCAGTGCACAAAGCTGCGTGAAAAGGGCGTAGACGGTCTGTGGTCTCTTCATTGTTCATTTCCCTTTCTCTTTGTCGCTAACGAGATGTGTTATCTGGCTCTCAACTATGTTATATCCATGGTGGATAGCATATTGATTTCCCGGATTTTGACTTAGTAAAAAGTCCAATTACCATAAGTATAGCCCGATAGAGTTAACCTTTTATCATTGATTAAGATAGTCTAGAATATCGATAGTATCTCAGGCCACCTCAAGTTTCAACTGAACATTCTTTCAGGCCAGTTGTATATCCAACTACGCAGTGGGATATTTAATTTCCTTGACAAGGAGTTTCCTCAGATACCAGAGGACCTACTAATAGTGGCAGCGGCTGGCTGTCTAGTCGAGGGCCAGACAGAACTGAACCTCACCCTTCATTACAGCCCACTCAAAGTTTAAAGGTATTCCTGTCGCAAAATTCGGAAGGATGATCAGAAAATCGACCAGACATATTTCAGCTAGATCTTAGACAAGACATTGTTGCATCTAGACAATTTTCATGAGCACTCCGTGGGACACAATAACATGAGGGATCTCGGTATTTAAGGCATTAGGGTTCTACCATGCTTTCCCGTAGAGAGGACGAGAATATGCTGATAGCCCTAACAAACCCATCATCACGATTGTTTGTTTTCTCCTCCTCCATGTTTCCGTAAATTTATCGTCCATACGAAAGACTAGTAGTAACGTTCCCCCTCGGAGGTCGTTGATAACCTTATCCCATTTAGCAGTCAAGGAATGCAGACTATTGGCCATGTTCTCTGAGAGGAATTCATTATTGGTCACGGAGGAGTGGCGGAATGAATCTAAGTTTCTGGGGAAGTGGCCGCGTGACGATTTCCCCAGGAAGGTTTACTTGGCTCAGCGGCTGGAACCACGATTGATGCTGCTATAAAACGTGCCATGGGGTCCATCTTCTCCCCGGGCCTGATGGGACACATTGGATGCGTTAAGACACCCATAATGCCTTCCGGGCTGTCTGTCACCCCGTCCATCCCCCTCGCAGCATGTCCCATACGGAGCCGACCTCGATCTTCGGCTCGGGCCCCGGCCACGAGGCTCTACGCATTAGCTTTATCGTATTTATGTCCGTCGCCCTCTACAATGCCCTCGAGCTATCCATCCTCATCCCATTGAGCTTCCACCGGTACAACAGTTTATATTTCTGGGCGCTGATGACATCCGCCGTACTCGGTGTGATCCCCTCCACCATCGGACCGTGCTTACAGTTCTTCGATCTCATACCGTTATGGCTGAGCATGCTGTTGTCGAACATTGGGTTTTTCATGATGGTCCCAAACCAGTCGGTGGTGCTTTACTCGCGATTACATTTGGTGTCTCAGAATAAACTGGTGCTTGCTTTCGTGCGCGGGTTGATCGTATGGGGTTTCTTCATGGTCGCGGTGCCAACGACTGTGTTAAACGTCGGCTCGAGCTACGTGCCACAGTCGCAGCCATGGGTGCACGGCTTCGAGGCGATGGAACGCATCCAGGTGACTTGGTTTACCGTGCAGGAGACCTCCATTTCCCTCATATATATCTGGTACACCATGTCCATGATTCGGCTTAGCCCTGACGAAGATAAGCGGCGACACAAGATCCTGTACGAGCTCGTGATTATCAACATTATGGCCATTGTCATGGATATAGCTCTCGTGCTGCTCGAGTACCTGGGATTCTATTTCATGCAGGTCATTCTCAAGGCGACCATCTACAGCATCAAGCTGAAGCTCGAGTTCGCCGTGCTGAGCATGCTGGCCTCCATCGTGCATCCGCCCAGGTCCGACCCACCCACCTGGGGGACTAACTGCACCATGTCGACTTTCTCGTAGCCGGCACTTTTATGTGGTCTGTCTGTATATTAGAAAACTTACAAAAATTAATGTCTAGAATCAAAGGTCTCCATATCGCTTCGACAGTCGTAGTACCGTCAATCATTTGCCTCTCATGAGACAGAGCACAGACCCCTGGTCAGTGCGTCATGACTGCCGCCACGATGTGTCCCACCAAATCACGAATCACTGCAGAAGTCCACCGACGGGAACGATTGAGTATTTAATCGAGGTATTCTTTTCTGCACTGCTGATTAGTGGTAGCTGTTAATCACAACGTTGGCATCGTTATGGGTACTGTTTGTTTTATAAGTTCGAATCGAATTTTGAAGCACGGGACGGGAGTCACGGGAAAGATAGTATCTCTGCACATCACGTCGCTTCCCCTGATATCACAATACCATTCTGACTACCCTTGCCCATCATAGTGTATTATGATACCGTAGTGTTGCCTTCATTGTCACTCAGCCCTAGCCGAAGACCTAGTGGCGATCGTGGCGGCCATAGACAAGAGGTGAATGTCCGCGGGGAGTGTTTTGCCCCTGAACACGATTCCCCGATACTAGACAGGGGCTGATATTGACACCCCTGCCAATAGAAAATTCCAGATTATGTTCTCGACGGTTCGTCAGAAGGCGACCGTGACTTCTGTCAGGGGGCATAGATCAATGGGTCGCTGAAGGTGCGATTATCTAGGCTTTGAATGTTCGCCACTGGTTGGGATTTGGAAACTGAACGATCGGATGAAGAAGTAAGTGTATGAAGGCGGCTTGGTAAACCTTCCAAGTATATCGGGCAGTGCAGGATCGAGGGAAGGGAAGATTAATCTGAAGTGTTAGCCGGACGAACAGCCTTCCAAAACGCCACGAACGGCAAACATGCCATATCGGAGTAGGCGCTGAGGCTTGAGTAACTTTAAAATTTATCGGCAGCGTTCCCGACTACACGCATCGGAAGGGTTCCCGGCCTCTTGTACGGAGTAGGACGATGAGATATGCCTAACTATCCTGAGATGACTTCATCTTGAGGATCTGAAAAGACGGCAGTTCAATCAAATGCCTCAGTCACTGTGGTAACCAGTGTATAGAGCAATCAAGATGTACCCCACTTTTTGTTCGTTCCAGTAGTTCTGCGACTGGTTTGACATGGATCGAGTTGAAATCCAGTACCCGGCCATTATCTGCGTGTGACCCCACATTGATGGTCGAGCATAGGTGTGGTGACGATTGGTTGAACCTGTCTCTAAAGCGCGTGGACTAACTATTACCACTCCGGATTGCAAAGAGAGAGGGTATACAGCTGCTCTACCGAACATTATGCCCAAGTTTGTCTGTGCTTCCACCGCAACATTTCATGTGCTCCCAGTCGACACATTTTACATTGCGTAGTATCATATTACGTACACCGTTATCGGCGTAAGGTAAATCAATTCCCAATTGGGAATGACGATAGGCTGAAACGTCCTAATTATCGATAGGAAGCCGGAGATTCCTCTTTGGGCATGGCTACGTGAGAGGTTCACAATATATCGAGACTTGTCCGCACCGGCGTATATTGCTCCGTACGCCAGAGAGCTCGAGAGTTGAAGTGGAGAATGGTTCTCAGACCTCTCCATTCTCTACCCCACAGTTGACATTTTACCCACAAGACATTCCCAACATTCAACAGCAACCTAGACCCACCTAGAGGTCACTGCTTTAGCTATGACCTGGGGTACCTCGAGGCTGGCCGACGTCATTCCTTTTGGATCCAGCTACCAGTGGATCCATTGCATGTCTTTGGAGGTCAGACGTTGTCTGTTTTGACACATGACGTAGTATAAAGAGGGTCCTAGCCCTGACCCCAACAAAGCTATTGCGGCGATGCTGCCAGTACTAAATGAACCAATGGTCACCGTGACACTTTCCTCTGGAGGCAGGGGCTTGAAGGGATATGTTGCTGACACTATCTCGTCGGACGGATGAGGTTCAATTCTCGCAGCAGTATGAAGCAGAAACGATAGACCTGCTTTTTACTTTTTAAGTTAGCCTCACTACACAGGGTCGCCTTCTGGGAGACGACTTATGTGCATAAAGATGAGGTAAGCAACTTCATGTAGTTCACGAACGATGGTATCGTATGATTTTCCACATTGGTTTTAGACGAGACGAATTCTCGGGAACGCTCCCGTAGTTCGTTCCGCAGTGGCTATCTGTGCAGACCAACCATTCTCCGTGGAAAACTCAACCCTATCTGTTAATCAGAGTTGCATCTTCAGTGGCGGGCGGTAGGTCAGGCCTAGCCGGCCGACCGGCTGGCTTGCAGGCTTAGTGTGCCATTTAGAAAACTTAAACCTGCACGAAAAGTCGGTGGGAGTAGAATAGCCTGAATAGAAAGAGACCCCGGCCGCACCGCAAAGCGGCACTCGAGAGGCTGGACCTCGAATGTCTTGTGGTGAAAACCAATGGCTGATATCCCGAATTTTGACTCGTTAGAGTTCTGGGCCTGCAAGGGATGCATACCAGGGAATTTCTGGAAGTAACCGTCGAGGGCTAGACTGCGGCGTCTTGGTCTCATGGAGTAAATTGTACACAGTCCTGTGGCGAGTTCGCGCCGTGGTGGCTTTCCTGCGGCCGTACAATCATCTCGAATGATCTGACTAGGCAGGCTATTCCCGTCAACTGTTACCTGGTGCGGTGTTTCTACCCCAGAGATGACGGTTCCGGTGGTCCTGCCGAGGTCGTCCTATCGTATTATTCGTGGGGTCCCCCGCAATCACCGGTCCGGTTCATCTGGGGGATCTTCGCCACTGGATACGACTCTGAGAGTTTTAACTCGACCCTAGTCGGACACGCCCCATACTCGGCCAGGAGACATCATGCCATCCCTCTGCCACCATTCGCTGGCGAGTCTGTATGGCCATCTGGAAGACGGCCGGGGGTGGTACCCATCCCTCGTCCACGCGTGCCATGGACTTCGTATGAGGGTCAGCACCTGCGCTGCGTGGTGTTAGCTCTCCAGAAAATCGAAATACAGCGAATAAGCCTGCTGAGTCCTTCAGCCGCACACCGAGATGACATAACCTGCGGAGATAAACCACCCTGGTTCTGTTTTCCAGGGCGGGTTGATTTTAATTAGAGCGTACACTTTGCGGAAGCTTAAGCGACGGGATTGGGCGTTAGGGTTTTGGCGTTCCGCTCTCGTGGTGGTCGAGAGTTAACGCGTTCCCTGGGAAGGATGAAGGCGACAGTGGCAATTTAACTTTCCTGGCATCTGTCGCTGTATGTCCTGGGCGCTGCAACTGGACGCTTCAAAAAGGATACCGGGGGCATAGGGATATAAATACTCCTCATAAAACACCTGTCGGTTGTTCCCTTGGACACTAAATTGAATTATCCTGGGACAATTGCAACCACAAGTCTTCGATATGTCCGAGAAAAAGCAAGACGAGATCTTACCCCCCGAACTGGGCCACATCGAGTATATCGAGAAGGGTCAGGGTCCCGATGAGGATGCGGTTTTTGGAGAAATCACCGAAGAGGGTCCCAATTATCGCAATGTATGCGCATCTCGGGATTAGATATCATTCCCTCAGGGAATTAGCTAACCGTTTGATTAGGTAGGATGGCTGGGCACCACAGCCCTCATGATGAAGACCCAGATCGGTCTGGGCGTTCTTTCGATCCCGTTAGCCTTCGACACCCTCGGCATGATCCCAGGAGTCATTGTCCTCTGCGCGATTGCTACGATTACAACATGGTCCGACTATATCGTGGGTGTCTTTAAGTTGGCCCACCGGGATGTGTATGGGATTGATGACACTGGGGCCCTCATGTTTGGGTATCCCGGTCGGATTCTTTTCGGCGGGGCATTTTGCCTCTGTGAGTTTCTCTGTAAAGAGTGAAGGATCCTGGCCCTTCTAACGATGGATTAGATTGGATTTTTGTCGCTGGCTCTGGAATGCTTGGGATCTCCATCTCGCTCAATGCAGTCTCCACCCACGGCGCTTGCACGGCCATCTTCGTGGCTGTCGCCGCTGTTGCGGGCTTCATGCTTGCGAGCATTCAAACCCTCGGTCGTATCAGCTGGATCGCATGGGTTGGACTGTTCGGCATTCTTACATCGAGTAAGAGTTATTCTGCCCGGGTGCTTCAAATGAATGATTTCTCACATTACCACAGTCTTCATCGTCACGATTGCTGTCGGACTCCAGGAGCGCCCATCTGCAGCACCACAAGACGGCGTTTGGGTCTCCGACTATAAGCTCGTGGCCAGCCCTACCTTTACCCAAGCAATCACAGCCATCTCCTCGATCGTCTTTGCCTATGCAGGTACCCCGGCCTTCTTCTCCATCGTCTCCGAGATGCGCGAACCCCGCCATTATACCCGATCCCTTGTTATTTGCCAGTCCGTGGTGACGGTGGTCTATATTGCCATCGGCTGTGTGGTATACTATTACTGTGGATCCTACGTTTCCTCACCAGCCCTGGGCTCCGCTGGCCCGACGGTCAAGAAGATCAGCTATGGCTTTGCGCTACCGGGTCTCCTGATGACCACACTGCTTGTCATCCATGTAAGTTAACCGTGAAGGGCAAGGGTTGACAGAGTCTTGATTTACTAACATATTCCCAGTTACCCGCCAAGTATATTTTCATCCGCCTCCTGCAAGGCTCGAGGCACCTGACCGCCAATACCATGATCCACTGGGTGACCTGGCTCAGTTGCACTTCGGGTATCGCGATCGTCGCATACATCATCGCCAGTGCGATCCCCGTGTTCAATGACCTGGTGTCCCTGGTTGGCGCCCTCCTGGGCACTCTGATGTCCTTCCAACCGATGGGCTGCATGTGGTTATATGATAACTGGAGCAAGGGCAAGATCAGCAAATCGCCCAAGTGGATTTTCATGGTCTGCTGGAGTGGCTTTGTTATTCTGTCCGGCACTTTTCTGATGATCGGGGGTACGTACGGATCGATTGTTTCCATCATGGACAGTTATAACAAGTCCGGTGGCTCGGCAGCCTGGTCCTGCGCTGATAACTCCAATTCGGTCTAAGCGGAATCAACATTGAATCCGAGACCGGTGCTCTTCGTTGCACCTAACCCACTGGGGGTGGCTACTTCTAGATGTCTATACAACTTACAGGTGATTGCAGCCGGATTTGGTTTATAGATATAGAGATATCTCGATCTATATATTACAGCCACATAGACGAATGTACATATTTAATCAAGTTCAACAATATCCCATATTCTATAGTTCTTTGTTTTACTACCCTCAAGACTAGTAGCATAAAAGGTGTCGCCATGTTGGTACTACTCAGGACAGTGAATGGGCTGCCCCAGGCACCTTGCACCCATGGAAACTTCACATGACCTGCTGTTTGCTTGTTTGCTGCTTCTGGTTTGCAACTCTCCTTCTGTTTCCATCCCCTCAATGCCTCTTTCTCCTTCCCATTCTCCACAATAACTGTGCCACGATCTGGCCGTCGTAATGCTAGCAGCGCATAGCTGCGTGGCCTAGTTGCCACCACCATTTTGAGGCATCGTCCAGTGTGCGAAGGGCATCGCTCTGATGACAGAGCCTGGGGAGCTCACCATGAGCACTCTGCCCAACGGGCCGCTTCGAGCCTCAATCGAAACAATGTCGTTTCTTAACAGGAGCCACGAGGCCGCCACCCTTATTTTATCGCGCCGTCCAGGGGGTGAGGATGCCCTGGCGAAGCTCACTCGGATTGAGAAACCATCGGTGAGAGTGACTACGTACCGTTGTTTTTCGAAATGATTGTGAGCCTCGTGTTCTAACTTGTCGCTGTTGACTAGTTGTGCCTCCTGTGACGAGAGCCACCTGGAGCGAGTGTGAACGCTCCTTGCGCAGTCGGAACTGCTAGACCACATAACGATGCCTCTATGTTCAACATAGACACACACCTACATCTGCGCCAGGGAGCAACGATGAGTTCAAATCTTGGATCAGCCAGATGTTTGTCATGTTGTGTGTCGGGTGTTGCCCCCGTTTGACAGAATGATTATTTGGGGCGGAGATGGGGATGGGGACTTTCAATTGTCTGCGACGTTGCCTGCAAAGGTTCCTCGTCTACGCCATATAATACAGGCAGGCTTGGAGTTGCAAGCACATAACTTGCCAAGTGCTAGTCCCCGTCGGATCTGTCACTTGAGACCTGCTTGCGACAGGCACTTTCTTACCAACGGGCACATTGCACAGGCACTGGCAGTTGCTCACTTGAGTGGCTATTGTTTAGGGAGGCAGCATTGGCTGTGACAACCAGTCATGTTCCATATTATACTGCATGAAGACAATCTACATTCTATTAGCTCTATACCGTTAGAAATAGATGTGGGGATTGGATACCTGGGCGTTGCGCAAGATTAGTACGTGTTTCATGTATAATAGTCCCAAGATGGAAACCCCGACGATAGATATTCTACATATATATTCTACCTACTCAATAACACAATGGGCTTAACAAGAGAGTCCTACATGGCCATGGGACACTCCCTCAGGACTCATGCTTTATCAAAAGAGACGTTGTCACGTGCACCAACAAGTGGCCGCTGTGTAGAGACTACGACGATAACGATGGATGGATGTGGAGTATACCACCGAAGGAAACCACATGACTACCCTTGACCACAATGCTACTGCACCATAGATGTGTTTCTAGGAAGCATGCCAAGGACTTAATGGCGAATGTAGCATAGCTGCCTATGGGTTTCTTGTCAGGTCGTACAAAAAGACCACATTCAATCCTCGCAGCTTTATGCTCAGCCATGCATAGCGTCACGTGGTCCAGTAAAGGCCTGTGCCTTACATTAAGATTTCACGGGAGAGGAATATATATCTGCCTCATCCTGCGTAAATCAGAAAATGCCGAGAGAGTAAGTCGTCAGTCGGTATTTATCAACAAAGCTTCCATTCATAGTCCCCCCTTTCACCGCGCGTATGTATGTATAGCTATTAGTTGGCTTCACCGGCGAGTTGCTGGGGAGCGTGCGCCTTCTTTGATTACAATGATATCCGATGCATTATTCTCATGGGTGGCCAAGACAGGCTGATAGAGTTCTTGACGCCCCAATACATCAAAAGATACTTAGATGTGCCTGGTAGCACAGGGTAAAGCAAGCTCTATACCAGCTCGAGACAAAGTACAGTCATGCAGGTCAGTATTTATTCCTGATTTAAGAAGTATACTAGGTGAAGGAAAGATAATAGACAATAGATCAAGCAAGCCACGGCACACCAGAATGCTATCCACAGATGGGGTGGCGCAACACGCTCGGTACTCGCTCAATGTCTAGGTATGCACCCGATATGGTCATTATAGCTCGGCGTGGTAGTTTAGACATATCAAGAACATTTCCGCGTTTCGGAAGGTCGGTGTAGTCGCATCCGCGTTTTAGATGTATCACCTCGCTTGTGTGGGAGTCTCCATGGGTTACGCCATGGTGCAGCGTGGTATTCGGGTATTCATGATGCAGCCACTACTCTCTGTCTAGCTCATATGAGGTCCCTGTATGCTATGGCTAACCCAAAAGCTTAGTTTAGGGTTACGTCCCACCCTGTATCAGATAAACCCAGTCACATGTATTTGTCAGTCGGCGGTTCTTCTAAATCGATAAATAGGAAACATTGCACGTTGGCGATAGACCACTCGGAGCTAGACAGACGTCAAGGTTGCCCACATTAAAAACCCCGTGTGATATCCAGTATGCATTGTCACCATGAGGGCGGCCGTGGGGGTGTACAATGACTATCAACGACAAGATAACTATATGATGAGCGGCAAACATCCGATGATCTAATGCAAGGGGCGGAATTAGTACGTAGGGCACCGCATTGGCGATGGCATCTGGCCCAAAAAGGGACTATCGGAGTAGACGTATCATCATATTCGGACAGAGTATGTGCAATCGAGCCCCTGTTCTAAACACAAGAGTTTAATTACTAGTATCGCACCACTCTCCGCGATAAGCTCACTCATTCCGGGTCCTGGAAACCTAGAGCTAAATATCCCGAATTTTCTGGAATTCATCTCTAGCAATCCATAATGTACAAGCCGGGGACCCCTTTCCGATGTAGCGAAAGAATATTCACACGAATAAGAACTATATACAATTAACCCCTAGCCTCCAGCCCATCAACCTCATGTTGACTTTGCTTTCGACCCGTTGCCCGTATCCGGACGAACAAGGTAAAGAAACTTGAAGAAGTTCAAATAGGCAAGCCCCGTATAAGTCACAGGCACATAGCACGCTCCCCGCCGAATCCACCACATCGCGACACGCGCCGCCCAGTCCGGCGACACAATCGCCTTGCCCATCTGCGACTCAAACGCAGCGGGTACAATATGCCGGTAAACAACGCGTGGATCGTCGTACAGCGCACGCGCGTAGGGCATAAACGCGCGCTTGGACGCCGAATACCGCTGCATCTCGGGAATGCCCCATGCAGGATGGATCTCGATCTCGCTGCCGACGTACCATATCTCCGGGACGGTCTTCCTCGGGCGTGCTTCCCCAGCCGCGTTCTGTTCCAGGAACAGTTCGATGAGACGGATCGTCGAGGCACAGTTGGCGTCCATGGCGTCTAACCCCTTGGTGCCGTGGGACAGTATGAGGATATCGGCGTCTTCGAGAACGGGTCCGACGCGCGAGAAGTCTTGGTGTGTCCAGTCCCTGCCGAACCCTAGTTTCCGGACTTCTTTCACCCCTTCCGCTAGTAGTTGCTTCTCGATTGCGCGGCCGAATGCCCCCGACCCGCCGGTGAGCACTACCCGTTTGTTGCGGACGAAGTATGCGGTGCCTGCTACCCAGTCGAAGAGCTTCACCATGGAACCCATGTACCGGTCGGGGTACACGTGGTGCAGGGCGTGGAACTCGGGGCCGACGAACAGCCAGCTGCGGTCTTTGGGCACTGTGTCGAAGGCGATGTGGTTCGAGTCTCGTCCACTCATGGCGATGACCACCATCGTCCGAATGAATTCAAAGGCGGATACCACGATCAGCGGCGTGCTGTCCGGGGTCCCGTTGTTATCTGTGATTAAGCTGCGGGCAATGAACCAGCCGACAACGCTTCCCAGGATCTTGCTGAGCATCTCCAACGGCAACGAGATCCAGGCATTCTGTCGTAGGTATCGGTCGTTGAACTTGAGGGAGCGATTGTAGTAGAGATGGTGGAATTGATGGCACCACGACAGCCATCGCAGGAATCGCCATTGCGACTTGGACCACTGGTGGAGGAGGTAGTGCGCCGTATCGAAGAAGACCGAGCCGGTGATGTACAGGTAGAAAAAAGACACGGCAAATGAAAGCGGAGACATGATTGACTAACAATAGACTTGTGCTTTACTGGTTTCATCCTTCGAGTTATTCTGGCGAATTGATATAAATAAGGGCTTTGAGGACAGTAGGGCAGGCATCGCAGGTGCAGGGCAGCTTCAGGGACTTCTGAGACACTAGCATCGCCACGAGGCGTAGTCGATACCAGGTGGTCGAACCCCATTGTGAGGCCACTGCTCTGAGACATGCCCTCTTGGCCTTCGTGACGTGATCCACTATCGCCGGCTCCAGTTTGGTTCATGGTGGCCGTACTGGGGTTTGGGGACATGTGCTAAAGGTAACTCCATGATGCGGCAGTTCTAGGTATCGTTGAACTGTTCTAAGAACTTGGTATTTCTTAGGTCTATCACTCTAGTTATAAGAGCTATGGATTGAAGCATGTGTTGGGATACCATCACGCTACAACGATCAGCCAAGAACCTTGTTCGGCCACCAGAACTACATAAAAAATTTGCCAAGTTGCAGTAGGGCTCTGATCATCAGATACCCCACGAGTGGTAGAATCAGAAGACCGCTACAGGGGCATGTTTGCTGTGTCAGGAAGTACTTTCCTAATACCAAACCCAACCATAGCGATGCCTCAATGGCGGCATTTCGAAGGAGGAAAGAGATACCGAGCTACGCCCTTCCTTTGATCAGAACCCACAGCATGGGATTTCTTTGTCACAGTCCCATACCGATTGATAGTAGCCTAGCAGACTTATAGCGCCATGCATCCCGCTAAAGGCACCACCCTACCCTTCATATTCCACCCAGGGGCCCAAAGACTCCACTCACTTTACATGCTAAATGTAGTTAGTGCGATGTATTACTCATGGAATACACATTCCGTAGTTTGGCATGGACATGTCGCCATGTTTGAGATTCATTCCGATACGCAGCACCCCCAGAGAACGAAGTCGGCACGAACAACCATGGAGCAGTTCCGATCTCCGACCGCACGTTACTGAATCAGGTAGAACGACCAACAAACAGGGATCTGCGACGCGGTTGATCGTATTTTATGCCTGTTGCGGATTAGTTCACCATGGGTTACTAGGTTGTCAGAGCAGGGTCCAGAAAGCCAATGTTTTAGTGGCTTGGATCCGTTTCATATCCAGAGAGAAAATTGGTTGCGGTGAACCCCATCCATTTCCCAGGACGTTTCGGATTTTTCCCGTTGGGCGAAATCAGCCTTACTCCACCAATGTGTTAGTTTCTAGAATGGTATTTGTCTAGTGTCGTTGCTTGATCTGGGGGGGTTCATTCGGTGCGTCCACGTCTACATGTTAGGGCAATACCATACAGGCGAGAATTAACCAAGGTGCAACATGTCCCCAGCCCACAGTTAGTGTAAGGGGTTACCCAGAATTATTCCTCGGTATTAGATCTGGGAAATCTCGGGCTTGTTTTTCGCAGACCAGGAAGCGAAAAACCATTCAGAGCCAAGGGTGGAATAGTATGCCCCACCGAACGCTTAATGGTGGAGCCAAGCTTAAAATAAGTCTGTTCAACGGGAAGCCGTTCGGCCTATCGGAGACTCAACCCATTTCTTCAGCCCTAAACACCTCGTGGCAGTGCATACGAATACGAATGCGGATTGGACAATGGCTACCTACTGACGAGGAAGACTTCGATTCAGTAGGGGGGTGGCTGTGGTGTGACGGGCATATATGTTGTCAAGGCTGCGATACTGATTACTGATAAGATGGGTAAGGGGCTAGTCGAGGTGGGAAATGTGGGTATCCGTTACTCAATATATGTTAACTAGCGCCCAAAAAGGGCGGAGGGTGGGATTGAAGGATCTATAATACGAGTCCGTATAGCTTTCATGGATGTCTACGACAAAGTCGGAATGGTGCAGGTTAATCTTCTTGGCGGGATGGTTAAGGATCAATTCCATGGCTGCCTGGGATGAAAGGTAGTATCTTGTAAGTCTCTTAGGCTGCCAGATGCAACATCTCATTTTTTCCCGCTCCCTTCTGTATAGTCCCTTTTCCTTTCTATATACCAAGAAAATTTCGGCGCCAGTCTGTGCATAAGCTACGGCGTACCAGCTTGCGAGAAAGTACGAGTACGAGGTGGTTCTGTTTGTCACAAAGTGGATTCTTCGTGCCGAAGCACATCTCAATCACGAATCAACAATACAGGATATACCCCAAAATCATTGGTCTACAAGCCAGACCAAGGCTGTCCCTTAGCCCTGTTTCTTCCTGATATGATAACCTTTCAGCTTAAGGAACGGATCGAATGCCTTTGGCCCTAGAGTGTATCCCATTCCTGGGTTCTTCCACCCGGTCCATTCCTGATCCTACATGCGGTGGTTAGTTACTTCATTAGCGTAGGTACGAGGTGCCATTTGAGAAGATAGTTGAGGTTTGTAGCAATCAGGAATTCCAAACTGGCTTCACTTTGCAGGGTATTTTTGCCTCGCGGCGCTAGCATAATATCCGTTATTCTCTGGAGTAAGACCTTGAATTCTACCACAGGTCAACTATTATCCTATATTTTCCTGGAGTTTCATAATTTCCTTAGATGTCATGTATACTCCAGAGACATTAGACTTACGCACGGTTGTTGGGTATACTCCAGTCCCTTGTATGGTCAGTTAATGGTGAGATGCAAAGAGTACGTGGATGCTATCGCTATAGGCCAAATATATATCCAGAATTGCCACACGAATTCAAGTTCTTCCCTTCTAATGTAGGCAAGAGACAATGAGCTAACACAGAACGGGGGAAGGAACAGCCTGTTAATCGTGGCATATGATAAAGTCGCTTCGGTTTTAGATATGACGAACTAAAATGGTTTCGAACGATCTATAGTAAATGTTTTACTACTGGCATCACAGGATGTGTTCATTACAAATCCATGTTCAATCTGGATGATAAATAGCATCCTTCAATAAGTGCGGTTTACATCTGTTTCAATCAATATACATCATGTGTACTAAGACAATCACCAGCCCTTCCATGGAATCCAGGTATCGCGCACAATGTCATTCTCATCCACCACATAATACACGTGAAAAGCAGCCGCAGTGATGCAAGCATGTTGACAGTACAGGGTTATCTTTTGTCCCACCCGAAACACATCCTCAACACTCTGTGTGTCCCCAGCCACCGTCGGTTGGTCCAAAGGAAGACCAAGGATGCCATGCTCTTGAGATAAGCGGACCACGTGCCAATCAGGTTGCTCAACAACTTGACCAAAGCCTGGAATCGAACTGGTCTCTCGGGACAGGGCTATGGCACCGGCGTTGATGAGAGCTTCGTTGCGCTCAGGATAGACGCTACACACGTCGGCTAGGATACGCACTGCTTGGTCTGTCCGGTCTACTAAACCGGTGCATACTTGCTGAAGGTCAAGTGCGGGAAAATTACCTAACAGAATAAGTCAACTGACGTGATAACCCATATAGGTGTAAGGCGTGAATACCTGCATGTAGTTCTATGATACATCCCTCGGGGATTCTGTCTTTGATAGCTTGGATCGCATGAGCAGTAGGCGTTGATCCAATAGATAGAACAAAAGAGCGATCAGTCGATGGAACCACCTGTGAAGCAGCTAGAGCACCCTCCAGCTCAGACTGGAGGACTACATCCACCGATTCCCGATCACGACATCCATATGAATGACCCGCATGGCAATAGAATCCATAGATCGATACTGCGAATGAGCTCTCCGCGCGTTCGATGACATGGCGTAGACGCGGGGAATTGTTCATAAGACCAGCGCGGTGAGAGCCGACATCAACCTTGATGAAGACATCCCATATCTCGAGTCCTGGATTCTGCAAGGAGAATCGCTCCAAAAGTTCGATCTGCTGCTCATTGTCGATCATGAGCAGGATTTTGATTGATTGCCTGATCTTCACGAGCCGTGGGAGGATACTGTCGGTGATAGGCAGCCCGTAAAGACACTGTCGGTAGTGAGCTCGCTGGTTCAGCTCTACAGTTCGGCGCGTACAGTATTCTCACCTCGTCTAGGACCCCTTCTGTGACCAAAGGCAAAGCACCTTCGATTTCGCAAACTGTTGAAGCGACGATCTTGCGGTATTTACCGCCTTCTAGCATCATCCGCGTCACTTCAAGACTCTGTTCAATATGTGTTATTTTATATACTTGTACCCTGGGTATAATGTCTATACTTACCTTGAGCGTCTTAACGTGCGGTCGAAAGGAGATGCCAAGCTGCGAGACATCGTTGTGCAGGCGTTTGATGTTGCTCTCTATGACAGGACGACTCAACACCAAGGCTGGTGTCGGCAGGCTGCAAATAGGTCTATCCAGATAGGACCTGTGGGTTTGAAGAGATACATCCATTTGAACGCTCAAGTATGATACGCAATGTGGTCGGTTGTGATGGTCAGGAAGTGAAACCCAGCTCGACAGAACTGACGTTTCCCGACCGGATTTGCTTGGCGAGAGTGGACCGGAAATCAACACAAATACGGAAAGGTGAAAATAGAACAGATACTAATTATTGCACTAAACTGAGAGAAGCCTGTTGGAGCCATGACAAAACTATTGTCAAATTGATAGCGGCTACGAAGATGACAGCGCGGTAATCGGCCGTGCCGGGACGGACCAATGAGACGTCATAGCGCGGTGATGATCTAAAACAATGGATGTTAAGATGAAGACCTAATTTGACATCCCACGCTCTCGAGTATCCACTTTGTGACCACGACCCGTTCCGAGATAGCATTGACCTCGCTATCTACTCAATATTTGGGGAAATCTAAATTATCTCTAGTCGTGCGGGGTAAGCACCGACCTTGGTGATCGCATGTAACTTCCACAGAACCCTATCCTTCGAGTCCCCAGCTTGTACACAAGGAAGAGTATCTACTGCTGTTGATCTAACCTTTCAGCTATCGTAGGCTGGGTCATATACCTTGTAACAATGCATAATGATGGAATTATCATCTCCGCGCTATATACGTTTCAAATCATATAGTACCTCGTCGAAAGAGTCCCACCTAGCCTTCTACCATGACACTGGGCAAGGCCACCAGCAACCAAATACAGTTGGCAAATATGAACAATCAGCCAAGCGTGCTATACAGGACCACACGTAAATGCACCATGAACTTTGCCGGTTCGGTAGTTGTTCCTCTTTGAGAATAATGTGAGTACACCAAGATTCTAGCGAAGTGTGGATTAACTTACTATATCATCGATGCTGGAATATAAACCACAGACCAAGACAGCCACACCGAAGAGGAAAACTAGTCCGTTGGCGATACTGCGGAGTAGGTTCTCCTTGGAGTACCATTTCCCCTTGCGAAGGAGCATGAACCACATTACTGGAGGCAGGTAGAAGGAGAATCCAGAGGTGAAAAGCGCTGACACGATGGATAGCAAGTCTGAGAAGAAAGGAATGGCTTCGGCGATGACCCATGCTATTATTGTAATAACGCTGATTAGGGTAAGCCATGTAATCCACCCCCCGGTCGTATTGATATACTTGGTGACACTGTTGGTATATATCCGTTGATGGATTAAGCGACCCGCGACGATCGTGTTGATGGCTCCCGAGATGAAGATCACAGGTAGTGCTACGCCAAATGCAATCCTGCTCACTAGCGGGCCGGCGGAGAGAAGCGCGGGGGACTCGACGTCCGGTCCGACGAAGGCATAGATGGTGGCCCCTGTAATGGTGTAGATCGCTATCTGCAGGAAGCCGAGCGCCCAGATTGACTTCTTGTAGTCCTTTGGGGTGTGCATTTCATCCATGAAAGAAAACTGAGTGGTGGCGAAGGAGTAGGCAAATACTATGTTGCTGATGGCTATGAAGCTTGGGAAAAGCTTGGATTTCCTTGAGATACTGCGGACCAGTTCACGGCTGACAGTCCACCGGGTGCATCCGAAGACCTGATTCCTGTTGCGATGATAGTAATGCCAATTGCGGCAACGATGGAGGCGAAGTCCACGTATCCAAGCCAGGCCATATCGGCAAAGGATGAGGGAATTGACAGCAATAGAAGGATGATGGCAGAGACACCACCAAACAGAAGTGAGCAAATATCGCTTCCCGTGATGTGGCGGAAGGCAATGGTGCCAGTTAAGCAGTGTGAGCCTGTTACAAAAATGACCGACAGAACGAGCATGATTGTGAGTACTTCGTATCCAAAACGACCTGCCATCAAAGTCCCTACATCCCCATAATGTCGTATGGTTGGATGGGCTAGCTTCACTTCTCCAATAATGTACGACGTGTATATCGCAAGCATACCAATTCCAACCGTGCATATCACACCGGCAACCATACCAAGGGTAGCAAACGCCGCGGGGAGTGACAGGGCCCCCAATGCAATCGCTTCAACGATTAATAGGACCGTGAGCTGTACCCATCCCACCCGGTGGTACTTTATTTCACCGGCCTCAATAATCCGTTGTTCGACATCGTCCACCTCCTTAGTGATCCTGCCATGGGAAAATGAAACTTCAGAGGTGGGAGAGTCCGGCCACTCGAGCTTTTCCTTGGGTGTGCTGGTGCGGTCTGCCTCATGACTGGCGACATTGTCCGTGATCTCATCCTGGTTCCTCATGCTGTTAAGAGATTTTTAACATGCGATGTAGGGGAAAGAAAAGAAAGAGCTGAACATAAATTGCAACCCAACTGATCGGAATTCGAAACATGGACGAACGAAACACTTTTTGACGGTAGCATCGAATTACCCCGACCAGATCGGGACACGGTTCCACGGAGATCTCCGGGGGTTTGATGCATTTCTGGTACTGAATACCATCTCGTATCGCCTGTATGCAAGAAATCCCTTGCATTGAGAGCAATGGCCTCGATTAATCACGACAGGGCTTTGAAATGACGTATCTGACTCTGCAGATATTGAGCTCATACTCCGCATCCGGGGTTCTTTCCAACTCCTGAATCAGCGCGGTTCATCATCTGATTGGTTTCCGGTCGGATGGCATCGCGGACCGACCCACTAATCTAACCTGACCAGGAATAGCGCATACCTGTTCAATATCCGCGCCTGCAACCGGCCTGTTCACTTCGCTCTAGATCTGGTGGACTTGCACGTTTTTATGTAAAAGTTGAGTCTTAACATAACCTCTGGATAGGTTGGAAATTACCGGTACTGTTTTCTGGATTCCTTGGGCCATGCTCACCATCCCTTGCAGATTCTATGCGGCCAAAGAGTACGACTCCAGCTTGCCCAAGTCACCGACAAAAATATGCTAAAGTTGCCCACAGTGCGCAGCCGTGCGGATGCTGGCCCTATCATATCCGACTCGCCGCGGATACTAAACCTTCAGTCCGCATCCGCACCGCGGGGGCTCGGATCGGATTCGGGATGCGATTGCGGTGCGGAGTTGCAACGATTAGCTCTACTACATCACAAACAAGATTCATGTCGTCTATCAATTTCAATAGCGGATAGCTGGAACCGATGCGGGGCATGAAGCACGTTACTAACTATGCGGTAGTATCCAGAAACTCCAGGATTTCAATGCGGGGGAAATGGACCCAAAGTCGTATCTACTCTGACCATGCTCCACTAAACCTATCTCGTCCTGTTGAGGACTATCACACTTTCGGGCAATGTCCGTTTCACGCCTGAATAATATGGATCATTGTCGACAAAATAGGATCGGATAAGCAAGATCGCTACACCGTGAGAATGAAATAGGTAAAGGTGACACGTAACTCTCAACTTTATCTCTGAATTTCAATTGTTGAACTTCAACATCCCACAACTCGGGCTACCTTGAGTCAGCCATGCTTCCTCGCACATCCCTTACGTATACATATGTGATCGCTGATCTATCTCCCTTACTTCCATCTTACACGTGGTCAAAGAAAACTCTGCGTCTGCAAAAGCTTTCTTGGCATTTCTTTTGCTCACGCTTAGCCATCAAGCCCCTTGCTTTAGGTGATACGATAGTTTGCCTTCCGGTGGCCAGTCTTGTTTGCTTCCGTATCTACGTTAAAGCTGCTATCAATTCCTCGCAGTCAACTGAGTTTCCATTACAAACACCACACGAGGATGGCTATCGCCAAAGCTAACTGTTCCAACATACGGAGTAGATATACGTGCCTTTTACGGGCCAGTAGTACCTCGGCGCATGCCACCCGCTGCCTAAACGTGGCTTAACCTTCTTCTTTGTTACTGATTCTTGCTTTTTTTTTATCTTTTTTGTTTGAAGTCGAGTTTCCTGAGAGGTGAGGGTACATCGAGAAACGGTACCCATCGATCGAGTCCTCGTATTTACCTCTCCTAGCGTCGGGCCATATTGCGAGGAGAATATATAGGCCGAAGCCAGCCTGCAGCTGCGATTGGCCTAACCCCTAAGAAAAGCGATCCGTGAAGTGACCTTTCTACTATGAATCGGCTACGGACAAGCATTGATGTATCTACCTGTTAACCTGAGGGGGCTTTGTAATGCTGGACTACACACCCGTTCAGTGACATAGATCCAAATGCAGAAATAAAGGAACCACATGTCGTGTAGATCGGAAGAAGCTGTAGGTACTGTCACACTAGGGATATAATGTCATGTGGTGTCCCAGCGCTCAAGTTACCATTACATCAAAAGTAGTCATCAGATGTGACTCGCCTACAATGACTCGCGTCAGTAATGTAATTATTGCACCTACACAGATTACAAATGTCAAACACTTCTTCCTGGCACTCACTTTTCCACCCCATCTTTTTCCTCATCGCGTCGCTGAGCACCGAGCTTACATTAAAAAGGCCCATTCTATAGCATAGGAATTTCATATATTAAAAATGGATTTCCTCGCTGAACTCGAGAATCTAGCCATCGAGGCTGAGAACGAGGACAACAGTCCCAAGACTAGGCTAATCGATATCCACAGACTGCCTACTCAACTCAAGGCACAGAAGCGAGATTATACAACGACCTATCTCGTGAAGCTTGAAGGGCTACTCATTAGCCCCTCAAATATACAAGAGATCGCAGGGCTACTAGCACCACCACCACTAAAAACAGGAGAAGGAGAACTTGGCGAAGCAGCTTCTGTCTTATCAAGGGCACTACCAGGCTCGCAATACTCTCAGCGTTATCTAACTATACACCGACCTTTATTCGAATTAATATGGCAGATAAGCATCTGTCCCAATACAGCATGTCACCATGCCTTGGTTCCGATATTGATCCCACGCTTCCTCATCATCGAGCACAAAGTATGGATGAAATATTCCTTCCTGCTCAGAACCAGTACCCCGTTTGGTACTTCTTTTACGGGACACTTGCCGACCCTGAGATTCTTGCGCGGCAAACCTCTCGCTCGGAATTACCGGTTCTTCGACGGGCTACTGTCAAAGGTGGTATTATTAAGATGTGGGGTGGAAAATATAAGGCTCTTATCGATGGTCCCTCCTCAGCGATTGTTGATGGGTGGACATATGAAGTTAACTCGGGAGAGGAGGAAGAACAGCTCCGGTACTATGAGACTGACCAGTATGAGGTCGTGAGGTGCGAGATACATATATTGGAGAGTGGGGTTCTCGTCAAAGGTCTTACCTTCAGATTCATTGACGATTGATACCAGCTAGGAGTGCCAGTCCTACAGCGGACTAAACGAAGTAAACAGAAGCATCGACATTTTGAGATGTGCTGCTAACAGTGACTCATTACGTCTAGTCATACAAAGGCAGTAGATTACTTATATTTCCTGACCGGCTTGATCTACTGGGATTGTTAAAATTGCCTAAATCGCTTAATATTTCAATTGGCTTATTGGCAGCGTGTACCGACTTAGTATACAGCTTAATACTTAGCTCTTTAGGCGACAATAACCACACGGCCTTGGACACATCAATTACTGGGATTGAATCTCGAGTGCTGCGCTTATTACTTAACATTTCATAGAAAATATATGAAGTCACCCAAGTACCCGTTTCACTACCAACGCTGTCCGTTCAACGATCAAATCGATATCCGCCTTGGTAGCATTGTACGGCGGCGCAATCTGTATAATATCGCCATTCTTTCCATCGGCAACTCCGGTGCCAGGGATAAATGAAATTGAGTACTCCGACAGTCCGGTCTTGTGGATAAGAGGCGCAATTTTCTGCTCGGCCTCAAAGGGCTCTTTTGACTCTTTGTCCTTCACAAATTCGATCTGCGCATGGTATCAGCAACTGCTTTCCGACTCCACATCCGCATTACTTGGATTAAGAATGACAATACTCACACCCCAGAAGAAGCCACGACCACGGATATCACCGATATGTTGGTGGTCGCTAAGTTGTTCTTTCAGGCGGCTGCCCAGATACTCCCCCAAGCTCCGGACGTTCTGTAGCAGATTCTCCTCCTTAATGATATTTTGGACTTCATAGGCCGCTGCGCATGCAACTGGGTGGCCTTGATATGTCTGACTATGGATGAACCCGCCAGTGCCTTGCTCAAGAGCCTCGACGACCCTCTTGTTAACCAGCAAAGCCCCAATGGGGGCGTAGCCACCTCCCAACCCCTTGGCAACTGTCTGGAGATCGGGCACAACGCCTTCTTGTTCCCAGGCGTGGAGCGTGCCGCAACGGCCCATGCCGCTCATCACTTCGTCGAGGATGAACAACGCTCCGTGGCGATCACAGACTTTCTTCATTGCCTGATGATATCCCGGCACTGGGGGAACGCAGCCCAATGTCTGTGAATGCATGGCTTAGATAGCCGAATAAAGTATTTAGATGGAAACTCACTGTTCCTGAAACCGTTTCTGCGACAAACGCGCACACGGTAGTTGGGCCGACGGCTTGGAATTCATCCTCCAACTCTTGTGCCAGTCGCGCAACATAGTCTTCGTCTGTTTCTTCCGCTCGCTTTCCTCTGTATGCATAGCATGGAGATACGTGGGAAACATTCGTAGTTAGTATTGGTGCATAAGGTGCCCTACGACCCGCATGTCCTCCCACTGAAAGCGACCCAAGCGTGTTTCCATGATAGCTTTGACGACGGGCGATAAATCGGGTCCTGGAAGGTTCCGGGTTTGGCAGTTCAAGGAAATACTGACGTGCCATCTTCAACGCAGCCTCGATCGCTTCGGTACCTGGTGGCACTATGAGCTACATGCTCCGATGAATTGGGATAATTCATTACGTCATACCAGAGCTGACAATGAAGGCTTTAGATAGTTGATTTTGTGTCGATTCAGATAACAACGTCGCCAGTTTTTCCGATGCCTTACTGGTGAAGAATGGAGCGTAGATATAGCTGAAGCTTTGCAACTGACGCATTATGGCATTATTGACGCGGGAATTGTTGTGGCCGATACATGCGACAGCTGCACCACCACTGGCGTCAAGAATCTCCCTTCCACCCTCGGCAATGAGGTAGTTTCCATTGCTGCCTACTATTGTCGGCGGTCTGGTGTCCAGCTTGGAGTGAAGTATGGCACTTTTATCTCCTCTCTTTGGGTGAATAGGTGTGTGGTTTTGTTCGCCGTCGCGCCCCTTGTCTGCCTCTGCCTCCAGCGGCTGATGTCTTCCGACGGTCAGAGAAAACCGGCGAAGAGAGATGGACCCTTTCCGGGCTCGCGTTGCATCGGACATCGACCGGGCCACTGTGGAACGCATGGTCATGGTAATATCATGAAAGAAGATCACAGATCAAGCGAATGAAAGTAGAATCGACCGGGGCGAGGACGTAATGATATAGTTAGCTTGACCCAGGGTAGTATTAGGCGACTGGAGCACTAAATCACATATCTTGGTCCCTTAACGGGCTGATTGCACCTCTTAGATTCAACGGGTGTTGGGAAGGCGTATCCTTTTTGGTTATCAAAGTCCCTTGCGGGTCCGATTTGTTGGATCGCCGAGAGGACCGCAGATAGACGAGAGGCCTGAAGAGTCGGATAGCTCCCACTTCCGAGCATCCGACATGCATGCATTTGCATTCTCCGCACTGCCCCTCCCTCTTTCTCGTTCCAACTCTTCAAGATCCGAGCAGGGAGGTCTTTGATAAGAGGAACTAGGCGTCGATCATATTTCTCACCTTTTCTGAGCTACTAGTACTCATGCAACCACCTTGCATACAGTCGGCCAGCTCCTTTTTCGCCGACTGCCCCTCGTCAAACATGATGGCCTGCACAATGCTTGATTTATGTCAGCCTTTTATAAGCTTGATGGAAATTTCTCTCGATATCCTACTATCAAATCGATAAAGTACATAAAGACATAATTCTATCAGACTTCTAATTAGACATTAGGCCAGCGTAATACTACTTTAACTGTGATCTCATTCCCTGCAACCAACACGGTGCTTGGCCGCCCGTCAAGCAGAGCTGCCACCTGTTATAGGCACTTCCATCATTCCCACTCCCACACAGGTCTTCTAGCTGACGACGGTGGATTCGCCGAGCGTTGTCCGTGGCAGCAATAGCTCGGCCATGGCTGTGTCGTGAAATCTCGCGGCGGAACATAGGTATACTAAGTTTCTTGTCAGAATATCCAGGGCACATAGACAAGAATCAGGAACCAACAGTCTGTATGACAGCCCCCTCCCGGTATAGCCCTGTCTCCAGAATGATTCCCGGATGCCCGAACGCGAAACGACTAGATCTTGGGTCGTTGGATGGGCTCAGTGCGGAGGACGGGTCAGCTCGTTCGAGTTCTAGAAAAAGAAAAGAAACGGCGTTAGCACCATGGAATGGCCTGCATGCAATACGAGGGGAGCTAACTATCACTGGCACACCGTCTCCGTCTCCGTCTGATGTACTTCCATATGACTAGGAATGCTGAAGGACTTGTTACAAGGAGGGTAACTAATGCGATGATAGTCTCTGGAGACCACGCCATCGGCAATGATTCGAATGCATAGTATAGGACCTTAAATCGCAGGTCTTCTTTACGATACTTTATATATAAGACAGACCAGGCTAACCGAATTAGGTCCGAGTTGTCCCTACATGTATTGTAGTACAAAACCACCAAGCCCACCTAACTTAATGACAGGCCAGAAACTAGTCCCGTGCTAGGAAATTTCTTTTCGGACCACAGCATCGCATCCGCAATATGATATCATTATACTCCTTGACTCTGGCCTGTCGCTTTTTTCCAGAATCGTGGCGGTGCTGTCGTGTTTTCTGGAGGGCCGCGCGCCCCATCCTTGAATTATACTTGAAGAAATAATTAAATATTAAATGCTTACAGGTCGACGAGTTCTCAAGTAGTTCGAATTCTAACTTCTCAAAATCAGCACTTCAACAAGTGTTTAAGCATCCACTTTTCTTACCGTTTAATACGGGATTAAACCCAGAAATTTGGGAATTTAACATGATAAGTTTCTTAACAACATCGACTCTTGAAGCTATTCTTTGAAAAAAGATTATAGATCTGAAGGCAGCAATCTAATAAGAACTAGTTAAGTCGGAAAGGTTGAACCATTAGGCAATTTCTCTTCAAGTGTACCAATGAGTGTCCTAGATGCAAGCTCCCGTCCCAACTGCCAGTTGGCTGCACAATGTGGCTACCCAATGATAAATGAGGGTCGCATCTTAACATTAATACTAGTACCTACTATAGAGTTCGGCGCCCTGTCGACCACTACCTTTCCAGCTGCAGAGTCATCGAGGCCGAGCTGCCTGGGTCTCCAGTACTTCAAGGGACTATGTCCTTCCTTTGCTTTGATCACCGAACTTTTGGATAGCTCAAAGTTGTATATAGGTCTAATGACCGTTAACTTTTGAAGCGCGGGTATCGCTATTCGGTGCAAGCACACTAAAATAGGCAGATTTAGCAGAATCAGTTATCCACCTTGATGATTGAAGCTGTTTTCATAAAATACATTTATTCCTTAGGAGAGGGAAATCAATCCCTGTTATCCAGGGATATACCTTGCTACCCCCCCTGCGCCAACACTCTCATCCTTGAAAGTCCGTCAGACGCATGGTTTATCAGAATGGGTGCAGCCAATGAGCCCTCTTGTCTTCATACACGATTAACCCTGGTAATATTTTGTTCCTGTCGAAATTACATCTGCAGCAAGCATGTCCGTCACTCAGCTGTGCAGGATAATAAAATCCGGATGTTTCTCTCGATTGGCGCTGCACGTCGAGTCGGCTTGCTAGCTGTCTTGAACCCAACCTTCCGCCCACAGAAGGATATGTAGTACATACTCAGGCTGGACTCTCCGCTTCCGCAATCAGTTGTTCAGTTACCAGTACCAGCACAGCCACCGGGGCCATAGACATGAAACCCGAAGGCCCAGGCTAACCTTTTTGGTCGGGGTGCAGCGACCAAACCTTCACTTTCTGGCTCACTAATTACGCCATCTGCAAGCCACCTAGGATACTCAGGGGGATTTACTAGTACTGCTATCATGGAACATTCGCAGCCGTCAAGATCTCGATAAGTCCCTCACCCCAAGCGGGGCACCCCTTCATCGTACCTACATTACGATGTATTGTTGATGGGACCGACGCAGTACTAGTAGATCTCATACAATATCCAAGACCAGATCCGCAAAGGCTGCCAAATACCACCTCAGGTTAGCTCTCATTCTGTACTGCTCTCCGCGTCATACAGTTGTCAATCACCCCATAGCAATCATAGCATCCCCGAGGAGCGAATCATCTGCACCATCTGTTTTGCCAGTATATGAGTCCTGCTCTTAATGGGCGTCATGGCAGCGATATCATTTTGTTACAACAAATTCAATTTATGACATACTTATAAACCTTTTCTATGCGTATTGTATATTTTCTTTAGTTTCAGAAATTTACTACTACTAATACTGTATTTCTAGACTATTTTAACTATAGTTTTATAGAGCTAGAATTATAGATTTAGAATAAAATACTAATATTCTGAGTCTATTCCTGATAAATTAATGGCAAATACTATACTGTTTGTTATATATTGCCTAATCAGGCCTAGTATCCGCACACGTGGGTCGTGAGGAAACCCCGAAAGAGGACAGAGCGGCGAACGACAAGAGGCGGAATGACACCAGGAAGAGGAAAGACTCATAGTGGCCACTCCGCAACAACGGCTCTCCTCACTAAGTCGATTTACCGCCTAGCAATATACTGCATGGCTCTCTCTTTAAATATAAGATTATTATATAAAAGGGCTTGAGAAATATATACTATATATATTTCTTTATATTAATTATAGAATTAAGTACTGTTTCTAATAAAATCTAGATAAAAATACTAAATATACAAATATAAGTGTAATACCGATATACAGTATGTTAAGTCTAATATTAAATACTTCCCGCTAACTCACCGCCTTTTTACCAGACTCAATTTAGGGGCCGTAGTACCTAAATTTAGGGTATACTATATAGTTTTTAGGGGCCGTAGTGCTAAGATTGGGGGGCTACTATATTTAAACTTGATTCTAATTCTATATCTAGCAATACAATCTATTACATACATTATATACCACTATTTCCCAGTTTTTTTTGTATATGTAGGAGCTAGACTTTATAGAGAAATATATAAACAATATATATTTCTTAGTATTTATACCGATTGCTTATATATAAGTACAGAAATATTAAATACTCGGTATTAAAACGGGAATTCTGCTGGCAGAAATCGATAAGAACCCGTTGTTGCGGAGTGGCTGCTATGAGCCTCCGTAGACGCGCACGGGAAGATGCAGAACGGCGACTGCAACTAACTACTACTCTGTTCCACCTCCTTGACCAGTGCCACGAAGATCTGTCACGGGAGATCCGAGTCGAGACAGATGCGGCCTTGACAACCCAGGGCAACGTGACTGACCCTGTCAATCGACTTGGACTGAGTTCCCTAATCTCCAAGACCGAATCTGGGAGAGACTCGAGCGTGCAGTTGACTTTACCTCACGCCCACTCTTTCCCTCCGATACCCAGTTAGACTTCGTCGCAACAAATATACGGGACCGGCCGATTTACTCAGAGACAACTCTGCGAAATTTCAAGCGAGACAAAGTTGATAACTTTGTTGGAGAGATTATCGAAGCCTTACAAGATGATGAAACTTCGCGACGGGAGTTTGGTATAGAGGGTCGAGTCGCGTTCTACGACCGCACGAACTCAACCTTGCTGGATGACAGCCTGGAACAGATGCGTCTCAATGACGCACCTGACGCGCCCCATCAACCACCAAACACCAATCGCCGGGAAGGCGGAAGAAAAAGAAGGGGGAAACAGGTGGCACAAAGTCAGATGATGGCACATCCAGGATGGCGACGCAATCGCCGGGCCGATCAGTTCTGTGTTCACCTCGTGGCTGACGAGCGCCAGATACCAGTTTATGTAGTGGAGTTCAAAGCACCTCATGAATTAAAGGTCGCTGAACTTGTTGTTGGCTTTCGTGAGATGGACCTGGGGCGCGATATTATCAATCAGGAAGGGGACACATTCGAGTGTCATGCTACTACTCTTGCTGCTGTGTCTGCTTAGATATTCTTATGCATGCACTGGCTGGGGAGACCACTTGGATGTATTCGGATGGGAAAGACTATTGTCTTTCGACGTATTCAGGCGAATTCTACTGTACTTCAGTACCACTTGTGCATCCCAAACCAAGACGTGCAGACAGACGATAAGAGCCGTCTTCACCGGACTGTTGTGAATCAGATGCTTGGATTCACCCCCAAGCACTGGCCGCCGAAGCTCCATCTTAACAGTGGTATGATGCAGTATATAAAATCCTTTCGACTTGGGAAATCGAATACAGGACTATCTTGCATGATATCCTTCAAACGATACGCAAGGAGCCGCCGTTCTCGAATTATCGGCCTTCACATTGGAAACCAATCCCGAAGATGTACAATACACGTTCCCGCGCTCGCTGTAATCCAGATGTATCTACCCCGCGAGACTCTCCAAGTGAAGATAGCGACAGTAACGATGGGATGCCTTCGTCGTCTACCGCACCAGCCACGCGTACATCGAGCCGCAGACAAGGGAGTAAACATCAATTAGCTAGTAGGCGAGAGCAGGCACCCCGTGACCGGAGGAAAAAAGAACGCCCCTTCTAGAAACAACGTGCAGAGATCATACTGTACTATAGCTTGCATCCGCGGTATGGCCAACCGAGGTCGCCTCGATACCAAGTGCCCCAATCGGAAACTCTACGGTGGTCAGTGGCATCCAATGGACACGCGTGGGTTCACGCGCAACCTGTATCGTCAACTTGTCCAGAACCGAAATAAGGATTTTGAACCACTCCACATTCGTGGTCGCACGGGATATCTCTTAAAAGCAACTCTATTGTCTCACGGATATGCCGTGGCTATCAAAGCCACAACAGAGAAGGAACATACCCTTATAGCAGAAGCAGATAACTATCACGGCCTCCGTACCTTGCAAGGGCATCAAATTCCGGTCTGTCTAGGCAGCTTTGTGCCAAACATCGAATTATATTGGTACCATGGTGAAATAATAACGCATATAATGATCCTGAGTTGGTCTGGAACTCGTCTTCAGCGAATACCCAACAATGAAAATTTAGTCTGCTTCTACGAAGAGCGCAATCATTGCCTGTCCATCCTCCAGTCACACGGCGTCGACCACAAATACAAAGAGTGGCGTAATATGCCAAGGGACGAATCCACCAGACGTTCGGTTGTCATTGATTTGGGGGACGTGGAGTGGCTCAAACAGCCCAAACGGCCTCAGGCACTTCAACCAACAACGGGCAATTTATGTCGTCATGCCGTGAGGGCGCCGAAAAATAAACGGAGGCGCCTTCCCAGTCTGCCTGCTGCCTGCAACTCGTGATGGCCCGCTTAGAGCAGCTGGGTCCTTGTTCGAAAACGATTCCTCTCTCTTGGCAATCGAGTACCAAGCACTAAATCTCCTTTGTCTCTTTCATGCTATCCGAGAGAGGGCGGGCGTGGGATTGCTAGCCGAGGATTACGGTAAGGGCCACAGTTCAGCAGCGCCTGCACCAAGGTACCAGAAAATCTGGAGGCTTTTTGATGGAGAAATCGTCCTCATCCACATTTCGTGCCAGAGCTCAGCAGTCTAAGCCTCACAGGCCCTGAACGTGTCGCTTGGATAACTGGCCTTGATGGGGAGATTCACTTGAACGGTGGAGACTAGGCTAGGTGCTAAGAGCCAGTCATTCCTCGTGCGCAGTTCTAGTCCTACCTAGTTTGAAGTAGCGGGTGGCATCTAAGGCGCTGATGCAACGCTATGGTCATCTTCGCCACGCCCTGATGAGAGCTCCTGGCTAGTATCAACGCCAAGGATCGCGGAAAAGGTCGATATTTGGGGCAGTTTGGATGAGAATAAGCCCTTTCGGTGGGCCAGCCGCACTATGTCATTTATCCGTGCTCGACTGTGCTCGAACCGTGTCGTCGGCCAGCTGGATATGAACGAGCCGGGTCTGCCTTGAACTAGGGAAGGTTGAAACAAGGATAGCCAGCCAAGCACTTTCCGTGGAAGGGGTAGTCGCTCTGGCCAATCAGACACCCCGCCGGCCACCTCCGACCGGCTCGCTTTACACCGTCCTAGGGTGCTGGAATGCCCGGCTACTAGCATAGTAGAATCTACGGCTATAAGAATCCCCCACCCCTCGTCTGTTTTGCTCAAGTCTCATTCGCCTACAGCAATAACCGATTCTTCATTCAAGCTCACTCAAAACCATGTTGTCAAACAATGTTTATTCGTCCGATCCAATACTAGAAATTAAGGATGAGCTGATCACGCTCCTGGAGTTTTTTATTCATCTTATTGCTTCCCACGCAGCCATTGATCTTCAAGAGACGCCCAAGGTACGCTGATTCACTGAAATTCAGGAACATACTACGTGCGACATAAGTTCCAAACAATACTTCACGAACTTTGCGAGGCAGCCCCGAAGTTGCACGAGCCATTGCAGGAACCATTCAATGGAGAAACAAGCCGGTCCCATCCGAACAGCATGTCAACGCGAACACAGGCATCCACGAGCCCTTTCTTATCAGCACCATTCTAAACCTGTCAGCCTTGCTTGCTGCGGTTCTCTCAATCGCACTTGTGCACGTTACAGGGCGGCGGACGCTCCTCCTCACCTGCGTCGCCGGGTTCGTGGTCTGCCCGTTCATCTTCTCGTCCGTGGGGACAGCTCACCCGCGAAGCGTGTGATCGCAAGCAAGATCGTGATTACATTCATGGTCCTATACAACTTCCCGTTTACAATCTCACTCGTCGTCGTCGATTCGATAGTGATTTCCGAAACGGCCTGGAGTGCGTCATGTGGACCGCTGTGCTGTCCTACCTAATTAATCCGAACGCCGCGAAGATTGGGCTTATGTATGGTGGGTTTCGTGTGCGTATTTGGGTCTTTATCTTTTACTGTGTTCCGGAGTATCTGAGCCGGGCGTTGGAGGAGATTGATGAGATGATTTTGAAGGGGTCTTCCTGCGGAGGACCAGCGGCATGGAGATATCGACCGTGCGTCACGTGCGCCTCAGGCTCAACATCCACTGAGGCCTGAGGCATCACATTCGGTTGTCCTCAACGCAGTACATACAGTGTCTAACAGCAGCGCACAACCACACTTAGTTCTCCATGCGTCCTATTTTATGCAATACGCACCATTCAGTTGAGATTGTTCCTAGCAAGTGCGCGATTCTTCCGTTATTTCGACTCGACTGCTTGTTGGACTGTCATCAAGCGCTTCCTCCTCACAGTTATCCTTCGAGTCCGCCTGGACATCTTGTCGCCCTAGCAGTAGCCTGACCACCGCTTCATGTCCACCTTCAGTCGCACAGGATAATGGTGTCCGACCCCAGTTAGCCTTGGAGTCCACCTTCACATCTTGTTGGTCCAGCAGTAACCTGACCACTGCTTCATGTCCGCGCCACGCCGCATATAATAATGGTGTCCGACCCAAGTTATCCTTCGCGTCTGCCTCAACATCTTGTCGGTCTAGTAATAGCCTGACCACCGCTTCATGTCCACTTCCGGCCGCAAAGGATATCGGAGTCAGCCCGTCATTATCCTTTAAGTCTGCTTCAACATCTTGGTCCAGCAATAGCCTAACTACGGCTTCATGTCCGCTCCAG